>NW_004567102.1:41075002-41122952 GCF_000260355.1 Condylura cristata
TCAGTATGTGTTCATTTTAGGATTTTTTCTAATAATTCAAACAACTAAAGAAATAATACATATTGAGTTCTTTAAAATGATACCACCCAAAATCTTATTATGAAAATTAATTTATTTCCCCTCCTGTTGTTTCAGTATGGAAAAATCTTACCTTATTTAGTATGATATTAGTTAGATGCACAACTCTTTAAAGAAAGGAAATGTGTTAAACACACAATTCTCTATCTGTAACTTACCATGTAATACAAAAATAAAACAACATATAACAGATTGTTACGAATGCAGAGATTTGAAAGAGTCAAGAAAAACTCCGGTATAATGTAGGCAGCTATTACATACAAAAAAACTCACTGGGTGAAAAAAGAAAGGAAAGTAATGAAAAAAAAGAATAGACTTCTATGATAACACAACTTATTTTTCAAGCAATCGTTGCTTTTCACTTGCTACCTTTAATAGTGATTTTGACATCCACGTACTATTGGCTATCAAATAGATTTGCATCCATATCTGTGAAATATGACAGTTTTTTCCCCTAAAGACAACAAAAAAATGTAAGAAAATTTCCCCCCTTTTCCTTTATCATAAGAGGAGAAAAATCACAGTACTTCATAATTTTTTTCTGTCGTTTTTTTTTTTTTCAAGTCTTTGCCTGTAAGCCCACAGAACCTTTATCTTGGAGACTAATAATGGATTAATATGGGAGAAGATGAGCAGAAAGAAGTGGGCTCTTTATAATAACAACTCTGGAGATAAGGAAGAGAAAAGAGTAGACATATTCCAGAAAGCATGCTATTCTGTTGCTAGCACTATTGTGGTTTCGTTTCATTTGCTAGTACAATACTGGTAATCTACAAGCAACCAACTGAAATGAATCCTCAGAGAAATGTGCTGACCCTAGTGTATGAAAACAGAAAGCTAAAGATACTTCTTTCAACTATAGGAATACATGCAGCTGATTTTATGGAAAAGTTCGCTATTCTACTTTAAGGTGAATATTCAAGTGTCTTCAAGGTAAATGCATTCAAACAAAAATACAAAAGACCTTCATCAGTGTACATCTTGCAACCGATGGCACCACCTTGCAGACATGTAAAAGCTCTTCAATTCTGGGCCCCATGTCAAAAATTCATGGAAAGACATGTGGTCTCTCTTTCCATCTCTGAGGTAGACCCTCAAAATACAAATCAACCGTCCTTTTTATTACATTCCCTTCACCCATTCAATTTCCTAGGTATAGAATCTATTCTATTCTTTCTGAGACAAGTAGCAGACTTCACCACTTCTACATTCCTAGAAATATCTGAGTGTAGTAACATTGGTCCTTTACACTTTAATAAGGATCTTGCAATAATTTACATGGGAATTAATACATTGCTACAAAGTTTTCCAGTCTATGTATGTCATAGGGATATAATTTTTAATTTTCCAACACAGTAAAAAGTAAGGGTGATTTTGTCACTAGGGAACGATTTGTGATCTCTACAGCTATATTTAGTTATCACAACTATAAATCCAGTAATTTTGATGCTCCTAAACATCTTACAGTGGTCTTCAAAACAAGAGTCACACAGCACAAAATGTCAAGAGTGCTACCTTGAAGAAATTTGGTTTGCTACAATCAAGTATCTATTTTATTAGTTTTATCACTAAAACTAAAGGATCTCCTTGTTTATGAAACCCTGTCCTGACTAAGCAAAGAACAGTTACAGTTTTTTTGTTGTTGTTGTTTACTATTTAAACAAAAATAAAACATAATTTGCAATAAAAAATAGTCTTAGCCTTCATAAATTTAGTTTCTCTAACAAAGTTTTCCAGCTACATTTCTCAGCGATCTGTTTAGAAATAACCTCATTTGAAATCCTTGTTAAAAAGTGCCTCCACTAAAAAAAGCCCTTCCTAACCTGAATTACAAAAGAACAAAACAAACACACACACACACACACACACACACACACACAAATCCTTAAACTAGTAATTTCTTTAAAAGCAGAAAACTTGAAATTTTTATTTTTCTCTCTCACACCAAGTTAATAACAATGTGATCTTAACACATTTTAATTTACAGAATTAATCATCACAGTTCATCTTATTTACTATACTTATAGTTATTCACCTATTCAGGAATTCAAAAAATTTAGAATACCTGATTTATTATGCATTGTGGAAATATAGGCATTGTGGAAAGACAGACATGTCCCTACCTTCACAAGCTCTCTCTCTGTGGAAGGAAGCTAAATAATTAAACAAGCATTTCTAATAAGGCACAATGTGCCACAAAAAGGATCACTGTAGGAACATAGAAAATGACAGTTCTTTTAGTTTCACTGAAATCTGCACAATAAGTTAACAACAGTCAAAGGAGAGAGGAAAGAGAACGTTCACAGGCAAAAAACAGAAAGGGAAAAGGGTATGACATATTCCAGGCAGTAACAAAATGTTAGTGTGCTAGAATAAGGGGAAGAGATACAAATGATAATGCTGGTAAGAAAGATAAAAACAATTTAGACATTTTTATTTTATTTTGTATCAAAGAATAGAAAGCACAGAAGGTTATTAAGAAGAAAGTGTTATGGTAAGGCTTGCATTCAGAAAGTGCATTCTAGTTAGAAAGACTTAGGAGGAGGCAGAAAAAGCAATTGGAGGAAAGATTGTTGCAGTTATACAGGTGGAAGTGATGGTAGACTATAATGGGACGCATGGATTTGTTTAGAGTAAACTGGACATTCAGTAGACCTCTGGGAGGGAGAATCAAGAAATTGTTATCAGAAATTTTCCATTCAGTTTCCATTCTTACACTTTCCAATGATCTGGCATCTACTGGCAGATTAAATTTTAAAATATTGGAAATTAAAATGCAGTTTGACAGTAAACAAGTGTACAGTAATTGAGTGTTCTCACATCATATGAGCAAGATGAGGCTAGCAAATTTCCTTCATTTAACAGATGATGAAAATAAAGGTATAGAGAGATTTTAGGTAATTTATTCCAGCAATGTTACTATTGTAATAATGGGCTTAGAACTTAGTCATCAGTTCTGAACGCCATTCTGTTTTTGCAGTGTGCTTCTTCTGGAGCAAGACCTCTGCTAAATTTCTGTGCTATCTGGTGTGTCCAACACCTGACTGTTGTCAAGTATAATATTCTAATCATTCTATTAATGCATGTGTACATTCATTACCCATTCCATACAGAAAGGGAAGTAAAATGAAAAATGCATATTAAATATAATGGTTGCACATAAAATCATAAATTGACATTTATATTAACATAAGCAATATAGGAAAAAGAGATCTATTAGCATTGTCTAGGCTAAAATTGTATCTGACATGGGTTAGTTTGCATTATGATCAGAAAATAAATATTGAACAAAATATAAAATCAAATTGTCACCATGGAAGTTCACTCTAAATGTACATTAATTCCAGAAAAGCCTCTTTATCCAAAACATTTTTCCATTTAACTGCATTCAATAATTAATTCTATAAAGTGCATTATATTCATTATATTGTCAACTCTAAATATGATTCTAACACCTAGTTAAGTTTTCTATCATGAATATGAAGATCTGAGTTACAGATCTTAGTCTTAATAACGTGAGGGCATTATAAATTTTCATTTGTTGCTAAAATTATCATTTACCCATATGTAAATTTTATTTTGGATGTGGTGGCTACAATGATTTTTATCTAATAAAGTTAAATGTACAAGAAAATAGCTCAAAATTGCTAATTTTGGAAATGTAAAATGTATGAAAAGAGCCAAAAATTTTATATGGAAGGTAACTGTATACTTTTTTTTAAAGTTTTTATTTATATATTCATACAGAAATAGGGTACAGGTCAGAGGTGCTGGGGCAGCATGAGGATTCACCAGAAAAAAGAGTGGGGGGCAAAACAGTCAGATTGACAAAGTACATTGTTGAGAGTAGTAGTAGCAGACAAGGTAGGAGAGGTCTGCTGGGTCATGTGGATCACCTATGGGGCAGGAATCGAACTCACACTGAAGTGGCCACGGCTTGTCTTAGCTTTGCAGTGCAGCACTCCAACCTGCTGTGCCACCAGGGAGAGCCCAGGTAACTATATAATTTATCATGCTAGTCAGGACCCTTTCAAAAGTGAAAGCAAGCTGCTCTACCAATGAAGAAGTAGAGTTAAAATTAATATATTTCAGACCCCTCCCTGGTGGTGCAGCGGGTTGAAGTGCAGCACTGTGAAGCTACTGCAGTCACTGCAGCATAAATTCAATCCCTGGCTAGTGAAGGGAATGACCAACATGGTGTGGCTGACCTCTCCTGACCCACCTGCTGCTCCCCTCAGCAGTGTATCTCAGTACATCAGCCTGTTCTTGCAGGCACTCCATCTCAGGTGACTCCTCTCATCACAACCCTCTCTGTGTCCCCTGCCTGTACCCCAGTTCTATATGCACAAATAAATAAATCTTTAAAATAGAGATTCATTATATTGCAGGATAACAATTTGCTTAAAAATGAGTTTAAATCCACTAAAAAAAAATGTGTAGTTTGCATGCTTTAAACATTTGGCCATACTAACACACCCTTGTTTAGTACTAAGAATGTGGGTTCTTGTCAGAGATACAAGGCAAACTTCAAAGTCCAACAGCATTTTAAAATCTATTATTAATTCAATTTCACTCTTGTCAATCTATAAAGACAATACCCAATTTAACACTGAAAAACACAGGATAAACACTAAACAAATCAACCTATTATCTCTCATAAGTCTTGCACTTCAGTAACTGTCACAGACAAAGTAAATATTTTGGTAGGGAGAAGAAAAACACTTTAACTGTTAAGGTATGAGTTGTGAACAATAACCACGTACAATACATCATACAAAAGCAATATGCTGCCACAAAAGCATTCCTACACGGACACCAGGAATTTTAATCTGTTTTTGTAAAGAACAGAAGGTATTAAAGAGCTGAAACAGAAACAGAATTTTTTAGGATGCCCACAGAAAGAAATACCCATTAGTAAGCCGCATTCTCAGTGAGATGGCATTTCTTGAATATTCTCCATCAAATGAGAATATCAGTTTTTACGCGTTAGTCCAGGAAAGTGATAGTATGAAACTAGAACTGCTAAAAACAGGCAGGTGCTGTGAAATTCAAGGAAATGCTGCATCAAGAAGCTAAAGGAATGAAAAAAAAGGATATAATTCTCTTTATCCTTACAAAATTGGCACATTATTCCAAGTGAGGTAACAGGCAGAACCTCAGAGCAGATTAAAAGGAATTTGAGGACAAATGTTTCATTCAGCAGGCCTTTTTATATAGCAGATAACATTCCACCCAGTAAAAAAAATTCCTTGTCTTCTTAGCTCCGTTTGAAGGTTAATGTTACGATATAAAATCCCCTCTTACACTTCTTCATGAATGTATTGACAAGTAACTCTATGTCATCCATACTTTTAAATTAATTGAACATGGCACATGGTCCTTAATTTTTACTTAAACCATTAAATTTTTTGCAAAAGGTGGCTGCTTTGTTTCCATCTGCTTTTATTTATTTCAGCTACCACTTAGCAATGCCCACATCCATTAAATAACTAAAGCATCCTCTGCAAATATAATGAAGTCTTATTTAGAGAATATAGTAGAATGTTCTAAAATATTAATGGTCTAAACACAGATATATTCATGTGAAAAGATAACATTTACAATTCACTAGTTTATATACTTCCAGTATGTTAAGTACATCTGTCCTTTAACACACAATGAGAAATTGAGAAAATTCTGATGTAAGAAATTTTAAATTAAAAGGAAAGCAAGCGATAAAAGCAAGTTATCATAATAAGTGATATCTCATGTTCATAAATTGAGAACCCAAGAAAAATGGTAGAGACCACAAGTAAATCAAATGTGATGTGTTTTTATTTTAGCTGAACCTTTAGGATTTTATCAAATTCCAGAGACATGTATGAATCCATTTGAAGATATTACCATGTTTTACAATACGAAAGCCATCACTTCATTATTTAATATTATTAATCAGCACATATAAAATTTTAGAGGATATAATAGATATATTGTCAAAAATGTCTCCTGGTGAAAAGATTTCCTGTTTAATAATGTGGTTTTAAATAAAAAAATAAAAATAAAACCAATTTACATCCAAAAAAATGCAACGTGCTTTTTAAAAGATCATATAGTATTTTATTATCTTCTATAAACAAAACTAAATAAACTTCCTATTTTAAAATCTTTTCATTTCAAAATGTATCCTTAAAAACTAGAACCTTTTCTGTTTGATTTATTCCATGGTTCAATAAAACCTGCTTCTTTTGGTATTCTGATGATTAACAAATGAATTTAGTATTTCTAAAATCTGAATAACCAGCAAATTAATCATAAATTAAGTTAAATCACAAATTAAAATTCTTAGAAAGTTTATATCAAAGGTGTTCAAACCAATGAACTAATGAGTTAGGGGGGAAAAAATATCATTGTATTACGGAATTCTGTAACAGAGAAATCTTTTGCTTTTCTTATTCCCTGTGAGCTTCTTACCCCCTTTCCTCTGCTCCATCATATGGAGAGATACACTGACATCTCCATCTATGAACAAGCAGAGTCATATTTTAAGCAATCGTCATTAGGACTTTTTCATTTCCCAGTCACTATCTCTGAAATCTCTAAATTGATCTTATCTTGTATCTTGTTCTTTTTTCCACCTCAATCCTGGTTTCTGTGTCCCTCTCTTTCGAAAGTTCTAGAGACGATTACCCCAACTATGCTTGCAGACACTGTTCAAATATAACTAAGAATTACATTAAGAATAAGTGCCTTATTATCAAAAACCCACATTCTAATAATCAAGCAAGTTTAAGAAACTGGACAAAACATGGACTTAATAGCAAGTTACCCAAGTTTTTGACTGGTAAAATAATAAGCCCCCCTAAAAGGGAACAGAACTATTTTTATATGGATCACCCAAAAAATTAAATAAACTTATCCAGTCTGCTAACAAATTTACTTTATCACTGCTCTCTCTTCTTCATAAGAATTATCTATTCTCATCGAACTCATTTTCTTTAACTTTCCTTCTTTGGCTCACTTAATTCTGGTGAGCCAGAATTGCCTTTAGCACTCACTGCATGACAGAATGAGGCCCCTCTAAAGTTCTCACTAAAATACTCGCCTTCTGGAATTTATTCTAAATTGACTTCCCAAATTTTCTACTACTACTATTTTTACAAATATCTCTGAAAACATCCTAGCATACCTAAATACTGTACAATAGCTACCACTTACACTGTACACAGGCATTGTCTAGTCACATTCATTTTAAGGGAGAAAACCAAATTGCCAAGTTTTCTGACCTGCCCAAAAAAGAAACTTTAACAAAAGTTGTTATTTAAAACTTCTCTTTTCTCCTTTGTTCATTGCAGCAAAGCGAGATTTTTATCCTATTGTAAGACCCCAGCTTTGGTGCTCAAATTAATGGGTCTTTATATACCTTATATCTTCTAATTAATCCACATCCCTTCACATACCAACTAATAGTTAAACTAATGTTTACTAAGCACTTACTTGGTTAAGGGGTGTTAATAATATATATGCATGTTATAAGTAAATGCTGATAATAATAATAATAATAATAATAATAATAATAATAATACCAGATACACTTAGAATCCATGGATTCAATTATTCACAAATTTAAGATTAGGAAACCAATGAGGTATTAGTGAACATGCAGTCACAGATCATAAGTAGTAAAGTAAGAATTTAATGCCAAATCTCTTGCTCTTTGCCACTAAAATGTAGTATTTTAGTTGGCCCTCCCTGGTGGTGCAGTGGGTTAAAGCACTGCACTGAGAAGCTAACGCCACTTCCACATAAGTTTGATCCCGGCCTGTCTCGGAGGAGATCCACACGGCGTGGCAGACCTCTCCTGACCTGCCCGCTGCTCTCCTCAGCAGTGTACTTTGTCGATCTGCCTGTTCTGCTCCCACTCTGTCTCTGGTGAAGCCTCTCGCCAGTCCTGAGCCTCTGGCCTGTACTCCAGTTCTGTATGCACAAATAAATAAATCTTCAAAAAAAAAAAAAGTAGTATTTTAGCAATTGTTTATTTTCCATAAAAAAATATATTCTGAGACTTCTATCAAAGGACAGATTCCTGGTGACCTTGAAAACCAGAGAGAGAAAAGTTTATACTTTGGCTTCTAAAGGACCTAAACATACCAATATTTTATGAGAAAACTGAGGAAATGAGTGTCAGGAAACTAGACCAAACACACTAAAAAACACTAAAACCAAAAACTAAGGGCTACATTTAGATGGTGATGGTAACCTGGCTAAAGTGAAATGGGAGTAAAAGCAATAGTAGTAAAAGATGAGCACAAATTCCTAATGGCATGTGTGACCTTTATATTAACTTGGTTTTTTTTTTTTTTTTTAAAGATTTATTTATTTATTCATACAGAACTGGGGTACAGGCCAGAGATGCGGAGGGTGAGAGGATTCACCAGAGACAGAGTGGGAAGCAGAACAGGCAGATCGACGAAGTACACTGCTGAGGGGAGCAGCGGGCGGGTCAGGAGAGGTCTGCCACGCCATGTGGTCACCTCCGGGGCAGGCGGGGATCGAACTCATGCGGAAGTGGCTTTAGTTTCTCAGTGCAGTGCTTTAACCCGCTGCGCCACCAGGGAGGGCCCTTAACTTGGGTTTTTAAGGAACTGGTTCTGTCTCTACAATGTGAGTGAGGAACACACCTCTCCCCTATCATTCTCAGTCCTTGTCCAATCCTTCCCTAAAGCTGCTCCAAAAGCTATTGATGTCAATTTCTCCCATCTCTAATAGAGGCTCTGTCTTCCCTTGAAGTTATTACATAACACAATTTTGGTTATAAGACCTCCTTAAAAGTCTTGATGACTTCTCCATGACTACAAAAAGTAAGAAATTCTTTAGTACAAGATAGTGTGTCAGTATTTAATCCAATGTATCTTTTTTTATTTTTTTGGTAGCTTTAACACTAAAGTATTTTTATACAATCCCCAGCAATCCGATCAACAAGTTTAACCTGCATTTACACACATCACACATCTTCTCCCTTTATTTGTAATGTTAACAGTGCCTGGAAGTGCCTTTATATGATCTCATATCTGACCATTAAAACTCAAAGTACAAGCCATCTCCTGGATTTCTGTACTTTTTTTTTTTCCCCAATTTATTTCCTACTTATTCAGAATTCACATATCTTCTGAGTTATTTTTTAACTGGTTATTTAATCTTTTTTGGATGAACATATAAAATCTACCTAAAGTACATACAGAATGGACAGTTAATACAGTTTTGTTTGAGGGATTTGTTCTGACTTTTAACAAAGGGATGGGGAGGTAAATTTGGGAGGAAATTATCATCAGAAGTTTTCTTGATAAATTATATATAACATATACTAGAAATCATGCTATCCACTTTCAGTTTATTTTATAAAACAATGCAATTGACTACAAATGTAGAATGGCTTACTGGTAGTGGCCACATCCAAGCAATAGTAATCTGAGAGTAAAATGTGTGGTGTTTATATACACAGACAGTTAAATAAATATACCATAAATGTGTGCATATATAGCTACAGAGAATTTTAATATATTTTATATATTAAAATGTGCTTAATCTATTTTTCTGTTATCCAGCTATCAGACAAAATGTAAAACTTAAACAATTTATAACTTTTAAAACCCTACTGTTTTCCTTCTATAATTGTAATATTGCATTTATTAAATTGAACAATATTAAAGTTTTCTTGAAAATAAGGAACCCTGAATTAGAATGGCTTTCTATATTTTTAAACAACTGAAAACACACTGATAATGTTAATGAGAATGAGGAAGCAGGCAAGGATGGGTTAAGGTCATGTTCCATTCCCATACTTTTGTCTGTAAAATTATAGATAAGTCAGAACAGATGTGTGTATAAGTATACATAATGCATGTACATATATACATACATATATGGACACACATACTATCTATAGAGTATTAAATAACCCAAATAAAAGCCATAGCCCACTAGCCACATGCACATTAACAATTACATGTATATTTTCCATCTTCTAAAAATGTTACTACACTACTTTGTGCATGGCTTTTTACTTCACTTAAATCACAAAAAGTACCCCATGTATGTGAGCAAGTATAATTTAATGTCATGATTTAAGAGTCTAGATGACATCACATAGATATGCATAATAGACTTAATTGCCTATTCTTGGACATTTAGTCTGGGGCTAGCTTTTTAAGAGTCAAAATATTTTTCTTGCCTTAGAAAAGAATCCCTACTATCATCAAAGCATCACCAAATTATTTGCTAGCACTTACCCAAAAATTGACTAAAATATGTAATATTTGTCTCATTGCTCACAGGCATTAACTAAAGTTTACGTATGCCTTTAATAATTTGTCTCCTACACATTAAGTAGGGGATATACCAAGTAAGATGCAAGTTGTAAAGGATGTACGAAATGCCATTATTCTGTGATTATTTATAATCTAATGTGGTACATTACAGTGAAGCTAATGCAGACTGTAAACTACCTGATCAGTATGACTGAACTTACAGAGAAGGGTACAGGAAGGAAAGTGGAGAATAATGAAACCACGGATGTCTTCCAAAAACAAATAACAGTTGAGGTTGTACATTAACATATATGGAAATCACAAGAGGAAAATAAGCAATTAGGATAGTTTAAATATTCAGTGGGCAAAAAAAGATGATTGAATAAGATGTTAATATCTTGGAAGCCAAGTAAGGAATTGATATATTCTAACAGAAGTCATAGGATAACTGAATTTTAAGACATGACTTTCAAGGGTCAGTAGAAGAAATACTGAAGGGAAATAAGACCAACTGTAAATAAGACCAATTGTAAGTTGGGAGGTTATTGATGTTCTCTACGGGAGGTATGATAAGGACTTAAACTAAGGTAGCAGTAGTAGGAAAAATTGACGGGTAAGTTCAAGAAATTTTTATGGTGGTATAATCAATATGATTTTTGGAACGTTTCCAGTTACATTTACCAAGAGAAACAGAGAGAGTAATTATTAGAACAACAAAATTGTAGCAAACTTATAGATTGCTTGCCATGTGTTAATGTGCTTTACAATTATCTCATTGCATCCATATTTATTGTCCACTTTCTATGTGCATTTACTGGATATTAGGTGATAAGGTGTACACACAACATACTGAAACAGATACTGCTAATATTTACCATTTTGAGTGAGGGAAACTGAAATATCTAAAAGATTTATTGAGTTATTTTAATAAGCTTAGACACCAATCAGAAAGATATCTCCAAAAGTCTCCTGAATATGAAATATGCATTCATGCATTATAAAGCATACATAAAAATAATTATGAATTCAATTTCCTTTCAGAGGACAAAATAAAAATATAACAATCATTGAAAAATAAAGGCTAGAATTTCAAACCTAGAATTTATGAACTAAAAGTAAAAACAATATTCAATTTCATTTTCTTTTCCAAATAGAAACTAAACTGGGTATAGGTTTTTTAAGTTATTTTATTAGGATCTATGAGTCTAACACACTACTAAAAATTGGATCTTGAGGGGAAAAAAACTTCCTATAGAATAAAACTAACAACTACATATAGAATAAATTAATTAGAAAATCAACATTTTGCAACCTTCCAATATAATAAATGTTTCTACTTGGACAGCATCAAAGACCGTTAAAATACTAGGTGAAGACTGTCAGAAAAACTAGTCTCTCCAAGTATCAAAGCAGAGATTACTGAATAGTTATAAAAAGGAAGCAATACATTTACAATAAATGGATCTGGTGCACATAACTTTAACCAGCTCATCAGAAATAGCATCACAAATAGGAAGATAAAGGGACATGAGGTGATGTAATGGGAAGTAAACTATGTCAATGATGTTACGTCCCTGCCAAAAATTTAGCCTGAATTACTTGCCTCAGGAAATACTCAGGCAAAACTAGAATTTTACATTCTTCTTAGAGATAACTAGTGTGGATTCTTAAAAAAGAAGTCAGCAAAGTAAAAAAAAAAAAAATGTTCAGGGAATGTTCTAAACTAAAAGGGAAGAAAGAAGTATGACAATTAAGCAAATGTGAGATCCTTAATGAGATCATGGATTGAATCATCTATAAAGGACAGTGAGGCAATTGGTGAATGAGCATATGGCTTATTTATTACATAAGGTTTCAAACGAATGTTAAATTCCTTTTGTTTGAAATATTATAGTGTTTTTATAGCAGAATGTCTTTGTTTGGGAGAATAATGCTACAGTATTTAGGAGTCAAGTGTAATGATGTCAGGAATTTATTTTCAAGTGGTTCAGTCAAGAAAAAAAATTTAAATATATGGGATGAGATGAGGAAAACAAACATAACTGTGGTTATTTAAAAAAAAATGGAGAGCTTGAAGATCATTAACTTGCTAGTTATGTTATTCTTTCTACTTTTTTACTTGTTAGACATTTGAAAGGAAAAAAAATTAAAGTAGAAATTAACATCTCAAATGGAGGTAAAAATTCACTGCTGGATTGTTAACATTATTAATTATTTAAGTGTTTTTGACATCTATAAACATATGCAAGTTTTATTCTCCCTAGTCAATTTATCACAGTTATCTATAAACAAAAAGCACTCAAGAAATGTTTGTTGAACTAAATTGAATTGGTTTTTTATTCCAAACATCTTTCCCCAACAGTCTTTTTAGTTCTTGTTAATGCCAATATTTTTGTTTTGTTTGATCTTCTAGTCTCCATGCAGCACTGAAGAATTCTTAATCTTCCTTATATTACATTTCTGGCAGTTCATCTTTTTCCTCAGCCTTAAATTTTGGCAATAATTTAAATTGTCAACAAATATTTGAATCCAATCTAACAGTACTTGCAGCCTTACTATGAATACACTCTCTTGAGAACAATTCCTGTGAATTTTATGTGAGAATTAACCCTCCAGAGGTAAATAGATTCAGAAACATGCTTCTCTACTTTGAGGACAAGAAAGGTCATTATAGGTCTAACCACATGAATGGAAAAATTCAATGTCACCTTCGTTCAGAAAACTACTAATAAGAAACTAATATCCAAGAAAGAAACAACAGTCAAACAGCAATAGAGGAGAGATAATTAGAAAACACTTCCCAAGTTTCAAAATGTGAAACGTACCTGTACAGTGTTACCAAGAATAAAATACATCATCACCACTTTTTCATGCTGATGTGTGTGCCTTGATAGAATATGATGGGGAGGGCCTAAGGGAAGGAGCACGAATAGGGAAAAACTAAAGGAACAATTCCTCACTCACAAATTAAATATATACAGATAGAAATGCTAGCTCCATATTTATGAATATACCTACATAGTCATGAAACAACTAAAGGAGCAGGAACAGTAGGGTGAAGCAGAGAAAGGGAAACTGATTATTCGGTTAACTAGATAAACGATAAATGCAGCTGTATAAAATGATCTATTTTTCTATCCCACTACTTCCTCCTTTAACTTCTAGCTATTTAAGAATACAATAAAAGCTAACTCATGATGGTTTAGGGGAAGAAAATTTAAAACTGAACTAAAATGCAGTTGGATTTTAACACATTGTTATAGATAGATATATATCATATCAGTCAGCATTTGGAGGAAATTTTCTTAAATCTAAACTGGCAAAAGCCAAAAATTAAAAATATGTAGGTAAAACTAAACTTAAAAAGATATAGTATTTTCCTGCTCTACAGAGGAAGGCACTTTTAAAGTGAATTCCTTCCATCTCTGGATTCTATTACGACTGACAAAAAAAAGCAACAGCTATGCTGACAAAGCAGTGCAGAGTAAACTGCGATCTACACATAACTTCAGAGACGTGCAGGTACAGAGAGTGAAAACCACCCACTTTTCCTGACAGCAAACATAGGTCAGGCTTCTCCAGAAATCCCTGACCCCTATAGCACAGTAAGAATCAGAAGAAAATCAGCCATGCCCTCAAAGGGATGCTTACCTTTTCGGTGGCTGTGTGTGCTTTTGCCTGGTTGCCTCAATAGGGAAGATGGGAAATGTCAGACCAGGTATTGGAACTGCAAGTTTATTTTTCCTTGTAGATTGACACAAAGGAAAAGCAACTTCCATGGCTCTCAGTTTGAGATGTCACTATTCAGCAGATAAGTCTCCAATTGACTGGACTACAAAAACACCTGCCCCGTTTTTTCTTTACTTTTTAAACAAGGAAAATACATTTAAAACTAAATATTATCTATTTACCTGGTTTTTTTTCCTTTAAATTGTCCTTTGAACATGTAAAAGTAATCTTTATAATATTTTAACATAGCATATGAAATCACTAACAAGGAAAGGAATGACATTTTGGGAGTACTTTTAAGTGCAAATCAATTTCTTTCACATTTAAAAATATAAGTGTGTCAAGCCTATCCTTTACATAAGAAAGCACCATCCATATTAAAAAAAAGTCAATTTTGATACACATTTCCCAAGTAAGGCATTAAAAAATAAAGCATGAAATATAAAATCAAGAACTATAATACTTAAAATAGGCCACAATTTCTCATGGAAAACAGAAACGTCTTTATTGGAAATAAGTGTTTAACATTTATGTAAGCTAACGTATTAAATAAAATATAGCATTCTCTTATTTGAAAGAACACTAAACATGGATACCAACTATGATAACATACTTGGTTCCTTTTAATAATAATAAATGTCAATAACTGCAACCAACTCTGAAAAAAGAAATATTTATTCTATAGTCTGAGTGAATGTAAAGATACTGAAACTCATTCTAACACCTAGCAAGTTTCAATTCATACTGAGTGGTGTGATATATTTGGGCATCTTTAATCAAACTCTCCTGGCACTTTTCTCAAAACACAGACTTGAACAACTGTTAGTCTGACTGGAATCTAGCAATCCCAATTATTCAGGCATATTTATTCCTAAATATCTGAAAGAAAACCTAATTTTTGATTTAGTATAGTCCAAAGTGTAATGGTAAGTAATGCAAGCCAATCAATAATTGTTAACTTGCTATATGAATGATGTTTAGTACCTTCCTAGTCTTGAAGTTTCCAATCCAAATGAAACCTCTAAGAATAAACCCAGAAATCCTGTGAGCTGATTCCACCAGTGCAATGATTCGACAAGAAATAATTTCAGAGTTACCATAAACTTTTAAGACATCATAATATACTGATTCACATATTAAAAAAAAAAAAAGTTGAGCTATCAATACTGAACTCTCAACTCTCAAGGCAAAGAGACTGAGATTTACTTAACGGCAGCATGAAAAGACACTGGTTTCTAAATTTCAGTGTTACTAATCTAATCTGACTTCTCCAGATCATAAAGCACAATTGGCCTTTTCAATTCAGACTCAAGCACCTGGCTAACTCTATTAACCAGTGATTCCATGAAACAAAATCGACTGCCTTTTAACCAATTGTTCTATTATTTCCTTTATTAAGGAAACTGGTATTTCTGATGAAATCTAAAAGAAAAAAATGGCAAAGTCATGTTAAAATGTGTAGCAAAATTGTATTTGGACACCTGACAGCTTATTTCAAAATTTTATAGAAAAGTAAAATCAAATTGTAGATCAGTTAACAACAAACTAATCAGAAAAAAAAAAAATCATTTCTGAAGAGTGTATGTATTTGTGTCCATATTTATCTTGAAAATTTTGTGCAAACTAATGTAATTCAACAGACTTGAAAATAAGTTAATTTAGTCTACTCCTTAACCCATATCCTCCACCAATACCACTCAGCAATAGCAAAACTTACCAAGGTACCCTTTGTCAGAGTACTACTTTGAAAGTAATTGGTTCATTGCTTGAGTTTAAAATCTTTATGTGCAGATAATTGTTGTAAATCATAAACAAAGCAATAGCTTTTAAAACTTACATTTTATACATATAATATTAAATCCTGAGAAGACAAACTGATGAAGAGAGAGAGCCCTCATAACTTTTAAATTGCAATCAACTCAAATAATTTAGACTTCGAGCATCATTTCACTCTGAATAGTACTTAGATTCAGATAAATATTGGGGAGAAGATAATAAGAACTGGATAATCACATGTCTAGTGTCTGTGTATAATCGGGTTCAGAAACACTGCCAAGAGGAAAGTTTGTGTATAATCTCATTCGACCTTAGCTGCTTGTCAAAAAAGTAGAAAGAAGAAAATACCTTACTGATCAGATATCATGTGCTGTCTTTTCAAGTTTAGTAGAACAAAAAACATGTTCACTCTTTTAATAAGTACAAATAAACCAGACTGATGAGAGGAACAAAAATCAATACACAGATTCCAAAAACTTTACAACTGTTTATTTTCAGTTCAAACATAATTGGTGTCAAGTAGATGCAGTTCTGTCCTGGTGTTTCTCACAAAATCACCATGTCAGATAGTAAACTCCTGTGGAATTCTTTGAAAATCCAGCACTATCTTTTCCCTAAATCCTTAAATCCCACACATTATTTAAAATTACTGCCTTACATTTAATAAAATTATTTTTCCAATTTGTCAGTGGTTAATAGTTAATTAAATAATACAGCAGCTACTTATTGCTGCTTTACTGGGAATTTACGACACTCATCACTTTAACTTACTTTTTGTGAGAATTTTTTCAAGTATTTTGAAAGATGCTTCAGAATGAAAATTGTGCAATATGCAATTTAAAATGTAATGCTCAGAAAGCAAAATATATGTAAATCTTGATTTATATACTAAGGAAGACTACTAGATAACTAACTAGAAAGAAAAGCGTTTAGACATTGCTTTAAGAATCAAAAAATATATATAGCCTTTCTGACTGCTCTCTAATGAGAACAATCAAATTTTATAATCATAAAGAAATATAGTCAGTTTTGCTACATTGTAAATGTGAACTGGCTACTTGGAATTTTCTGTTAAATGTGAATTTTTTGTTACTAAAAACAGGATCTTGGCTATCTATAATTAGGTGCTATATCGGACACTAAATAAGAACTCTGCAGTACAGTCAAGTACTGCATGTAAAATGTCATAATACAGAAAAAAAAATATTAAAAAACTAAATAAATATCAAAATGGTAAATCTGAGGGTGCTGTGAAAATCAACTAAAATTGCAGACTAGCTAAAGGATATATATTTGCTTGCTTGGACAATAAAATAAAAACAAACACACACACAGATACACAATGTCCATCATTCACTTTTTGAAGTGTCAGATAACATTATTTCTTAAATGACACACAGGGCTCCATTTGCTATGCATAAGGTCAGTGAATATTAGCTTCATTTACACTTGGATGAGAATTGGTTGGTGTCAACAGTCCAGGCTTAGTTCCTCCACTGAACAGGGTTAGAATCTGACAGAAAGCTGCCACTGAAGAAGATGGATGATCTTCTTTGCTGACCCTGCTCCCCTAAAGTGTCATAGTTTAGGTCTCTTTCTATCTCTACAACAAAAGCCCCTCTCTGAGTCTCCCAGTAGCCTTCAGCTTTATTGGTGCTAACAGATCCAGACATTTTCATCGATTGGATTCTCTACTTTTTAAACACAAGAGCTTGCCCTTTTTGGCTAGCTAAACCTTGGCACAGATGTCTTTTTTTGTAATTGCATCTCTGCTGTCAATTGGAAAGGATGCAATCAGACAGGCAAACATCATGTCAGCACAGAAAATGCTGAACTATTTATCTCAGTTTTCCAGTGTCATTTTAATGAACATGATATGTCATTGGTCTGTAGAAGTAACCAGTAATCTCATATTATACTTCTAATAAAAAATCAAAATCTGGAGTGATTTTGATAACTCACTAGTACGTAAAACGATATGCAGAACTATTCCGTAAGTATGTAAAAGCACTACTAAGTCATTTTATATAAGCAGTTGTTGGCAACCATATTTTAAAACAAATGTACCTGAACACAGTCATATTAATTTTCAGAACTCCATTTTGTTTCTAGTGATGACTGACATTATGGGCTTCTCTGACTAAAAAGTACATTAAAATATTTAACACCTAACAAAGATGCTGTAACAATGAAGGGAATTACATGTTGTTTGAGATTCCGGCTATAAACTATTTTCACATGTTGGAAATTTGCTATTGTTATTTGAATAACTTGAAAGAAATGACCCAGGCTCAAATGCCCAAAACACAAAGGCTAAAATGATGAAAAGTTCTTACAAATAGATTTATATGTAACACATTTTACAAAAAGATGAATATTTTGAGTGTGTATGGGCTTCAATGCAGAAGCTCTAAAATATATAGAAATGTTAACATTATTTATTACATGAAAATATAATTTAACATAGTTGCATATCTGGAATTACAGAATTTAATAAATGCAAGGGTATATAAAATATAACAATCCTCAGTACTAAAAGAGATAATTAAAAATAAAAGTAAATTTCACTAAAACTAAAGATATACAAACTCTAACTCAAGGTAAAAATGCTTTTGTCGAAATCCAAATAAAATATATATAATCATTTTCTAGTGCTTATAAAGAAAAACTATAAAGCCTATAATAAAAGCTTCTGAAATTCTGAATACTATTTTTTTTGGTGTTAATGTACTCATTTACATTGAGAAAATAAAAAATATAATTGATAATTACTATCAATTAATGTCTTTTTAGCCACTTTGTTCTAGATATGTTATGTTATAGATTAAAATGAGTATACTTAGTAAGGTTGAGGGTTCCACTGAAAAATATACAATGCTGATATTACTCAAAGAAAAATAGAAGACTGCAATTCCTACTTATTTTTAGTACTGTATAGACATACACCATTAACTCTTAACTTTATTCTCTCAAGTATTACATTCCTAAGAATAGTTCCAATAAGTTTGGATGTGTACATGCAAAATAACTAACAATTTTTATTATTTCTTTTCTTATTAAAAGAGTGAACAAAATCAAAACTATTCCTAAGTGATCCAGAAGCAGAAGGAAATTATTTTTTTAATTTTTTACTATTATTTGATAATTATGGAACTAAAAATAATCTTAAAATTAAATGAGATATTAATACTATGCCAAATTTAAAAAGAAAAAAATAAAAACAAGATGCTTCATACTCAACCCTAGCTCACAGTACTTTTATGTGTTCAATTGACCTAAGCTGTCTGCCTATGCTTATTCTCAGGAGCATGTCCATCAATCAAAGTCAACGTTCTATCAGACTCCACTCTAACTGAAAGTGACAGTCAGTTATCTATTGACAATTAATGAATAATAAATAACTATGCATTTTAGGTTTATATAAATAAAGTGATACTATTTTCTATGTAGGTTACCCTATATGCAAAAGCAGACTTGGTTATTTTGGATTTTGTTTTCACCTCATAATATATTAGGAAATGGTTTTATGAAAGCAGCTTCAGTAAAATATGCGTTTAATGTGAACTCTAGTATACATTAGAGCTTTGTTTTTCAACAAATCAACCTTGTCTCAGCTTGTTTCATATAAGCTTAAATGAGCTGCATTCACAGACTTCGGAATATTTACCCTATCCTTCACAGGTATTGTGTTGCCTCTGCCACAGACTATATGCCAGAAAATTCTTTATAAAGCTAAAGATCAGAAGAAGTTCCCAAACTGTTCTTCTTCGCTGTTCACCCTGAATCTGAATCCCTGATGGGAAAATTATTTAAATTATTACTAAGATTATTTTATTGTTTTAAGTCTCTATCTCTTTTGCTCAGATATCAACATAGAACAATTACAGCTTTTGAAAAAATAAAGACTGAGAACTTTAACTGATTCAAGTTTTTGTACATCTTGACTGAGTTCTTTAACATTATAGCTGACAGCACTAATTCTTGAATTATATAGTTGTAGTAAAAACTTAAAAAAGCAACAAAGTAACAAAGCTTTCAACATTGGACAGTTTGGTTTATTTCTCAACTCAATAAAAATAAGTGAGAATTCAACTTATAAAAGCTTGTAATATACTGTGAATTGTGATTTTTATTTCATTTTTTAATTAAAAAAAGATTTATTTATTTATGTATACAGAAATGGGGTACAGGCCAGAGGGTACAGGGGCAGTGAGGGCAGTGAGAGTATTCACCAGAGACAGAGCGGGGAGCAGAATAGGCAGGTCAGAGGGGAGCAGCAGGTGTGTCAGAAGAGGTCCACCACACCATGTGGGTCACCTCCCGCGCTGGGATTGAACTCACACTGAAGGGGTGTGGCCAGCTTGCAGTGCTGTGCTCTAGCCCATTGCACCACCAGAGAGTGCCGCGATTTTATTTTAAACTATTTTAACTTTTCATTAGGAAATTCAGTTCAATTATATATATATTATTTGTAAATAATGAGCATTATCAACAATTTTAAGAGGTAAACCTGATTTGCTAATATTCCTAATTAAGAAATCTACTATAATACTAAGAGGATGTATTATATAATTCAAAACAGAAAGCTATGGCATCATTAGATCAAAACTCTGCAATAATAATGACTAACAATTAATAAAGTTTAATTATTTTATTAATTGACTATTAATATGCATAACACTGACTTATATTCAGTGAAAGCACTGCCATAGAAGGAAGGCAGAAGGGAAAAATCTTGCCAACTTTACACTGACATTTCAGTAAAGAGACAGAGTGTAAGCCTTTTACTATTTAACCCACTTAATAGCTAGGAAGGTATGTTCTATAAAGTTTAAACAGGAAGTAGTGTGGAATTTTCTGAAAGGTAAATGAAAAGCTATTTTATCGCCAATGTCTACAACACTCTAGGAAAGGATGCAGGGAAAAAATAAGTAAATAAAAGAAGAACTCAAAGGCAGCAGGGATGGAAAATTGCACTTTATTACAAAAATAGAGGTATTTTAAAAGGAACAATGGCTACATCTAAAGTGATAGCATAGTGAATGATCTTGAAAAATCTTGAAAAAGGTGTTTGAAATTGAAGTGACTAGCATGTTGTCTTATTGGAAAAATACAAAGAGGTCTAAGTGATCAAACCATTATGTTCGGCCTTGAAAAACACAGTGTTCTACATAATGTTTCTGCAGAATAAGCATTAGGCACAGTGAGAAGCATGGTCAAAATACCCAACTTAAAAAGTTCTTGTCAGGATTCCTTGGCAAACTAATAAACTGGCTCAAAAATAATAAATCTGTATTCATATGTGCTTACAGTTCCAGCTCTCAATCTGAATGTCTAAGCTAAATGTGTTAATTTTAAAGGTCAGTTTTGAGAAAAAGATTTTTCAGAAACCTGACCTTCTCCTGTTTTTCAAGACCTCAGAGGCTAAAGTCTGTATGTTTCTCAGAGATCTAATCAGAAACCACACAGTTGAAAGGCTGAGTTTCTGCTCCTTCCCAAATTTAATTCCTGATCATGTAAGAGGTACACAAATGTCTTCACATTTATATATAGTAGTCAAAATATCCAAAATGATTTCATTGTTAAAATTCACCTTAGGATCATTTAAAATGCTGTAGGAATTAATATAAGTAGAACAAAGAAAAGAAGAGAGAGAATTTGCTTTCTACAGTAGTGGGAACCTGAATACCTACTTGAAAATAAAATTTATAAATAATGTTTTAAATGTTTTGCTTGTGAAGCAAAATTAAAGATGTCACTTAAGCATCTTAATTTTTCATTGTTTTTCTTTTCAACATATTAATTTGAGAATAACCTATGCAAGTGTTCAGCCTCTTTGTAATTGTCATATTGAGACTTTTATTATGGTTAAAAAAATTCTTAACTATTCAGCACTTAAAAACTAAGAGATTTAGTATGCAGAACATAAGATATCTAAAAATGGGTCAAGGATAAAAGCAAGCTTAGTTTTTACTTTATCCCACTACGATGACTTATGTTGTTTTTTTTTTTCTTTTTTGTTTTGGGGGGCTAGGATTTTTGTATGTGCACATGTGTGTGTGTGAAGATACATATGTATGTGTGTACATAGAAATGTGGATCCATGTTTTGTTACATCTGAGTATGTAAAAGTGAAAAAGCTGGAAAAAACAAGTTCTGATTTTACTTTGGGATCTCTCATAAATGAACTGCTAGAACTGTAAATGAGGTCTTTAGTGTCCCACTTATTAAAAAGGTCAAAAAACTCTAATTTATCTGATATGCATAAGGTATATTCACACTCCAAAAACTTATATTCTAATTGTCTTGGAAGAGATTGTACCCACCAGGAGTACAAAAATGTCCGTATAACAACTGTGCTATAATGAATTTATGTAATTGAGGGAGTAAGATATATATCCCAGCTCACGTTACAATTCATACATAAAACCAATTTACAGAAAAATGGCAGCTAAAGTAGGAACACTACATAGTGTGAGTTACTTTGCCTGTTGAAATTAGATGATATAAAAACACCTTTAAAATCAATTAAGTTTATTTAGTTAGCCATCTACTAGTTTAAATTAATTATATTAATTAATGTCATTACCTAAATTAATACCAATCAGTGTCATTATCCAAATGGGAATTAATTTAGCTAATAACAAACTACTATTAAAACAAACCTAGAACATATAATCTCTGGAAAATTTAAAGTATGTATATTGAACTTACTAGTACTCAATTATTTTTCTTAGAATAAACTTTTGCGATGTAGTCTCTTCTATTAAATATAGTCTCTCTCCTCATACTTATCCTCTTTTAATGGCACTCTTTAGAAAGAAATATTTTGTTAAAAAGTAAAGTGAGTATATTAACATAAAAATATTTTGCAATTTTAATAAATGATAAATGCAACGTAAATCATTCATAACTATATCTGATTGACATTATATTTTACTAATAAAAGCAATTCAGTGTTCCCTTCAGACTTAGGTTTTCTATAAAATTCAGATGTTAGGGCTCCAGTGTACATCTCAGTTTAGCATCACCATAGGGGAGAGACTAAACTATGTATTAATTGGGTGACACATGAAACAAAATATAAAAGCATTATGTGAATTCTTTCAAAGCCTTCTGATCTTCTAAAACAATGGATATGCTAATCAACAGTTCACAATTTAAATGAATGAACCAAATGAAAATATCAAAAATCCACAGTACATAAAATGTTATCATTAGAACAAGATTGAACTGCTACATCCCAAAATACATTTCCCTATTTTTTTGTCATTCATGGAACCCAAACTAAACAATATAAGCTAAATCATATATGCTGCCCCTTTCTTCCACAGGATTTTAGAGTATAATGAGTAATTATTTCAACTAAAAACACAGTATTCTGGGTTCCCATTAAATGCCATTACTTGGGATTGAGTACTTGATCTTTATATACACACAAATTTAGTCACTTTTAACAAAATTGATATCACCGTAGACAACAACACAAAAAAATTGTGTGGCACATTAGTTTAACCTAAATTCAAGGTTATTATTACCCGATTTTAAGGCTCTCAAATTATTATACATAAAACTAAGTTTATGAAATATTTTGCAGAGGAAAACTTAAACTCACATGAGTGTGAGAAGAATTAGAGTAAAAGAACATTTTGAAAGTTCCTCTCTGACTTATGCATCAAATTGTTATGCACATAAAGAAAACTATTGAATATATAGCTGGCTCAAGTTCATCCATGAATTTAATAGCATTGTTTGCACAAAATAACTATCATCTATGAATAGCATCACAAATAAAATCTTTCAGGGCCTCCCCTGTGGCCTATGGGTTAAGTCTCAACATTTCCACCCCAACTAATATAGCATGGCAGACCTCTCCTGACTCATTCACTGTTCCTCTCAGCAGTATATTTCAGTCAGTCCACCTATTCTGCTCCCCACTCTGTCTCTGGTGAATACTTTCACCTCCCACACCTCTGGCCTACACCCCAGTTCTTGTATGCATAAATAAATAAAAACAAATCTGCTTAAAACTAAAATATTTTATAGATTAATGATAACGATCTTACAGGACTGGCTAAAATTGGGTTGAAATATCAACCCAATGTATTTTTGATTTTTTATGGTAATGTCTGCCAAAAATTGGTGTTAAGAAATGTAAGAGTGACTAGTTATTTGCCAATGTGAGAAAAACTAAACATACTCTGAATTTGTATACTGAGCTTATAAATCATAGAATGTTAACCAGACATGTTAATTTCATATTTTCTTCCTTCTTTTATTTTTTGCTATGGTCATCATTTTGTTTTTATTCCTCACCTTTTTTATTTAATGAATATTTACCTTGTTCAGGGTACACTGTGTCATACATAGAAAAAGAGAACCAAAAGTGAGTAAAAGCTTACATAATTTTTAATGAATTTTATAATGCTTTAGTAGAAACAGTGATACGATTCCAATTTAAGTATCACAATGATCTTTCTATATATCGTTTTAAACAAATTTATCTATATAGGACAGAAGAAATCTATAACAGTAGCTACTCTCAGGAAAAGCAACTTGTTCCAGGTCTATGAACATTGCTTACTCATAGATGTCTTAAAACACGTATTATGAGTCTCTGAGAGTGAATCACATAACGAAATATATAAAAGTTTTCAATGTAATGTTATTGTAATTCAAAAAGAGAAATAAATTGTGATGTTGAATTTATATAATTTCCAACTTACAGAATAATGTGTAATATTAGCTTTGGGACAAATATTTTATGTTTGTTTTTCTTTTCTGTTTGTTTATACATGTGTAATATATAATTTGGAAGCAAAATAATAAAATTTTATACTGAAAGTCACTTTCCCATATATGATAAACATAAATATACTTCAAGACATCTTTAATCAGAAAATATAACCGAAGGCTCTTGGAGCTCTCTTCTTAATTCACAGATATTGAAAAAGAGATGGAATGGCTTTCATTTTATTAGAGGAACTAACCAGATATCCAAGAGATATACAAAAACAGTGATAGAATTAGAGTACAAAAATAAATCCTGTTTGTAGTTCCTAATTTTTTAGCACGTCAGCTTGCTGTACACTATGAGGAAAATTATTTACAAGACATTATTCTCAAACTTATGAAGTTTTTAGACTAGTCATAGAAAGGAAGACTACTCACATATGCAATGATAAATTAAACAGTAATATGAACTCAAAAAAGAAAATATCTGCCTTAGCAGTCAGTAGTGTATGATTAGATTTTAATCACATTTATTGTAAGATTTAGGTAAAGTCAGGAACTGTGCTATCAAAGGTAGGTTAAAAAGTGAAAAGTAAGGTTTGTTATTAAATACAAGGTGTAGTAAAAGGAAATTAAGTATAATGATTAAAATAAAAAACACGATTTCCGCAGGGAAAACGATAATAAGTATTTATAATAATTCACAAGGGGAGATCACCTATCAGTTGATATTTAATTTAAAGTTGATATTTAGTTTAAAATTGTAAAGAGAGGCTGAAGGAGTAAGTGCAGCCAGAAAAAAGCAAGGCTTGGTAAGGACGCATGAAAACAGTGCTGCCATACTACTATTAGAATTCTGAAGAGAAAGGTCAGTGAAGAAGCTATAAATTTGTAAGCTTAAGGTACAATAGATAAGTGTGAGAGGCTAAGATGGAAAATTTGATTTTCTGCAGATGAGGCCAAATGTTAAGCAACAAAGACATCATGGCAATAGCTGTAGCTGTTCTTACTGTAGAGTAAAATACTGTTATGCAGCGGGAGCAGAGACTTCCAATATGATAAATATGCGATCAAATGTTAGAAAAGAATATCCGGCACACGTCACCGGGATTTAAAGGCCAGCCTAAGAAAATAGATAATTTTATTGGTAATTAGGAACCTAAAGTTTTCTGAACAATAAAACGATACTAGCTGTGCTTTACAAAATACATATTCACTAGATTTCAAAGAAAGAACTAGATTATAGATGGCATATTTAGGATATTTGTATTTTGAAGGGATTATAGTGAAAAAAGTTTGTATTTGTATTATCTTTCACCAAAGAAAAGGATGATACCAAAAAAAAATTAAAGAACTTGCAATAGATAAAATGTTCATCTATAAAGATACTGTGGAAAGTATTGGTTAGGGAGTAGAGAGGAGCATTCTGGAGCCAGACCACCCTGTTTAAACAGTGGTTTACCACTCTTTATGTGATTGTCCATACTCAACAATATTTCACTGTACTTCAATTTCATTACATAAAAGTGGGCACATATATTTACTTACAAATATAACTTAAGGTACAAGTAGTATAACACTTCAGTAAAAAGCCTAATAGTGCCTATCAAGTATATGAAATGAGTAGCCACAATTCTCTAAAATGATTGAATAAAATAAAAAGTGAATTAATGTATATAAATCACAGCTAAAAACAACTCTTAACATCAGTAATAAAAAAAAAAAAGATTTTCTTTTACTGCCTTAACTGTCTACTTTTTAAATCATTTTAACGATGCCTGCTATATCACCTGAGACCAGTAATTTATACAGATGCTAACTTAATTTGAAAACTCTTATTTTGAAGATACAATTCAAGTTGTCCTTGTTTGAGCTAACAAGTTACATATAACATAATTACACTGTTAAAAAATGCTAATGCTCAACCCATTAAAACAGGATAAAGAATACCTACAATTCTACCACTCTGAAACACTCACTGTGATATTGAGACTCTCAATTATTCTTTCCCTAATCATATTTTGTTATCAGTGTATATAAAATTCATATCTTTTTTCACTCGAAATTATTACTAGAATAATTCATAACTTCTAGAATACATCATCGATATTTTAAGGACCAAGTTCAATCAAGGTTATGATGCACATTTAGTTGGGAAATTTGGTTGATTTTCAATATTTAAAATCACATACATTGATAAGGGGAAGAAATGGTTATATGGAAAGTTGTTTTCTTTTTTTGAATCATCTTAGATAAACTAGTAGGTTGAGATCACTGACTCAAAAGTCATTTAACTATTTGTGGCTTATGAAATATCATTCACTCCTCATAAGATTTCTCTACTTAGCAAACTCCTTTTTACATTATTAATAATAAGATGAAAGAAAGCATTCATTGATTATTTGCTATGTCCCAGATACTATTCTTAGGATTTTTATATGCATTATTTCATTCAATTCTGACAAGAACCCTGTGAGGGAGGTACTATTTTTATTAGTCCCAATTTATACTTAAGGAAATTAAAGCTTAGAGAGATTGTCCTAGTTTATGCACCTGGTATTCTGTGGAGCCAGAATTTAAAAACTCTGTGACTCTAACCTCTAAGCTATTAAAAGTACAGTGTATCCTCAATTTCTATATGTATTGGGTATAAGCATTATGTACTATAAAGAATTATGAAAATGCATGGTATATATTACAGAGTAGCTTTTTGTGGGGAAAAAAAAAAACACATGGTTTTCAAAAATCCAATAAACAAAAACAACTTTAAAGTATTGTGAATAAGATAAAGTTCAATGGATATTTAAATGTATTGAACTTATATGTATATCCATAAATTACATATTAAAATAATGACAGACTTGTTATTTTATTAATTGAAAACTCTTAAGAAGCCTATTAATTGGGAAATTCAAATTTAATTTGGGAAATTCCTACTAATAAAAATACAAAATCTATGATTATTTGAATTGCCTTTTATATGAAGTCATTAAAAAGGATATTTCTAATTTTCTTTAATTTAAAATATTTAAGAAATTACACCTTTATGTTCTGAAATATGTGCATACAAACTTCACTATATCCTTGGAATTTTTAGGTTTAGGGTCTTCATAGATTTTATCATCCAAATAGGACATTTTTGAAAGTAAAAAGAGGTGGTATTTATAAATAAAATAATTACCCAGGCAAACTAGGCATAGTCACTCTCCTTAGAATTAAGTCTTAATAGTGCTTCAGTACCTAAAGCTTTTTGTTTAAAAGTCCAGGGCAAATTTTCAGAAGCAATATAGTGTTATAGAGTAAAAAGACTTGAATTGATAAACAAGATCTTGGATTCTTGTCCAGTTTTGTGAATTATTACTATCCTTGAACTTCAGTTTCTTCTGTGTCGGAAGAGTGAAAAAGTAATACTTTCCACCTCTTAGAGATATAATAATGATTAAATGATAAAATGAAAATGTACATGAAATATCATTCACTCCCCATAACATTTCTTTACTTAGCAAACTCCTTTTTGCATTATTAATAAGTTAAGCTAAAAAGCAAATGTCCTATACAAATTCAAATTACAATGTTCAGTTTATACTTTGACAAAGACTATTCTTTTTTTTTTAATAGTAAAGTTCCAAAATTTTCAAAGTACATTTCAGAACATAAGTGTATGAGTCTTCTGAAAATATTTATGTATGTAAAATATAATCTACACTTAGTTTTTTTCAGATATATTTATCTAAGAAAATATATAGGCTAGTTTACAAACAGGTGATGGGACTTCAAAGGCAAAAAATGCAAAACAAAACAACTTTTTCAACAATAAAATTATGCCGACTTACTAGAATTATATATTTTTAAATGATTGCAAAAATGGTCTTTATAAAAGCACAATTTTAAACAATTAGTCATTAAGTTCAACATATATTAGTAGACTTAAGAAACATTTGGTTTTCAAAGTTTTTCTTTTTCCATTTTAACAAAGGGAAAAAGATGTTTCTATGTCAACAGATCAAAACTGTAGTCAATTTTCATAGTTGTTCAGATCTCAAATAATAATGAAATAGATCGCAATGGGCCGAACAGATAAAACTTGTCTTTAAGCGGCTAACCGGTCTCTTTTGGCTAGGAACTCACTAGCATCCTCTCCCAAACACTTCAGTTTTCCTCAATATGGGACTGGAATTTGTTTTCAAACTCTTAACAGGATCATTGAAAGGAAACAGGAGAAATACTATAAAGGCAGGCTGGATTGATTCCAGAGGCAAGTACTCTCAATGCAATGTGCTGGAATTAAGCCAAAGAGGAAGTGTTTTTGCAAAGGAACTTAGTGCCACAGTTAAGTGTAAAAAATTTAATTCTATTTGTTAATATCACCAAAGTTAAAAATTAAGAAATTTAGGTGATAAACAATTTACTTATAACAATGTGCGCACAATCTTTCAGTTGAACTCTTAACAAGGCATCTTGACTCAATAGGTCATGATTTTTTTCCCCTTAATGAACTCTATCAGTATCTGATTCTACCCATTCCATCCCAGAATTAATGTAGATGATAGTGAAGTAATTTTACTTTATTTTTAAATACCTTAGTATAATTTGCAGGTGACAATTTTGGTACTCAAATGTGGTTCCACTTCTTGAAACCAAAATAAATGAATGTGAATTTTTATAGCATCACATTAAATGAGATGATTTTTCTCCCTGGAATAAATTGGAGACTTCGTCACAGTAATAAATCTCTTTTGCATAATTAAAGATTACTTTTTTATTAAATTAGATACTTAGAAATATAAGATTGCAAGTTTTCCTATGCTTTTTAAGTAGGCAAATTTAGAAATCATTTGTGTTAAATGACATAAAAAGAAACAAAAAGATACTTTAAGTTTCTTTTGAACTTTGTAAGAGTTCTAATTAATTCTATTTCCTAGTTTCTGCTTAGACAAATTTCACTGTGCACATTAGTGTTAATTCCTCTTTATTTTTTATGTTTCCTATTTTTAACTGTAAAAAAGTTTTACATTCAACTGTCATATAATCAAAATATGTACTCCTGAATTGGTTGTATACATAGTAGAGGATAACAGTATGTTCTTAATCTTTTTAAAATAATAGTTACTGTTAGAGTCCACCATCATTTCCAAGTAACTGCTGTTCACTTCCAATCAATAAAAATAGTTCAGTTTTGTAAATTAAAATAGCTAACAGAGAATATCTCTATACTTACCTGGTGGGATAGCATTTTGCCTACTAGTTGTGATAAATCTTCATCAGTTTTTGATTTTCACATATATGGAAAGTGCGGGAGTTTTTACTCAATAAGAAATACGGCCTAAGAGGGGTATGGGAAGAAGGCATATGCACATATGTAGGTTTGACTTCTCCAGGAATGTCAAAGGGAGTTGCTTAACTTGCCTGTAGCACCATAATCTATGAACATCTCCGATTGTTCTGCTCCAAGTTCATATCACAGAGTGTCCACTATGGCATGGATGATAACCGAGAGCTAGGTTATAGGGTGCTTGGCATATCAGTGACCATCTATGCCATATTTACCTTTTCAGCCACAACAGAAATATATATATATATATATATATGCATATATATATTTGTTCCACATTGTAGTTACTCCATCGAAGGATGTGACCAATAGAAACAGAAGGTGAGCTACAAATGTAACTTTAAACTTCTACGAGCCTCATTAAAAGAGTAAAAATAAGTCAAAATTAATTTTACATTTTATGTAACCCAATATATCTGGCTTGCTTATTTTAACATGTAAGCATAATTTTTAAAAATTTATAATGATGAATATTACATTCTCTCTTTATGTATAAATGTTCAAAATCCAGGGCTTAATTTATACTTCCAGCACATCTCAATTTATAACAGTCCCTTTTCAGAACCTGAATGGTTATTGGTGACTGTATGGGATAATACATTAATTATTACTTCTTGTTTAAATATTTTAATAAAATGAGAATTTTATGTGAAAGTAATGTGACTTGTGCCCTCAACAACTATAAACAAGACATTTAAGCTCAAGAATGAAATGATAATATTTACTAAGTTCTCCTCGCTTTGTGATAGAGACAAGGGCAATACTGACACTAAAATCCCAGGCTCTGGCATGAGAATGAGCTGAGATTAAATCTAAGCTAATACAAATATTACTAAATTAAGTGCAAGCAAGAAATTTACTCGAGAGTCCCAATTTTCTATTCTAAAAAACAGAGATGACAATGATACCTCCAACTAATTAAATAAACTGGTATATGTAAGTATTTGATGGAGTGTCTATACTTAATTTATCAAAAACTCTGGCTAAAATAATTATTACTAACTACAATTTCTTATAACTTACCTAGGATTTACAAATATATTATTATGCACATGGATAGAAGTACAAAGAATATACAAAAGCTATTTTGGAATATACTATGTTCTGTATGTTAGGTTAAAAGAAACACAAGCAATACAAACTCACAAGATATTGCTGAGACTATCTACAAACAGAAAAATACCTATTAACCTTGAAGTCCAAGTGACACAATTTTAAATAGAAAAATGGGATCCTTGATGACGTATCAGAAAGCCATTAATTTTATTATTTAGAAAAAATACAACCTTGACAGAAAAAAGCTCAGAGATTTATCAAGTGAAATGTGATGATTTTGTATCAAGTTTTACAATTTATAAAAAAAAAAAAAAAAAGTCCGTCAATGTACTTGTATATGCTCTGCCTGTCCTGTCACAGGAAATATCTTGTTAGCAGCCCTGGTAACCTCTCTTCTTGGTCTAGATAGCATGGGTTTAAAAGCAGGAGGAATCACCTATCATTAAATACTGATTAACACCACCTCACTCTGCCCCTTCACCTCTTTTATGTCTCATAGCCTAACATGCAACCATTGACTTCTGTGTGGCCCACAGGGCAAGTTAAATTTTGGTAACAAGAATCATTATTGCAGGTATTTATTGTACAATGTACAGTGCAGATTATCACTGTGGGCAATCACTGACAAATTCAACAGTAACTCTGTTTAAGACCTACTGAATGGAGCTGCAGGTATATACTCACTTGTTCAAATAATTACTCTTTCTTAGAAGTTTCTGACAGCAAAATAAAAAAAATGCAAAGTGGAATATTAATAAAACTTATTACTTACGTTCACAAGTGTCGCCTTTTTGCTGGTAGCCTGCTTTGCAGATACATTTTCCAATGGGCACTAACCATTCTCCTTCTGCACTGCAGTGCATCCTGGGGGAGTTTTCCGCCTCTTCCTCTGCACTGCTGACACATGTCCCTCGAACCTCGACTAAAGAGGAAAATTCTGAACCAGTCACTGTATCTGGAAAGACAGCTAAGTTCTCAATAATGGACCAGCACTTCTTGTAGTACACTTTGACAGAAACCAATGCTATGCAAGCCCCTACATCCTGAAAGGCAAGATAGAATCCCTTTTTGGACAAAGGTCCAATCTCTCTCACCTCAGTGTTAAGCTTCATCTTTCTTTCACCAAGGTCACCTTGAGTAAAACTTTCATCTGCAGCAATGGTGTCTATTTTTACATAGAGGTTTTCTCTTATATTCCTGCCAGTGTCATAGTCTGTTTCATAATAGTACAAATTAAAGGTTTCCTTGCAGGTTCCCAATACTCCAGGAAGACTGTTACAATCCCTCAGGGTGAATTTCAATTCTACAAAAATCCTTTGTGCATTGCCTTTTGAAATCCAGTTAGTCCGCAGCCAGTTGTTTTGGTTGGGTTCCATGACTTGGCACACCTGGTATGTTCGTATGGGGGTATAGTTCTCATCCAAACCACTAATTTCTTCCCACTGTAAAATTTAAAAAAGGTCATCAGTCATGCAGCAAAAATAAACACTTTGTTACTGAACGGCATCAACAATCTCTAGTATAGCATAAAATGGGAATCTTTTCGTTAGGTGAATTTCGACACTGGCAAAATACTGTAACCTGAGAATACAGGATTTTCAGTTTAGCTTCATCCTGGTGGGTGGCTGAACATCATTTAGGCTGTTTGCATTGTTTGTACATACAATAAATATTTCATTTTGTTTAGTATCTGTTTGCTGTGTATTAGTGTTTCTTTTTACATGTTTGCTTATGTCTATAGCCTCCACTGAAATCATACTTTGTATAGACTAGAATGTACAATTTAAATTACTATTTAATAAATACACATACAGATATATGGCAGAATTTTTGATAAACTGTCATTTTAAGTATTGATAATATATTTCAATGTAGACAAAAATCTAAAAACACTGAAGAAAATTCCACTGGCACTCTGAAATATGAAAAGCATTTCACAACATGTTGATATTTTTAATATGGACTCTTCGGCATCTGTTCAAAATAAAATATAATAGGGTAACATTTTACAGTGGTATTTGTACACTGCTAAGTTATGTATAACATTGTATATAAAGTCCCATAAATATGTAGGTGGCGAGTCAGCATGCTGGATCCTTTTTCAGTTAAATTTTCTGGCAGAAAAAATTCAGATGTTTAAGAATGTCCACTCATATACTTATAAAGTGTATAGTATAGCAAATGCATAATCTATATTTCCACTAAAAAAATTAAGTTTCATAAAATTTGCAATTTTAAAGGTCAAACCATATATAACCTATATTGTACATTAGTAAATTAATTTCTGTCACCTATAATAGCCATCACAACTAAAATAACAGTTGCTTATATCCTTTTTTAAAGACTTTATTTATGCATATAAGAGCTGGGCGTAGGCCAGCAGTGCGAGGGTTGAAAGGGTTCACCAGAGAGAGAGTGGGGAGCAGAACAGGCAGACTGAATGAAACACACTGCTGAGAGGAGCTTCAGGCCAGACACAAGGACCTACTGCACCATATGTGTCACTTCCCTGACCTATGCATTACCTTCCTGGCCTGGGATCAAACTCAAACTGCAGTGGATGCAGATGGCTTCATAGTGCTGAGACGTACCCCCTTTCACCACACAAGGGAGATCCTTATATCCTTCCTTACCATGATTAAAAAAATAAAATTCACTTTACATTTATAACGTAAGTGAAATTCTCATCTACCTATATTCACTCCCCCTATGTGAAATGCCAAATATAAAAAAAAGTGTATTAGTACTCAAGTTCAAAGTCACACTGCATGCAATCTTTATTATTTTAAGATGGAAAATAAACTAATAAACAAATTTTATTTGCAAGACTTGATCGCAGAATCAATTTGCATAATGGTACACAAAATATTAATATACTCTTAAAACTCATTCTTAGATAACTGACAAATTATGTAACAGGCCATAATTCAGAAACGTATTATATCTGCTGCAACTTTACTATAAACAGCCAAGTATTACGAAGCAAAGAACCAATTATCATGTTCAGATTTACTAATGACATCTAAAGTTTGTGACTAGTTAAAGGTAAGCACAGTTTCCCTTTGTTTCAGTTAACTGCTTATAATCTGTTTGAATGGCCATTAGTCAAATATACCCAAATTCATCCCCTTTGACAGGTAGATTTAGTCTCTAGATTAGACTAAAACTATTTCAAAAATTACAACTAATAATGGTATCTTCCAAAAAGTCAAAAACTCCAAAGATAATTGTGCTCATTTTAACAATTCCCCAGTTTGAAGAAATCAAGTCTAGCAATTACAGAAAGATATATCTCAAGAATTCCTTTTCCTAACTTCAAGAACAACTACAGTATTTTGTTCTGTGTGTGAAAAATCAATTTTACAATGTATGAAACTCAGTTAATTTAATTTTTATTCAAAAATTTAATTCTCAGAGGATAAGTTTTAACATAACATTGTATTGAGAACAAATAATATGACTATGTAAATGAATTGAACAGAACTCATATTTTATTATCTCACTTTCTAAGAGAATGCAATCATTTTCACAAATGGCAATATACTGGGATAGAAAGTCTTAATTCAGATACTATACTTTCATGGTATGTTTATAAAAATATATTCTAGAAACATACATTTATAACATTTTGTTTCTAGTTAGACATTTAATCACATTTGTAAAATATTGTCAATCATCATTTTTTATTATTACCTGTCGATTCCTAGAGATAAGTAGAGTTAACTGTTAACTCAAGATACTCTGGACTGATAAAATGCCCATTTGAGTCCAAGATAACATAGACAGTGACAATTTATCATTTTATGAACTACATGGATGAAATACTACAATCATATATCAGTTTACTTCTCCTTAGAGATAAAAACCAACTTCTATCTCTCTCTGTTTTAATTGATGGATGGTAGAAAATGGGCTACATCTGTCACTGGCAAGAAAGGTATTTCATTTTTTATTGTGACTGTCTTCCTAAAAAGTATATTATTTTACTTGTGGAAACTACTTTCAGAAAAGCATGACATGCATACTTCAAACTCAATACTTTAATTTTAATCAGTAAAATATTTGTCATTTTTTTCACACAGAGACCTACAACACAATCTTAAGCAATCTCTCAAATGTTAATTTAGAGAAAAATCTGAGTATCTTAAACAGATTTGTATGCTCAAATTTCGGCTCATGACATTGATTTTATGATGCTGTTATACTTAAAACAACGCTTCAAACATTCATTCTTCTCTTTGCATAATTTTTATACCTTTTGTATCCTCATTTATACTTTGACTCCATAGTTTAGTTTCTAGCAATAACTTAAGTAACAATGGAGTAATTTCTCTTTTCCTCAGAGCCAATTTTCTTAACAAGAGAGAAAGATTGTATCTCTCTCACAATTAAAATAAGACATGAGGGCATACAGATTGAAATAAATTAAAGTAAATATACCTTTCCTCATACATCGAACGTAATAATCAGAACTTTTTTAGGGTTTATCTTTTCATAGATTTCTATTGGATGCTTTTCATTCATATTTATTGTAGTGGGTTTTTTACTGTAATATGCATGATCTACTCTCACTTCTGATTAATAACAGCAGAGAGCACATAATATAAATCTGCGTATTTCAAGTATTTTACAGCAAACTTTACACTAAAATACTGAGCATATTAGCTTTAACTTTTAAAAGTACATTTTGAATGTTGCTAAAGCTGTTTTTCAAAGAAGAAAACAGATTACCTACTGTTTTGAAGAGCTATATATACAACCTACCTGGTGATTATACCAAGGAAATACAAAGCAACTAAAGAGTTTGTGAGTTTGTGAAAGGAATGTTCCCTGCAATTAGTTAGCATTTATAGCTTGAAACTTGAGGTATGATTCTACTCACAATAAGAGCTCAAAAAATTACGGTTATAGAGATTTTTTTATTCATTTCCCTATTTTCTAAGTATACCTTTGCTATTCAAAGAGCTCAATGTCTCCTATTAACAGAACAGCGTATTTAATAAGAAAATTGAAATTCAAAGTTTAAATATGAAGAATTTCTCACAGGGGGTGAGGGGGAAGGAAAAAGGTATTGTTTCTTACTTTAAAGGTAAATGGTCATTTTTAAGAGGAAAAGCACTTACCCCATTGGGTGGAGAGGAAATCCATTCCAATTCTGTTTGTTGTGCTTTAGAATCCAGCAGTAGTACTGAAAAAGAAAGTTTTTATTTCCCAAAGTTACATAAAAATTTAAACACAAAAGTAAAAGTTACTAACATGAATCTACCATTTCATGATTTAAAATATATACACCTTTACTTATATAAATTAATGGTGAACGAATACTCATTCATAATCTATTCCACTTTGTTAGAGAGGAAAAATGTTTAAATACCCATTTTATACTTGGTTATTTTTTAATTAAAATATTTAATCTTAAAAATTCAAAGTAGCATGAGAGTAAGTGTAAAAATGGCTATGTGATATACTCCCAGTAATTATATATTATAAAGAGCTTAAGCCCTCCAAATTCTGTATAATACAGTAACAAAGCATAAATCCATATACTTTGCAGCCAGTCATTAATTTGTAATATTCTGCCAAAAGTATTTCCTACAGCCTTTTGAGAATTGGAGTTTAATTTTTTAAAGAACTTATCATCTACTGCATCTTCTCTTCAGCCAACATGAATACAGTTAAAAACTACATTAAGCAGTATTATCATGGGAAAACAAATTGTCTATTATGTACAGGATACATATATATACACATATATACAACATATATATATATAGACACATATATGTAAAATAGACTAGCAAAACACATTTTAAAAATATTTCTATTTCTTTAATTTCCAAATATTTCAAAGCACTAGATGGTAAACTGATTCTTTTACAAATACTTCATTCTACTTTTTTGGTATCAAAAAGCATAATACTTATATGAATGCAAATGTTCTGATAGCATAAACCAAATTTCTTAAAATGCCATTATTTAGATCATGGCTCCAACTTGATATATTTTATTACATTTTAGGGCACTTGCCTTTATAAGCATCCATTTTTTACTCAAACTGGCTCATGGTTTCAGAACTACTTTCTTTTCACTCTTTAAAAATATTTATCTGACTTTATGGAACTTTAACGAAAATAGCAATTTGTCTAGAAACAATGGTGAATACATTTTCAAGTATGTAAATATGCTTAACGACCTCAGTAAAATATTAAAATGTGGGGTTAAAAAGTATGTTTCCATGAACTTTCAAATAATTACTAAAGGTATGTATTTGAAAGGTAATGAAAATTTGTTATGCTGGGGAAACAAAGGAATAGTTGACGATGTGTTCAAGTCCATTCTAGTCAAAGTTACTCCCTGTATTTTTAAGTAGATATAGACACTTTCACAATTGTTTTATGTTTAAAGACTCTGGGGAGGCTATGACAGCACAAACCTTGGCCACAAATGCTGGATACTCATTCAACTAAGGGGAGAAACACACTTTTAAAATGCCAAGTTGTATTTCGTACTTGGAACATTACTAAATCGTTGGACTCGTGAATTTACATGAAGTAATTTTTAAAGTTTATTTGTTGTCCTCAACAATAGAGAAGAAGCACAGAAAACTACGTGGGGTCTGCGTACTCTCCTTTTGAGATGATTTATTATTTTTGTTTTTTTTTTTTCCTCTATACTGACAAGAAATAAGTGGATTTTTAAACCCAAGTGACCTTCTAGGGTCGTTTTTGAAAGTGAAATAGGTCTTGTGATTATTGTTTACTGCAGTTCCGTTAACCCTCAGCACAGCCTGGGGTGGAGCCAGGGACCACCGCGGGGTGGAGATGGCAAACAAGTTAAGAGAGAGACAAACTAAGGTTTAAAATCAAAACAGAAACAGGACCCGGAGCATTTAATCAAAAGCAGCTCGAAAGTGATCAGCGTGTCTCCCTCCCTGCTGTCAGCTCTCCGGATACACCCGCAAGTGTGCGCTTTCGCCTTCCCGCTCCGAGCACCAAGAACCTTCCTCCCTTTACGCCCGCGGAGGCGCAGCGCCCCGCGACCTAGCAGGGCCCAGAACGCACCGTCCCGGGCTGAGGATCCCACGCCCCACCGAGCCCGCCGGGTGAGGGTAAGGGCGAGGCGCGAGACTAGCTGGCCAGGGGCAGCGCGGTCAGCGGTGGGGGCCGGGGCGGGGCGGAGCGGGGCGGGGCGGGGGCTGCCAGACGGGCGTGCCCGCCGCGCCGAGCATCCATTACGCCTTCGCCAGACCTGGACACTCCAGGGAACCGGTGGCGCCCTGAAGGAGCAGAGAGGAGAGAGGCTTTCGGGAAGCGTCTCCTCCAAGGAATCTGGCGGTGGCATTTACCGAGAGGAAAAGCAGCAGCTGCAGTTCGCCTCCAAGCGTCAGACTCTGACCTATACAGGCGCTCGCAGTAGCGGTAACTGACCTCCCCCAAGAGATCATGTATGGGAAAGTGAAGGAAGGCGGTCTCACACCTTCCTCCAGCTACCGGAGAAGGTCAGACACCTGCTCTAGGTGGTTGCCAAAAGACGCCCCTGGGTAAAATGGTACTGCCTCGAGGATCGCTGGCTCCCAGAATGGCAATGCTTGGTCGCCACCGGGCGCAGAAAGTGTTGCCACCGAAAGAAGCCAGGAGCACGCGCCACCCCCGCCCGCCTTTTAAACATCTCACTTCTGCATTTAAAAAATCCCGTCTCCTGGAATCAGAATCCTCTCCACGTATCTTGCACCCAGAAGAGAAAAACGAGCGAGACATTCTGGCTGCTGAAACCTCTCCCCCTAGTGATGCAGTTATTTATAGCTCAAACTCCCGCCCCGGTCTGCATGAGCTCGCGCGCCGGGCTTCGCAGCTGAGGTGCAAACTTTTGCTCACGTCCCGCTATTTCGGAGGAATTAGTACAAGATTCCGGGACTAAATGCTCCTGATCCCAGGGTCATGCGAGTAGAAATGGAGTTTTTGGTGTGTCTGAGTGTGTGTTTCTAGCAGATGTTGTTTCATCTGCAAATGCATAACCGACAGCGCCGTCACTGTTTTCTCTGAATGGGTTCAGCGCCAATACAGGTTGCAGATGTGGAAACTGGGGTCAGAAGGTCACGCTGGATCAAAGAATAGGGCTTAGCGTTGGGCTGGGGAGTGGTTTGCGTGAATGAAGAGGGGTTCACTGAAAGAATAAAGAAAAGCAGCACTAAGTCACTAAGTTTTCCGAGACAGATAAAGCCCATAGCAGCGATAAGCAGCCACTGCTCCCCTCCCCATCACCACCAGCATGACCTAAATCTGATAACAAATCTTGCATCCTCCACGGTTCAGGAACAAGCAATTATTATATTCCGCCTTTAAATATCTGAAATAAAGCCTCAGACTTCCATCCTAGAAGATGGGGAGGTGGAGGTTGATTGTACCACTGCTCAAAAGCATGACATTACCATTGACATGATTTATTTTTCCCCAGCTCCGACTACAGGCACCAAAAGGTATTTTACCTTCTGTCAATGACTCAAAGAAGAAAAAAAAATAATAAAATAATCATATACATGCGTAAGTGGCTGCTGAAATGAAACCTGCTTTCATCAATCTAAACTAGCCCTCAGGCTCTGGGTTTTTTCGCGAGGTTTGACCACTGGACTCCTCAACTGCCGGACTGTGGGTCCGATCTTGGGGGGCTCAGTCGCCCAGGCGGTATCTCCAAGTCAACTGCACAGCCCCAGACCGCCCCCTGCCTCTCCAGCTCTGCCGATCCCCGCGGGGCTGCCGCTGTCTCCGCGGCCGGCGAGCCCCGCGAGCGGCGCACTCTGAATGGATGTCCCCGGCCCTCCGGGTGCGCGCCGCTCTCCCGCTTCACCTCCGCGCCGTTATTGTTCCGCGCTGGCGGCCGAGCACCAACCGCAGGCCCGCGCCGCCTCCTTCGACGCAGTGAGCACTTCATTAGTAACCCGAGCGTTCGGAGCTCACACAAGTCACGGCTCCACTGGGAAGGCTTCAGACTCGAGCGCTCACCAGCGGGCTAGCCGGGACATCACGGGCAACACTCCCCAGTCTCCGACCAACTCTGGCCGCTGCGTACCCCGCCGGAGGAAAACACCGCGAGGAGGAAGAGGAGAGGCTGGAGGAGAGCCCTGACCCGCTCGGGTTCCTAGAGCAAGCGCGTGCCGATCGTCCCCTCCACCCCACCCCTCTGCTCTCCGCTGCTGCTCACGCCCTCCAGACTGCCCGCGCCACAAACGTTGCTCCCGTCGGGCGGACGACCCTGGGGCGCAAGGCTGCCGGCGGCTAGAAGCAGCCCCACTCGCTGCCCGCCGGCCTGTAGCTGCCCGAGCGGTGAGGGGGCGGGGAGCCGGCGGGGGAGGGTCGCCCGGCGCCGGAGGCGCGGCCGGCAGCCCGCGGACAAGCGGACTGGTGCAGGTAGACAGACAGCTAAATAAATAAGTCAGAACAAACTTTGCTTTCCAACATCGTCTTACCTTCCTTCGCAGCCTGTGCTTCCCCGGTATGTGCAAAGCGGAGCAGCCAGATGTAGCATAAAATAATCCATGAAGGGTGCCGAGTTTGAAAAACCATGGTGCATGAGCAGGTTTTATTTTAGGTTTCAGTTGAGTCGCAGCTTTTTAAATGCTGTTTGCTCCGAAGTGGGGTTTCTTTAATTGCGCTCCTCGCATCGATCCCCCTCTAGATCTCCGGCCGGCTGCTCCACGTTTAGCTTTTTTATTCCCCCCCTCCCCCCTCCTGTTCGTTCGCACCGTGTTTGCTGCCTGCAAGTCTCCGACTGCAGACCGGCCGCTTGCTCCACACTCCAATAATATCAATTAGGGGGGAGGGGGCGGGGCTCGGAGTCGAAAGCCTCCGCCACTCGGGCTGAGTGGCAGGCGCAGCCGGCCTGCCAGGCGGCGATTCCCAGGGCTAGGGGGCGGGTCCAGGCGAAACCTCCGCCCCGACCGCGGGGGCGGAGTTCGGGGCGTGGGCCAATCGGTGGTGAGCGGAGTCAGGTTGCGGGCCCAGGATTCCCTCCAGGTTCTGAGCTCTCGACTTGCTCGGGATGCTCAGAGTGAGAGCAAGTCGTAGGCTGCCGAGGTGCGCGCTGCTATGGATGCTCAGACTTCAGCAGCCTCAGCTTTGGTGAAGCAGAATAAATCCGAGAATAACGCTCCCACTTTACACTCCTGTTTACTGCGATACTCCTGCAGTCTTTCAGAAACGAGAGGCGATGCAAGCTGTCTCTCAGCTACCCAGCACGGAGCCGGGACAGTGAAATGAGCTGTGTCTTTAAGTAAAGTGCCTTTTACTTTTTTATTACTCAACCTCCGCGGGTCTCAGAACTCCGTACTTTTCTTGCAGGGTTTCAACTTTTTCTGTGACTCTAAAAGACTGCTCCAGGCACCACCCAGCGCCGTCCCTGAAAGAATAAAATTAACCAAATGCATTCTATTTCAAACAATGTTTCCAAGAGTTTGCAATAAGCTCTGGCAAAAGAAAGAGGAAAGGGAGTGGGGAAAGGAAGTCTTTTGTTTTTGCTGCCCCCTCGCCCTCGCCCTATCATTTTACAAGTTTGTTGGGTGAAGTAGAACCTTAAGAGAAGAACTTTGTAGGTTCTACAGCATTTTTCTTGCATGTTTATTATTTCCTGAGGTTTTCTTTGGATTGCCCCACTTTGATCATTTCCATTTCCCTACATAACTTATACACTTAATTTTAAGGAATACTATTACGCATCAAATTCAGAGTGAGTGTAACTCTTTCGCAAATATGAATACTTTTCCCGATTATTCATTATTTTTCAAAGGAAACTAAGAATCAAAAGTGTAACCAGTTGAGCTCATCCAAGTGATGTATCAAGGAAGACCACTCCAGAATCTTTCTACCGTTAGGCAGTTTCCGACACTGCAGTTCTAGAGGTGGGTATAATAAGGGGTGGGGAGACTTTAAAACCTTAATTGCCAAATCATCCATTTCAAAGGTCACATGTTGTAAATTGATAACATGTTTAAGATGAACTTCGTGTTCTTCTTGTGCTATATGTCTTCCTTTTTAAAAGCAATTTCCAGTCATTTGTAATTTACCTTTATTTATGATAGCCGCAAAGTTTGATCTCATGTAAGGCTTTGAACTTTTCCTGTCCTTTCTATCTAGAAATGTAAATTGTATTGTTTCCGGTACTTCTAGCAAAGATTTCTCAGAGGTGACAGATCCCCAGATTTAAAATTTTTCATTTTATGGTAAATTGTCTCCTGTGGCTTTTACTTGTCTAATGCAGCTATGCAGAAAATAGAAATGAAATTTTCTTCTCCTTTTTGCTCGGTGGTTCTGTAGTTTCTTACATGTTACGTGTTCTGAGACATTATGCCTACTAAATGTTTTACAAATTACATCTAAAACCATCGTAAGTGTCCTTTACTGAATGCATGGAAAATGTAACCTTGAAAACAAACAAACAAAAATATAGAGCAAACATGTTACAGGAAAAAAAAAAACATTTACATAATCATGCTATAAGGTGTAAAAATTGTAAGGTAAAACATTAGATTTCATAACATAAACCTCACATAGACTTTAAAATTATTAGTCTTAGACCCACTACCTCACAAACATAAAAACACTTTTAATGGTTAATTCTCCAGGATTTCAACACTTTCCCCAGGGTCTCATCCCCACTTCTTAGAATGACACCAAGGTAGCCTTTAAAGTTTCAAATATTCCTTTCATCTATTGAATGACTAATACTCAGTGATGTGAATACAAATACCTTTCCATTAATCCAGGAAACCAAAGAAGTAACATTCTTTACTCTGGTGAGAGTAAATGGTGTAGGGAGCCCCCTGATCGTGTCTCTTCCCTGTCAGACTCAGGGGCATGTACATCCTAGTTTTTTTATTTTTAGAGACAAGAGGCTTCACATTAAATGCACATGTGCCAGGCTGCTGACAGTTTTCCCAGCAGAGTTGCACAATGATACTCATTTTTAGGTTTACCAACCTTCTGTACTTTCTTATCTATCCAGTTACAGTGATAGAGAAGGCATGGCATTTAAATAACAATGAATTACTTAGTCAAGGAAAAAAGTGTTCATGATCCTGTATTAGATAGCATTTATTTTAAAGTACAAACTGGCATTGGACTAGAATTGTAACGCATATAAACCTACATTGTGCAGGAAGCCATTGAAGTAAAAACTAATCAGTTCACAAACTTTCCTAATTTAAAATAACATTTAAGAGTTAATGCATGCTACTCAAAGTTTATTTTAAGTATATCTATACAGTATGAGTATTATCTCAAGCAAATTTTAGAAAAGTAAATGTGTGTTTGTATATAAAATAAGAGTCATTTTTCCCACCCTAGGAAAAGACGTCCACAAGTTACACATGTGAGCTGAAGCACAAATTTTGAAATCTATTTTCTTTGATTTTGATGTTTTCATTATACAGTGCAGTTGATAGAGTAACCTACTTATAGTTAGCTAATTTTAAATATAAGGAAAAAGGGACCGAACCTTAGTATTTTCATACAGATTCTGTGTTGAGACATGTCACATATATTCAGTAGAAAAATGAAAAATGCCTATCCTTAGATGCAAAGGTGATGCACCCAATTTTTATGCATGGTGATATTTTTATCTTAACTATTAATAATCACACATAACTCTACATATATGAAAATGAATGTACAAGTGCAAGACACATCCCAAATAACAATATCCGTGTTATCTTCTTTTAACTTGCTTCATCCAGTACTAATATTTATTTCACTGCTTATCTCTGGGAAATATCCTTTGTTTTGAAGGGCAAAGTAGTTACTTAGAAGTAAATTATAATGACTTCAGGGAATACATTTCATAAATTTTCAAATAAAAACCGTTCGTTATATGTGTGTGTATGTGTATGATTATGTGTAGTAAATGGACTTTAGCGGGTAAAGAACAACTGGAGATTTCTGCATGATACAAATCCAAGGATGCCAAACTAAATAATCGACAGCAAAAACAGTGAAATTAAAGGGTTGTTTCTGAACCTACTACTTTTACAATAACTGTCTAAATACTTTCACAGCTGGTAAATGGGAAAAAGCAAGTGCAACACAGAAAAGGGAGTAATTTAAACTGAATTAGAAAAGGTACTATGAGAAGAAACTGATTATAAACAGAAAAGAAACATTATGTCTCAGTTAATAGATATTACAGAAAATTGGGTTCTCTCTTTCTGATTTCAGTCAAAATGTAAACAATCTTTCCACTGTGCAAGACACCATTTACATATTTACATTAACATGATTTATGTCGTTTAGATAAAATGTTTACAGTCCATTATAAGAAAGTACATAAGCTAATCTCATAAAAATCATAGTAATATTTTCATATATTCATTTAAGTTTCAGATTTAGTCAAGCATACTCAGAGAGGTAAGCAAATCAAGTTATATTTTGTGCCTTTGTTCATTGATTTTCTGAGGTCAGATAAATTGGTAATGTTTAGAAGATTACAATTATAACTCTTTACTTGAAATTACTAAGCTAACTTAAGACAATTTAACACAAATTCAGTTTATATCAAAATTTGAGTCCAGTTGAGTGTCACTCTGGAACTTTTAATCACTCAAAATATTCAAGAATGTTAAGTCAACTAACTTATATTGCTTGACTAATACAAAATAACTACTGAATATGTGTGTGTGTATGTGTGTGTATATACATATATATAGTAGCCAGAAAAATGTGGCATTCTGTACTCAGATGACTTTATGTATGTTCAATACTCTTTTGAAGAATATTGTTTAATCTTGCCCATATTTCTACTGCATATTGCCATAAATTACCAACACTGATAGAAAAGTTTCACCTAGACTGCAAATTGCATATGCATGCTTTCATGGCATCTCCTCTTGCAATTGTTTCTGCTCTTTAAACCGGGTGATTTTTAGTTGTGAAAGACAGTTATGATTATTAAATGACCACTAGGGGGCACTGGTATTGCTGGGTGTCCTGGCCAATCAAGTCTACAATGAATAAGGATGAGGTAATTATGAAATTATATTTTTATATTCACATAATATCATATATGAAATTAATATACATTTGTCCCACTAGAAACTTTAAAGTTCTTATCTTCTCTAAAGGTCTTCATAAAAATTTGTGGGATGTTCTTTGACCTATTTCTGCCTAATGAGGCCAAGTTAACCAAAGGGTTCCAAAAGCACCTTTGAAGGTGAATTACATTGCAGAAAAACTCATCCCAGAACTTTTCAAAACTAAATATCTGAGAAACTCAGAGTTTCCAAATATTTCTCAGATAGCCCCTTATGTTTTGTTCACTTAACTCCCAAAATATGTTACTGGAAATTGGGGCAGGGTAGGGTTAGGTGTTCTGTGGGACTTGATTATTCTAAGTTTTTAAGGTTCTTATGAAATTTCTAGAATTCTCTAGCTTGAGGAACAATTTAAAGACCACTTCTCACTTTAGTCCTCATGATGGGTTAATATTAAAAATGTATTTTTTTTTCAAAATGCAGTTAACTGTTTTCAAGGACATCTAAAAAAATGTCTGAATGATAGGCATTCCCACATATCAACATAATTTAGAAGCAGTTTCTATGTTATTGAGTAGGGGGGAGTTATATGTATAGTACCCTTAGCTGCACAATTATAAGCTGTGGGTACTCTCCAGTAACCAAGGTGTAATACTTTACACTGCAAAATGGTGGTCTTGACTTGGCACATAATTGTTCTCTATGAAGAAAGTGGGTAAATTTGTGGGAAACAAAGGCTTCCCTAGAAAGATAGCAATATTAAATCTCCAACCCAGTTCCAATATTTGAAACCCTAAATATTACAGTGGTTCTGACTAGGAAGGAAAGGAATTCAATTCAAAGCTGGCTTGGTAAAGACCTACAACTGAAGGTCTAAGGTCTTCTAAATCAACGACTCTTAAATGGTATCTGTACTAATTATGAAGGTTAAAACTAAAGTAGCTATAAAGTGGAATGGCACAACAACTAGAAATGGGTCTATAGAATAAGGCAGAACTATAGCAATGCTGTGTCCAACCAGTTTTCAGAAGTTATATACTATGGCATTGATGAAAAATAATGCCACTAGTGAGTGTACTGAGCATAATAATCAACTGTAGGAAACCTGATTCATTTAGACTGTGTATAATAGAAGTTCATAAACAATTACAGAGAAGGGAAAGCTTCAGTAGGGAGATGCAAGAATTTCCCCTTAAGTGAACAAATCAACTAAAAGACTTAATATAGTTCTTCTTGATCCTAGAGATCAAGTCAATTACAGATCCACAATCTGAAATAGGATTTTCGGGCCCTCCCTGGTGGTGCAGCTGGCTAAAGCACAGCACTAAGAAGCTAAAAGCCACTTCAGCATGAGTTCAATCCCCACCCCTGAGGTGACCCACATGGTACAGCTGACCTCTCCTAGCCTGCCTGCTGCTCCCCTAAGCAGTATACTTCATCAGTCTCTGGTGAATCCTCTCACCACCCCTGTACCTCTGGCCTGTACCTCAGTTCTATGTGCATAAATAAATAAATCTTTTAAAAATAGTATTTTCAAGGATTTATTAAAAATTTAAACAGTCACCAGGGACATAAAGTATAGCACAATGCTCTGGAGACCTAACAACTGTCAGGATGTCTTTGTGATTCCCATTTCTTTTTATAAATGGGAAAGATCATATGGGTAGAGGAATAGGAAATTAGCCAGTTTTTCTCAGTGTTGATTTCAGCCTTATCAGCAGTGATGATTTCTCCATAATCACACTATTGACCATAAACTGCAAGATGCACAATAATGGTTTTATCATCTTGCTTGTTCAAGGTTGTTTTCTTTTCTCTTCTCTGTGATTACCTTGGATGGAAAAATTTCATAAAAAATTGCAGTCTATCTCAGATTCTATAATTTTATCATATCATATTATCATTGTTTGGTTTTCATACACTCTTTGCTTTAGCTAAAGCTATAGAGTTGATCTGGCACATTCCCTAGTTGATTTTAGACTGATGAAATGACTGAGGTCAATCTCAGTTTAATTAAGTATTTTGATATCTGATAGTCACTCTCCCAGCAGTCTTCTAACAGGGAAACTTTCGTAGCTAAGGATGTAAAAATTAAAGACATGAAAAATGTAGCAGAAGGTTGCCTCATTTACTGATAAGTGATAACCATAAAAGACTGATTCTACTCTGTCTAACTTAAGTACAGGGAAAGAAGAAATGATCTCTTATTCAAATAAAGAAAAACAGGTCTCTTAAAAGAGTTCTTTAGATCTCAACTTTGATTTCATATTTCTATAATATCTATGTCTTTATTTTAACAATTTATTGTGTATTTATATATACCCTTGAGTTAAACTTTTGTGGGAACAATTACTAAGTTTGAATAAAGGTATATCCTCAGGTGTTTTTGGCAAACCATCACATTTTAGATAAATGATAGTTGTGTCCATTTTATAGAATAATGGCTATGATTCAATCTGTGATCTCATTCCCAAGGCTATACAACTGATGGCTAAGGATATAGAATGAAAGAGGGCTGAGGATGGGAAGCAGATGCAAGCTTAGAATTCATAATAGCGTTCTACCTATAGAGATATCTTAAAATACAGCAAAAATGTTAAAATGTGTTTTATATGCAGCCATATAAATATCCTTAGTAAAATTTAGGGTTTAAAAACAGTACCATTTTGGGCCCTCCCTGGTGGGGCAGTAGGTTATAGCACAGCACTGTGGGAAAGCTGGCAGAGGCCACTTGGATGGTGGTGGGGGGGAGTTCGATCTCCGCCCCCAGGACCCACATGGCTTGGCAGTCCTCTTCTATCTTGCTTGTTGCTTCCCTCAGCATTGTGCTTTGTCTATTTGCTTGTTCTGCTCTCCACTCTGACTCTGGTGAATCTTCTCATACTCCTGCACCTCTGGCCTGTACCCTAGTTCTGAATGCATAAAGAAATCAATCTTAAAGAAAGAACA
>NW_004567102.1:41123052-41130251 GCF_000260355.1 Condylura cristata
ATATATATGCATATGTATATGTATATGTATATGTATGCATGCCCATATTATGAATGCATGTGTTCATATAAACAATCATACATATATAATCTTTGAAGATGTATGAAAGTTTAATTTGATACATATTTTCTAGCATCATCTAGCATTTGTGATTTTCATTTTCTTATATTTTAAACCAAGATTAGCATGAAATATAGTCTCTAGTACTATCTGTTATTAAAACTTCAAATTTTTTTCAGAACTTATTTTATAAGGCATTTATCCCAATATTAAAAAATAATTCCTACCATGTCACATTTATTTAAAGGTAACTGATTTGAATAATGACCACAGATCCAGATGTATTTACCTATTCAAATGTACATATAATGCATACTTCCAAGTTCTACTTGGCTCACAGATTTTCATATCTTTCTGTACCCAGTAGAAGCTGTTTATCTTATATCTCAATCTCTATTTGAAATATGTCCAGTATTAGGAAATTCATGAACTCAAGAGTTTCATTTTTGAATCAAGGCCTATATCTGGTTTTCTGTATCAAGTATTCAAATCCCTATCTTGATCCATAGGGAAGATCCCTTAGCTATACTTTTACTACTTCTATCCCTGTAATGGTATCCTGGTCCGAAAGCTTGCCCTAAGCCTAAGGTCTCTAAGAACTTGCTACTTGCTGATAAATCATCTTAATGTGGACTACTTGCCATCTGCCTGGATGCTAAGTACTTTTGATGCCTTTATTTGTCTGCTACTTATTGGACATTTACTATACATTTTTATGAATCTGTCTGACGCTATTTATATTAGTTTTTTTTTCTTTCTTTCAAATGTTGATTGGGTACTAAGCCACATACCTTTCTAGATTGCTTTATCTTCTTCAAATTTTGGTGTTTCCCTTAGCAACCATAGGTATATTTTATTCTAATCCTGATTCCCTTTCCTCCAAATCTCCTATGTTTAGGCAGCAATGTCTACTTTTCATGAGAGTATAAAATATACTAGTCCTTGGATTATAAAACCTTATGTTGTAGTAACTGTATGATGGTAGAAAAATCCATGAATTTAGAGTTAATCATTTCTTCTTTCTTCCTCCTTTGTTTTTTTTTTCTTTTGTTTTGCATGCCTACATTATCACATTTTACAAGGAAATTTCTACTGTTTAATATTTGACTAAGTACAGCAAACAACCCCCCCATCATCTTTGAGAAACTACCTCATTTAGTACATGGTAGAAATACACACAAGTAATGGGTAATGTTTTATAAATGTGGTACATACTCTAACAGGTGCCTTCAGACTGTGGAGAAGGGTCATAGAAGGAATGAAATTTTATATAGGTGGTCTTGGGTTGCAAATAATAAACAAAGATGACAGATAGAAAGGAAATTTCAGGGAGCGGAGGTAATATATAAAGGCAAAACAGGGAGTATATAAATTACATTTTATAGAGGAAATATAACCTGCCCTGTGCATTTTAAGAAAAGCAATTTGGCCCTCCCTGGTGGTGCAGCAGGTTAAAGCACTGCACTAGGGGGCTGGGGCCACTTCCCAAGAATTTGGTTCCCACCTGCCCCCTAGGTGACCACATGACTCGGCAGACCTCTCCTGACCTGCCCGCTGCTCCCCTTAGCATTGTACTTCGTCGATCTGCCTGTTCTGCTCCCTACTCTGTCTCTGGTGAAGCCTCTCGCCGCCCCTGAGCCTCTGGCCTGTACCCCAGTTCTGTATGCATAAATGAATAAATCTTAAAAAAAAAAAAAGAAAAGAAAAGAAAAGAAAAACAATTTAATTTGAAATTCTGATGCTCACAAAAATTTGTGAAAATTCCACTATTAGTTAAAAGATAACTGCATATATATTAGTTCAAAAATCAGCTGATTGACACAACTGATATTTTGTATCCATTTCTGCGGTTCAGGTATCCAGTACAATTTAGCTAGGTACTATGCCTCAGAATACTCCACAAAACTTCAGTCAAGGCAACAGTCGGATCTGTAGCCATCTCAAGGCTCACCTCAGGGAGGACCTACTTCCTAACTCATTCACATGGCTGCTTTTGGACCTCAGCAGATCTGCTTTCAAGATCATTCAACATGACAAAGGGAAGCCTCAATTTCTCACTGACTGCTTTATGGGAACTTCAGTTCCTTGTCACACAGACTTCTTCATAGAGCTACTCATAACATGGCACTTTCTTTTCACACAGCATCTGGGCTACAAAAGTGAAAGCTTGAGAAAGGGGCAAGTAAGATGAAAGCCCTAATCTTAGAAGAGATATTCCATCATTTTATGCCCCAGTCAATTACTAGTTCCTGCTCACAATCAAGAAAAAAAGATATGAAGGAGGAAAAATAACTTTCTCTCTATCATTCTGAATTCTTGGCTGAGATCCCTATGATAAAAGATGGAATAACAAGGAAAAAAAAAAAACAGTATGTATGCCTCATATATGCATGGGAGTTACTCAGGGGAAAATAAGTACTTCTCAAGGTGGCTTAGAATTGAGAATTTACCATCTTAATAGGGATATGGATAAATGATTTTTAGGAAAGATGAATGGGCCTTTAGATGGGAAGTATGATACTTTGTGACAAAGTTTGTCAATTGTAGTCTCTTTTCCTGTGACAAGTGTCAATCCTCCATGATGATGAAACTGACTAGGAGGGAATCTGACATTTGAGTTCTTTTTTAAGGATCTATCTTTAGTTCAGAGAAAATACCTCTCTCTGAATTTGCTGCTTTTCAGGTGCCTACAGCTGAAAATAATCAATATGCCAAAGCAGCGTATTATAGAGTAGCATATTCTGCTACCATCAGATGCTAGAAGACATTTCACTGGGGCCACCTTATAGATTTAGGGATTACCCACCATGAATCTATAGGCTCTTTCTCCAGAAATGATTCCAGATAGATGGGGAACTCTCCAACATGGAGCCTACAACAACAGAAGCTACCTGTGCAGTGATAAGAAAGCTGAAGGCTATTTGTTAGCAGGCAGACTGAGCAGATCTCCAAGACCCCCAAATTTCACATTCTAAAATTGGTTCCACTGTCTGCTGCATAAAGAAAATAGGTAGCTTTACGATAGAAAAGAACTTTAATAGAACTAGTGTGCATAGAGAAAAGAGAAGAAAGGAAAATAATTTCCAATAAAACACAGTTTTCCATCACTTCAAAGATGCATATATGTATATATAGCTGACTCAAAGTAGGGCAACAGAGACCCAAAGCTTGCCCCAAATGTAAGATACCTCTTGGCAGGGAACCGCAGGAAAGGGGCATAAGACCTAGGCAAGTCTGGAAGAAAAATAGTAAATTCAAAATATAAGTCAAGATAAACCTGTCATTGCCAGCCTTCCCTTTTATGTTTCTTCCAAGTGCCTCCTTGATGTCCCCCAAGGCCCTGGTGCAAGTCTAAAGCTGAGAAACAAGTACATTTTCTTTATAAGTTTCTTTACTCCACATGTCTCCTCCAAGTCTGGTCGCTTCTCTCACAAGTCCTTTTAAATTTCCCCTTTCTGCTAAGCTCTGTCTTTCATTGGTTGGGGAGAAACATGGAATCCCGTTTTTACATTACACTATTACATAGTCAGTAGAGGATGGATGTGAAAAACACATGACATTTCCTTGATTTGTCTTGCCAGAACATACATTCAAAGAAAGGAAAAAGATAATGTGGCCTCTTATCCAGCTTCCAATCTCACAAGAGTTTAAGATTTTGAATAACAAAGCCCATAAAGACTTGTCAGTTATAAGAGGCATTCACTGGACCACTAGACAAAGTTAGGTTCAGCTTATCTCCTCCCTACAAAGCCTATTGTTATTTAAATTACCTTCTTTAATGATTCCTTTGAGAAAGGAATGATAAAATACAAATCAGAAAAAAATCTAGGGTGGAATTAGCATCACGAGAATTTCATGAAATGGAAATAATTTAGAAATATAGAAAAGTATTTTTGCTAAAATATAAAATATATACATAGAAAATACTTATTATAAGTATATATCTTGGCCCTCTCTGCTGGCACAGTGGGTTGGGGTACAGCACTGCAAGCTAGCTGCAGCCAAGTCAGTGCAGTGCCAGTTAGATCTCACGCCCCAAAGTCATCTATATGGCTCAGCTGCCTTATCCTGTCTTGCCAGCTGCTTCCCCTCAGCAGTGTACTTCGAGGGCAGCCTGTTCTGCTCCCAGCTCTGTCTCTGGTGAATCTTCTCACCACTCCGGCACCTCTGGCCTGTTCTGTCTGCTTAAATAAATAAATCTTTAAAAAAAAACAAACAACAACAACAAAAAAAGAGTAGTCATTTCTAAAATGTTGCTTTTGTTTTACACTAAGAATATAATTAATACTTCACAGAGTATTACCAAATAACAAAAATCCAATGCAGTTAAAAGTCTAGTTGACTTTATTAACAATTCACAAAACTATCATCATTCCATCTAGCAAGTAGAAAGGCTTTGCAAGAAGTTGTATAAAAGGAAGATTTGGGTCCTTCCTGATGGTGTAGCGCGTTAAAGTGCAGCACTGTAAGCTAGCTGCAACTCACAACTCCTTCTATGCAAGTTGATCCCTAGCTGGGAGGTGATCCACATGGCTCAGCAGACTGCTCCTGTCTCCCCCACTGCTCCCCTCAGCAGTGTACTTCATCAGTCTGCCTGTTCTGCTTCCCACTCTGTCTCTGGTAAATCTTGTCACCACTCCCACACCTCTGATCTATACCTCAGTTCTGTATGCATAAATAAAATAAATCTTAAAAAAAAAAATGGAAAATTCTTCTAGTTAGAAAGAGGGTGGACAAAGTCATTAAAAGAAGAAAAGAGGCCTCCCCTGGTGGCACAGAGCACTAAGAAGAAGCTAAAGCCAGTTCCTCATGAGTTCAATCCCCGTCTGCCCCGGAGGTGATCCACATGGAGTGGCAGACCTCTCCTGACCCGTCCGCTGCTCACCTCAGCAGTATACTTCATCGATCTGCCTATTCTGCTCGCCACTCTGTCTCTAGTGAATCCTCTCACCACCACTGCCTCTTTGGCCTGTAACCAGTTCAGTATGCACAAATAAATAAATTAAAAAAAAAAAAAAAAAAGATGAAGAAGAAAAGAATTACTTCAGTAAAACTACCTTCCCCCAAGGGGAACCTTGGGTGACTTTACCTTTTTATATGACCTCACTGGTGCTGCTCACTCCCGACTAGTTAATTTAAATATTCACTTTGGGTAAGAGGCAAAAACTGCAGCTAGGTTTGTGCTAAGTCTTGGTGACAATCAACATGAAGGCCCAAATTTTGTACCTATTGCTTTTTTTAGAAATGTCATTTAGTAGGTAATGTTGTCTACAATATTGAATATGACTCCAAATTACAGAGCATACCTCTTCAGAAGTGTGTTGCCAAGCCATGGGCAGCCAAGCTCCTAGGGCCAACCCCCCATTTTCATTGGAGCGCTGCACACTTTGCTCTCCACCCTCTTCCACCAGTGACCTAGTAATCCACACAGTTTTCTGTGATTTGCTACTAGTTTGGTTTTCAATGACCCTTTGTTTTGCTATCTGATATATCAATGAAGCCATGTGAGATTTGTCTTTCTCCTGACTACATTCACTTTGTTGCAGCTGGCAGGAGTTCATATTTTTAAAAAATATCTATTTAGATTTAGCACATACATACTATAGGGTATTGTCCAGAGTTGTAGTAGCAGTGTTTACTCCTGTTGGTAGGAGTGAGGATTGAAATATTCCATAAACTGACCAAGACTTAATATTTTCCATATTTTTATTTTATCCATTTGATAGGCATGTGATATTATGATTATGGTTTAAATATCTATCTGATGAACTAATGAAATTAAATATGTCTTTATGCTATTAGACCTTTGAGTATCATTATTTATAAAAGGTCTGTTCAAATTTTTGTCCTTTCTTAGTTTTCTATCTTCTTTTTATACAGTTTATTAAATAGCAGTTTTTCATATACATATATATGTGTGTGTGTGTGCGCGCGCATATGTGCACACATGTATCCTTTGTCTTTTCATACTTGGTAGTTTCACTTTGCATTCTATTAAAGATGTATTTTGCTAAAATAAAGATCTTATTTTTTTTAAAGATTATTTACACATACAGAACTGGGGTACAGGCCAGAGGTGCAGGGGTGTTAAGAGGATCAAACAGAGACAGACTGGGGAGCAGAACAAGTTGACTGACAAAGTCCACTGCTGAGGGGAGCAGCAGGCAAGAGGAAAGGTCTGCTACACCATGTGGATCACCTCCTGGGCCAGGGATCAAGCTCGTGCTGAAGTGGTTTTAGAATTTTTCATGCTGTGCGTTAACCTACTGCGCCATCAGGTAGGGCCACAGTTATTAATTTTAATATTGTTCAATTATTGTTTTCTTCTGTATTATTTTAGTGTTCTGTTCACTAAATATACAGGTAAAAAGATATTTTCTTGTTTTGCTCTTATACCTTAATATCTTAAATCTTTAATATTCAGATTTGGATCTGTAATTTACCTGGAGTTGATTGTTTATGGTGGAAGGTGGCAAGATAATTTTTTCCTCCCACATTGACTATCCATTTGATAGATCCAGCATCTTTTTTGGAAAGACCATTTTTTCTATATAGTACTTTGATAGAGGTTTGATGATAAATTCAGTTACTATCTGTGTAGAAGATCATGCTAATTTTTTAAAGACATTTTGAGACTATGTTAGTAAGACATCTGTCATATTTATATATTGTTATAGAATAGAAAAAAAAAGTGCTATTAGAAATCAGTGTCAGTACATAACTTCCTTCATAAAGGTCCCAATTTGAAGGACATCAAAAACAACCCCTGTACATTTTAAAAAGTAGACACTTTTCTTGGAAAACATGGTATTTTAGATGTGTCTACAGATGTTTCATTACCCCAACTCTTCATTTAGTTTTACTGGACAGGAAACAGTAAAGGAAAGAGCTACCTAAATGTTCATAGTTCCTCTCCCCCTTGCCCCCAAGATATCCAGAACAAGCTGTGCAAGATCTGTTACCTTGGAATGTGGAGCTAAATTCATGTAAGACTCCTTTAACTACTTTGAAGAATGGAAATTGGTGCTGTAACCCAGATTAAGAATTACCTCCAGGCCCTCCCTGGTGGCGCAGCGGGTTAAAGCACTGCACTGAGAAGCTAAAGCCACTTCCGCATGAGTTCGATTCCCGCCTGCCCC
>NW_004567102.1:41130351-41235715 GCF_000260355.1 Condylura cristata
CCACTCTGTCTCTGGTGAAGCCTCTCACCCCCCCGAGCCTCTGGCCTGTACCCCAGTTCTGTATGTACAAATAAATAAATCTTTAAAAAAAAAAAAAAAGAATTACCTCCAGAAATAACTTTTTTTTTTTTTAAATGGGAGAAATCTTTCTATATGTCAAGGTAAACATTTAGTTATAGAATATCTGACTTTTTGTCCTGAGTCACCCTCCTCTCTCCTTGAAGAATTACATATCTATCCTACTCTTTAATATCCCACTTTATATATATATATATAAACTTTGGTTTGATCTGTCATCTTTACTCTAGAATTTATAACCATGTGGATTCTCCATGGATATGTAATTAAGTTTGCTCTTTTCTTTCTACTAATCTCTCTGATATTAATTTGATTGCTTGACCAGTCTGAGAAGAACCAGGGGGGTTAGGGAGAACTTCCTTTCCACTCCAATAGTAGCAGAATGCCATTAAATGATGTTACAAATCATAACAGGAATGAAAAAGTCATAAAAGCATGGCCATTTTGTGTGTGTTTTTCTAAGAGAGAAAGAAAAGGATCTGTAGTATATGTATTCCTGTTGTTGCCTGTTCTTATACAAGGTGAGACAGAGCACTGACTGAGAGTGACTATAAATAAAGTGATTTAAAGTAACTTAGAAATTTAGGTATGTAATATAACATTTAAATTGAAAGTATGTTCCTTGTGCCCTAGAATTTTGGTATTTTGTTGACTGAACTGTTTTTTTTTTTTTTTTTAACTTTATCCATAGCCTTAAACCACTCTCGACCATTGAACTAGAGTGCTATCACTCAAAGAAAAGTGAGTATAAAAAAACATCTCTTATTTTGAACTGCATTGAGACAAAAATCTTAGGTTTTAAGTCCATCTTGAGATATAAGATGGTAAAATGCTACAAATTCCCTTTGGATTTGCCAAGACAAAGCTGAAGTTCTTGTAAGGAAAATAACTTTTTTTTTTTTTTACTTATGCATACAAGAACTGGGGTGTAGTCCAGAGTTGTGTGTTTGTGTGTGTGTGAGAGGTGGGGGGAGAGGGAGGACTCACCAGAGACAGAGCAGGTGGATTTACTGAAATAAACAGCTGAGGGGAACAATGGGTGAGATAAGAGTTCTGCTGTGCCATGTGGGCCAGCTCCCTGGCCAGGAATCAAACTCATACTACAGGGTAATAGCACAATGGCACAGAGACTTAACCCCTATGCCACCAGTGAGGATCTATAAGGAAAGCATATTAAAAGGAGAATATGAAGCTGAAATTACTAGTGAAGTTGATTGTCAAAGCTTGATGCAGGTAGATCCTTTATTAGACTTAAGCCTTAGGTCTATCTAGATAAATAAGGCTTGCTAGCTGGATTAAAGATAGGTAGATAGATAGATAGATAGATAGATAGATAGATAGATAGATAGATAGATAGATAGATAGACAATCTGCAGTTAATTAGGAAACACACTTTAAATACTTGTAACAGATTAACCTGCTTATTACATCCAAACGCTACTCATAAGAAAATTATTGCCATACCTTACAGATTCCATAGTTTATGAGGCAGTTTTTAATGACCTTATCTGAACTCAGATGGACAGATGAGTACAGCTGCAAACTGTTATACACCTATCAGTACCTTTCAAAGACAAAGACTTTAAAGAAATTAATTACTGATCTGCCATAAGTAGATCTACCAACACCTTGCAGGGGCTTTTCCTGGTCTACTGATCTACTGAAATATACTACTGAGGGGAGCAGTGGGCCAGACAGGGGAGGTCTGCTGAACCATATGGGTCACTTTCCTGGCCAGGGATCGAACTCATGATGCAGTGGATTCAGATAGCTTCAGAGCACTGCTGGAGCTATCACATAGGGCCCTTTTGTGTAATGATTTTATTTATTTAGCATAATTCATTGTAGTGGTAATTGTCAAAATTAATTGTTTCCTTCTATTGCTATTAGAGTTTTTATTAATATCAACTTAAATTTTGATTTTGAGCACTCTATCTAGAATAAACCTTTGTAGTCATCACTTATTACATACTTCTTTTTTAATTTTGTGAAAGTCAAATTCACAAAACATAAAATTAATCATTTAAAGGTGAATAATTCATTGTATTCAGTGCATAACAAAATTTTGCAATTGTCACCTTTATCTAGGTCTAAAATATTTTTATCATCTGAAAAGAAACCCACTGAACAATCAATTCCTACTGTCTTTCTCCCTTCCACCAGTTGCAACCACCAGTACATTATCTATATTTATGGATTTTATATTTCCTGTATATTTACATAAATAGAATAATTAGGTGTGTGGTGTTTTATGACTGATTTCTTTCAGTTCACATAATGTTTAAACAGTTTATCCAAACTCTTTACTACATTAGTATTTCATACCTTTTATGGCTAAATAATAGTCCATTGTATGTCACAGTTTTGTCTCTGCATTCATCCCTGGATGTGTTGTTTTCACATTGTAGTCATTATGAACAATGCTGCTATAAACATGCATGCATGTATATTTATTTGTGTAACTGCTTTCATTTCTCTTGGGTATCTACTAATTTGCTTTATGTATGACTTATTTATTTAACTTTTTGTGGAATGGTAAAACTTTTTTCTACAGGAACTGAATCATTCACATCCCCATGATTCCATTTTCTCTCATCATTGTAAGTTGCCACTCCAGGCTTAAAGTTTTAACACCTTCCTCATAAGTTATATAGAAAAACCATGCACTTACATCCTCATGCATGAAAAGTTTCTCTTCTGTTTATTTGCCTCTAACTAACATGAAGGGAACAATTTTCTGCTGAAACAGTCTAAAAGCTAGAAAAGGGAATATCTCCAGTTATGTGTAGATACATACAGAAGGAAATCGCCTTCTGCAGGGCATGAAATATTGTATGACTTGCCTTTCTACTTAGGAAAGACTAATTTTCTTTTCATCTCATTTCTATCATGAATAGGAAGTTAGTGCAAAAATTTATTTTGTTACAAATCATCCTTTGATTCTTTTCACTTTTAGTTTCCTCTGCATCCTATTATTATTTTTTAAGGGATTGATAATTTTCCTTCAGAATTTACATCATGAAACACTTGAACAGAATATACAGAGATTTGAATTGTAATAATTTGTAAATTTTATAAACAATTGAAAATGTGCAATATTTCCAGCTGTTAATTTTTAATGCAGTATTGGTTTTTGATTTAGTAATTCAGATTTATATCATACTGCCCCCACCTCTTTACTATCCAAATTAATTGTATTTGAAGGAGCACTTATAATATATGCAAACAGGTGAAGTTTGAACAATTTAAACAACTGTGTGCTAGAGAAGTTCAAAGAAAAATGGAGAGAATCAAAACAATAAAAGTTTGTAAAATGAGTCTACTTACAATGTTAATTTTGGGTGTACATATGGCTTATAACTTTCCTTCATTGCCAGATTTTGGTGACTTTTGTGTCTCTCTCCTTTTAATTAACTGAAATCTACATGGTTAAAACCAGTTTTGGAAAAACAGGGTTGAACCAGTAATGTTTTGTTGAGCTGGACCAAGAATTCTAAACAATTAATTGAAATCAAAGTTATACTACTACTTTCAGAGTTAGGTAAAACTAATATATGTATAATAATACAAGTTGGATCAATGTAAGCTTGCAAATACTTTAAAAGATGAGCTTTAGATGAACTATTTAATGCAGTCCAGAAAGACAAATATCAACCCATTATCAGACATGAAGAGAAATAAATGAAGGGAAACTGAATGATTAAATGCTTTCATCTGGAAATTTGATTTCAATATTCAGAAACTCTACAATTCTCCTAATTCATCATGGTCTTTGTTTATTACTAATAAATTAGTGTGCTGATGGAAAGAATTCATTACCCTTTCTGCACACTTCACTAGTTGCAGGTCATTTATTAATCTGTGTTATCTGGTGAGACTAAAACAGCTGTAATTACATTGTTAAACATTGATTAATAAGCAACTCTCATCACTAATAAAAGAAACATGTAAAATGTGTATCCTTTCAAGTATTTAGCTTAAAGTTTTACTCTCCTCTTGGGAATAAGGGATTTCAGAAAGCCATTAATATTCTTTCTGAGCAAATTTGATTTGCTTTTGCAGCTACTTCCAGTCACACCTATGAAACCTGATTACCAAAAAGAATTCAATTACACTACAGAAACTCATCTTAGCCACAAAAATAATATTAATTCCCTGAATTTGACATTCAAAAATTAAGTATGTGTTTATGATTTTCTGCTATTTTTCATTAATTTAATGTTAAAAGACTACTCAATCAAAGCTGTGTTTTATACCTTCTATTTTGATTATACAAATGAATACATATTCATTTGCAGTTTGGAATTAAAATTTTTATAGTTCTTCAGTAATTCAATAGTCAGAAGCATATTAAAAAACTCTGTAGTTACTATTTATTAACAGTAATGTAGGTTCTTAGAATAATCAGTTTGATTTAAGTGCCATCAGAACATTATTACATGTCAGATATTTTGATTACCATTAACAGTAAACAAGCAGTCTGCCTCTGACACATGAGCAAATTATACAATTTCCTTTCTATCAGTTCCATAGAAAATAAAATGATAATTTAAGAAATGGTTTTCTAGTAGATGTGTTAAGTATAACCCAATCAAACTCATGACTTCTTAATAAAGTACCGCTTACGCTGTCAAATATTCATCTTGAAATTTGAGATGTCATCTACTCTCGTATCTTTGTCACTGAAGTGACTGCTGCCACTAATTTTGTTCATACCCATACTGTATTTGAGTGTCAAGATCTGTAATTTTAACGGAACATGGTGGTGTGGCAGGAGCTGAGGATGCTAGTTAGAGGTTCAAATCTTAACTCTGTCTCTAAGTAACAGTGAACTGGGGAATTTTCCAAACTTTTTTTACTGTGAAAATAAAAGGAGTAATGTTTTCAAGGGCAGCTAGCATGATGCAGGTAAGTTTTGGTAGAACAAAGAAAATGCCCTCCTTCCCTTATCCGAGGTTTCTAAGCAGAATGCTCACACATTTAATTGCTGAGATTTTAAGACTGTCAGCTGGTCCTTCTGTTCTCCAAATACCTCCACCAGCAGCTGGTCTTAGATACTTGAAAATATATTGATGCATCATACTTCTATCTAGACTTTTGGAATTAAAATATTTCCAGAGACGAGAAATGTGGTCATAAAATACTACTCATTAAAAAAGATAAGATTAGTCAAAAGAAAATAAAAAGGCCTCAGATGAGGAAAGAATTAGGGGACAGGGAGGACCAAGTAAAGCACAGAGATTTCTACTTAGGCAGAACAAATAAGAATAGGCACTAATTTTGAGTGCAAAAGAAAGATTCCACCTGATCCTTGGGGAAATCTGATGTCATCCAACTGATAACTCAGAACTGCAAACAAGGGCCATACACATTAAAATGCTTTATGTACTTGTAACAGAATCAACAAGACCATTTATTCGGAGGATTTTGGGACATATATAGTTGCATAGACTCTAGAAGCCTTGTTAGGGTATGTTACTTTCATAACACAGAGGCTTTTGTAATTTGGTCCTGATTAATCTTTTTGTTTCTCCCGCGGCTCCCCTCAGCAGTGTACTTCATCAGTAGACCTGTTCTGCTCCCCACTGTCTCTGGTGAATCCTCTCACCACCCCTGCACCTCTGGCCTGTACCCCAGTCTGTATGCATAAATAAATCTTTAAAAAAAATGAACAATGACATGATTTTGCAAAATGTGACTTTATTAATGGCCACTAGTTCAAAATTATGTAGGTTGATGCTCCACAGTATTCACATTAAAAAAAAAATCTATTAAGTGAAATTATTTATTCAAAAGCATAAGTCAAATTAAGACACCTGAGAATATTTCTCAAGGTAAATTGGTTAAGAACAGGTTTTATGAAAGTTTGCCCATTAAAACAGACGACCTAATTTTAAATTTTCTGTGCATAATAATTAAAATCAATAGCAAGTAATATATTAATGGCTTACTAGTTATAAATATTTTAGATGTATTTTAAAAAGTTAAAGCTTACCAATGTAACCAGAAGTAAATAATGTTAAAAAGTTCACTTTTACGACAATAACAATTTTTTAGCATTTTTGTCATTGATTCTTAGTGTACTATGTTTTAATTTCTTTTTTTAAGAATTTATTTAATTATGCATACAAGACTGGAGTACAGGCCAGATGTACAGGGGGCCAGAGGATTCACCAGAGTCAGAGTGTGGAGCAGAACAGGCAGATGTACTGAAATACACTGCTGAGGGGAGCAGCAGGAGAAACAGGAGAGGTCTGCCGCATCATATGTGGGTCATCTACTTGAGTGGGGATCTAATTCATGTTGAAAAGGCTGCAGGTAGAGTCATAGTGCTGTGCTTAACCCCCTGCACCACCAGGGAGGCCCTGCTTTAATTTATAAGCAAACTTTTCTAGTTTTTATTCCAAGGTATTAAAATACAAAAATATACCAAAACTTAGCTAAAGCATTCTAACCTGGTTCTTGTTAAGTGGCTGCCTTCAGGTGAAATAATTTTAAGATCCTACTGGCATTTTCCTGAATGTGTTTCCTCCAGATGAAGCCCAGATAGATTTGTTTGTTCTATAATGAAAAGCTTTACTGGGAAGATTTAGTACATAGCTCAGCTCATAATGATTCAATTTTTTATATCTATAGGTAATCTTAAAAAAAATTAGTATTATAAAGTTTCAATAGCAAAAATATCTTTCAACTCTTTTTTTTTTTACTGTTCCTATATTCTTTTAGCCTTATACCTTTCATGTTTCATGTACTGAAACTTTCCACAAATTGTTCTCATCTATCCTCCAAGATGACTGACCACGCTCCAGATTCTCAAAGTTGGTGACACTGACTTGTCATTCTTCTCGTAAGCATGGTCTTTAGGTGAAATTATTTGAAACTTTTATAAAGTCAGATAGTTTCTGAATATGAACAGAACTGGTGCACCTGTATTTTGGACAATACATACTCCCAGTAATACATATTTTTCAAAATAACACAAATCTCTGAAAACACTAACCCATGATATGATATTGTGATGAGTGTCATCTTGAAGTTCCTCTATAAGAAGTGACAAGGGTGACTGTAAGTCATTTGGTACAAACTAGGTATAGATATAAAGAAATACAAAATCTGAAGTCATATTGAATCAGTCACAACTAGAAAATCTCACTGACTGCTGGCTCCCAAATCTCTCAGTCTCCTAGAACACATGTTAATCCTTTTCTACCTAAACTATATTTACCATGTTCACTTTCACAATACTCTTCTCAATTCTCTTGACTCTACTGTTCACATCTCCATTAAGGAACTGAGTTCACGTCTCCACAGACACTATACCTTCATATTTCACCCGTCCTGAGATCACCCTGGTTTATGAAAGAAATAATAAATATCTATTCAAAGACATACTATAAGCTTATTGAATCTCCTAGACAGAGGCTCTGAGATATAGGATTCCAATAACTTGAACTCTTATCCTTAGGGAATCCAGTTCCCATGATAGGACTAATTAATAATTTGCTTCCTTTAGACTGTCTGCTTTCGACTCCCTCACAGAAGTACAAAAATGTTGCTTAAAAACACCCACCTACTAATTGGTGCCTTATTTTCCACCTACAGACTTGCTTCTGAATAGTGACCCTGTTTTTCTCTTCCCTAAATTTCCTGGTCTATCAACCAGATTATAGCTGTGCTCTACCTTCCTGCTGGGATCTAACACCTGCCCTTGCAGACCTCCTTTTGGCTTTTGTCTGAATCCAAATAGAGTTTATCACATTCTTTGTACATTGTTCATGGTTTCTACTACCCCCTACACCCCTTTGTCTTTCAACTGTACTTTGTAGTTAGTCTTTCAGTAAATCTAAGCATTGAATCCTAAGCACACTCTTCACGCCTGTTCTTCGTGGGTTCAGATTAAAGTCAAAGTGCCTTCACCCTTCTCACCCTTTTGTTTGCTTGATTGGGAACTCCACATCCCAAGCCCCAGTTCAATGTATGACATGAGTCAACACCTCATGTGTTCTTGCTCTCTCAAGTGCATAGCACACACTGTGTGATTCTAAGATTCCTAAGCTCTCTACTCAGGCATCCAGCTGAGTATTCCTTTTAGCAGATGGCTTCCAGTGTATTCAACTGCAGATTCAGCTACTTCTCACATCAACTTTCATGGTAATTTCTGTATTAGAGATTGTATTTTATTTCCTCAGGTTTCTAAGGACACGTGTGACAATCCCATCCCTTCCATTCTCCTATGTGAATCACCACCACTTGTCCTTATTTTTTGAACAGATAAAGAACATAATTTGTACTTTTGCTGAATTCTAAAGAATCCTCTTAAAATTCCTTTATTTGTTCTCAATATTCCTATTAGTTGTATTCCATATTCATTTTGATTAACATAAAGAAGTGCCTGCCACCATCCTAAATCATGACTTCTATAACATTCATAATCTTCATAATTATATTAATAGTTGTAGTACTCTCCTTTTTAATTTTCAATGTACTTTCTCTTGATCACCACATACAATGAAATGTTTCCTTTCTTTTGCCCTTCTTATTTCTTGAACTCTTGTACAAGATTCTTCCATTCTTTCCACGTTATGAGCGACTATACTTTTCATTCACTCTATTTACGTCTTAGTTTTCTTTATAATATAGTCGGCATACAAACAGATGTACAGAGTCCTAAAAAAAATAATGAAATGAACATACTAAGAAACAGGTGGTGATGGGGACTCAGTGGTGGCACAAGAGGTTTAAGTCTTATTACCATGAAGCTATAGGCAGTCATTGCAGCATGAGTTAGAAACTCGGCCAGGGAGCTGACCCCCATGGCACAGCAGACCTCTCCTGTCTCTCCCACTGCTCCTCTCAGCAGTGTATTTAGTAGATGTGCCTGTTCTGCTCCCCACTCTCTCTGGTGAATCTTTTTACCTCCCCCCACCCCACATCACTGTCCTATTCCCATTTTTTTAAATGTAAAAATACATAAAATTTTAAGAAAAAAAAGGAAGTATGTGATGAATTGGCTTTTTTTGTGATGTTGGTCACTTCAGTAAATTGAATAGTTTTCTGTCAATCACATATTATTCTATCCTAGAACCGCTATCTTACATTTTGTGGTGATCATTTCCTTGTTTTTCTTTTTGGTGGTATGTGTTTCTGATTAATATATACTTTATGTTAATGTAAAATATATTTGTCACAACTCTTTTCCTCTCAACAGACACTACTTTGGTATAATTTCTGAGCCCCTGTGCTTACATCTATCACAGCATTTATCACATTTACATTCTGTCAATCTTAAACTGTGAGCTTTTTATTTCTTTATTCTTAGAAATTAATCAGTCCCCAAAACATAGCAGGCATTTTACAAATGTGAGTTAAATAAATGAATTAAAAAAAGAAAGAAATTGGGGGCACAACCTTTATGTAGATTCAGATTTCCTGTATTTTTATATTAAAACATTTAAATAATGAACATATTTTTGAGTGGAAAATTTTCAATCACAAAGATTGAAACAAAAAGCATGTTCTAGTTAAGTTTCTCTTATAATCCCAGTTCTGTCACTAATTGACTGCCACCTTGGGCCATTTACTTAACCTCTTGGTCCTCTGTTACCTAATCTATAAAATGAGGTTGGACTCAATGATCTCCAAGGTCTTTTCCAGCTGTGAAATTCTGTGATTGTCATCAATGATTATATAAATAAAAAATTCAATTAACATGAACATCTTAATCCCTAAGCATTATCATTAAATTGAGATTTTACTTTTTTCAAAGAGCAATTATTTTATATACACTGTAGGAAAAGAAAATGTTCATATATCTTCTTGTGTCACTTCAATTCAGCTTCATCAAGAGTCATTTTTATATTATGTGAAAAGTGTTCTTCTTAGTCAAATATTAAGACTTCTCTTCCTTTGAAGGGCATCATTGAAAGATTTCTTCTTTATTTAAAATAATCAGTGAATGTATTACCTAGCTTACAATAGATGTGTCATTTCTCTTATTCTCATCCAATGAAATATGCTAGACTCACCTTCAGATCTAATTAGACACTTTTGGCTGTTTCTCTTAGCTGACCAGCTTGGACAAAATTTTATATCATTAACTACTCACCTTGGCCCTCATATGCTCTTGGAACTTTCCAAATCTTTTCCTCAAGATTTCCTCACCATCTGGTCTTCCCCGCCCCCCTATTGCTTCTCTGTCTTCTGCTTATTCCTAGATTCCATGGAGAGTCTTCTGGGTAATATCTTCTGCCTACATGGCCTCCATAAGGCTTCCCAAGAAAAACCTTTCCCTTGAGGAAGACTCTTTATCCACTTATTTACTACTGAAAGGTCAGAGAATGATAGCATCATGATATATCACAAAATAGAGAAAATAAACCAAATATAAAAGGAATCTATGCTCGTCATAAAATTTTATCAGTTTAACTGTTGTATAAAAGGACACAATAAATTTTTAAATATGTAAAATATACATATTGTACCCAAAATTTTAACCTGTAAGTCCAGCAAGAGGATCTAGAAAATGAACATATATTCATCATGTAATCCTTTGTAATTCCTGTTTTCCATGTTCCAACACTCGTCCAATATTCTCTATTTTCTCCAACCTCCAGATGCCACACACATGTTTTTTGATATTATAGATTATCTTGTATTTTCTAATAGAATAATAGAATACACATGCTTTTTGTCTGACATGTCTTTCACTCAACATATTATTTTTATCCATATATTGCATGTACCAGTAAGTAACTTATTCCTTTCTGTTCATGGGTAATAGTTTATTGTATGGAGTTAACCACAATTTGTTTTTCTGTCAATATGTTGGCACACATTTAGGTCGTTTCCAGTTTGGGCTGTTACAAATAATTGATATGATCATTTGTATTCAGTTCTTTATACAGAAATTTGTTGTTTCCTTTGGGTAAATGGCAGAGGGGTATGACTGAATAAAGTAAGTATTTTAAGAAACTGCCAATCTTTTTTCCAAATTCATTATACCATTTTAGCAACAGCACTTTATGAGGAAATATTTATATCTAATAAAAAATCAAGATTTAATGCAGTATAGTAGAAAATTGGAAGTTTTGATGCAGGCTATTCTCAAATTCTAATGCCACCTTACAGTCTATGTTACATTGGGTAAGCTATTTAAACTGTACAAGTTCAACTTTCAATGATATCAATAGGGAATATTAATTCATACCTGTTATGGTTGAGAGGAGATCAGGCAACAGAGTCTTGAAGCATGTGACTCTATAATATATCTATAAAGTACGAAGAGGAAATAGCTGGTGCTCTTGAATAGTTCATTCTAGAGCAATTATTTATAGAGATTCTAATTATAAAACTATGGGTGTATGATAATCAAAAAATACATTGTATGAATATAGAGCAAATTATCAGAAAAATGACTCCCACATTAACACTCAGGAAGAACAGGGGAAGAAGCTGTTGTGGAGTCGGTGTGAACACAGTTATGTATCATCCTGGCCATGAAGGAAGCAGTAAACACTAGTAGAGGAGCACAATCAGCTTAAGACAGAAATAAACTTTATTTAGAAAGGTATGTGTTTGGGAAACTCCCTAATTTAATCAAATGTGGGCTACAGAAAATTAATACTTAATAGCTTAATAACACCTCTGTTGTCTTTAGAGCATCTTCATATACACTTCCAAAACAATATCGTCATATTAGAACTTATTAAAGCCAGGAATTTACTTGTATGTGGAAACCCAAGGAAGGTTTTATACGAGATAGTCAGTCAAAGGCTATAATAGGTGTAACGCATATTTTGATATTTCTGAATTCCCCTCATACGAGAGTTGCAGTAATTTTTTTTTAATAATCTAATCTGGGTTCCGATCTTTCACAAGGTTTCTCTTGCCCAAATCTGCCTGACCTAGCTCCCAATACAAGATGTTCAGTCTTTTCCTGTTTTTCTTCCTCAATGTATAATCTTTAAATGCTGGATCTTTATCAATTGATTTTCACAGAAAGCTGTGCTTCACTTCAATATGTTCTGGAAACTGCTGTCTGGAAGTAGTTTCCAGCTGCTTTCTGCCCTTCTATTCTGAGATCTGTGTTTACTGGCAGCTGCTTTCTCTTCACAGAATTAATAGTCTCTTCTTTACTTTGGTGATGCAAGAGGGTTTTTAGCCCCTTGTTTTTTTAGAGTCACTTCCTACTTGAAATCAAAACTGGATCTGCTGTTGCAGGGAAACAACGGATGTCAGGGCACATCCTTAGGTGACTGTAACTCAGGGGACTGTTCTTTAATTACTCTGTGTCCTACTTGTCAGGAAATTAACAGAAGTGCAGGGTGTGATGAAAGACTGTTGGGATAGAAATTTAAGCCTTAGCTATAGTGGGTTTTGTCCATTGTCTAGCCATGCAATTGGGAAAAATTACTTAAATTTTTGTTCCTAAGCTTTATTTTTTCCTCATTTGTTAAAAGCGAAATAATATACTGGTACACTTACTTCCCATAATTGCTGTGAAACATACATGAAATAATTTATACACAAACTACTAAGTAAAGGAATTATTACTATTTGGAAAAATCTACTATATGTATTTGAGCCTTTGGAAACAACATAATATGTTATATAAATTAGTATTTTTATATTTATATTTTCTTCCCTGACTAGTCAAATGAAAAGGACATTTATTTCCCATGGAAATTTCAGGGGATATTATATTTAATATAATATCAGTATATTTAATATATAATATAATGTTATATATTATACAATATAAGTTCAGTATATTTAATATAATTTAAACATTAATAGACATCACAGATATCAGACTGCACAAATCAAGTCATAATCACGTTCATTTTATGCTGATCAAGTTTCTAAGAGTAGAATGTACCTCTGCTATTCATGACTTACTTGAATACTTCACAAACCTCCATATAATTTTTCATTGAGTTATAAAACTTGAAATTATTATATTGATTTTAAGAAGGAAATTGTATATTCTTCATTAAAGTCAATGACTATAATTAATTTATTTATGCTAGGATTACTTTATGCTGTTCAAATGAATCAGCTTATTTCATGTCTCTTTGGGTCTTTAAATGTTTATGTGAGTTAAAATTTTATTAGGGAATGTTATTTTGCATATATATTTTCCTTTATAAACCAAATCATAATAATTGCATTATTATTGCTTAATATTATATCTTTATTAGTAATGAGATTCTGCACTATTTTTCAGTGTTCAGCAATGAGGATTTTAAAAAGGGAAATAAAGATATTAAATCAGTATTTTAAAACACTAACATTTCTTCCACTGTTGGAATTTGAAAGTAATTATCTCACTTTATTTTCTTTGTTTCAATAGGAACACTTAAATATATTTGTGAACATTTGAGCATTTTTCTACAACCTTCACATGTTTTTGTGGTTTTATTGTCACCATCTGCTCTTTTGAAGTATTTAATGGCATTCATTGAGTGTCTGGCAGTTGACACCAGGTGCTATGGAAAGTCAAAAGAGGCTATTTCTCTTATGTGGACAGAACAAACCTAAACATGTATTCAAATAACTTTACAAACCATTTTCATGTGGAAATAATTGTTACAGCAAGGAAGCAGATATGGAATGAGGAATGATTGGGGTAGGAAAGAAAGTGAAGGAGAACTGTTATAAACGGGATGGCCAATTAAGAATCAAGAGACGGTCACCCTGAATTATGCAAGTAGGCTCTGTATCCCTTGAAAAAATTCAGCATAAGAGAAAAAAGGAAAGAAGAGAAAAGCCTGAGAAGACAAAATCAGAGGTGAAAACTATGGAGTCACAAGTCAAAGATACAGGGAGCCACAGAACCTTGAAGAGACAACAATGGAAGGTATCATTTTCACTTTAAAATTCCAGTTTCTGGAACTGGGAGTAAATAAATTTCTGTTGTTTTAAGTCACCCAGGTTGTGTTACTTGTTATGGTGACAATGACAATATAGCAAATTCAAGATTAGAAAGATTTGGGTTCTAATCCTGTTTTCATTTTTAAAATTGGTTCTACAACATTGAGCAAATGACAAAAATCAATAAATATCAGTTTTCTCATCTCTGGAAGAAGAGTAAGGGGAATGATCTAAGTACACTTAAATTCCAAGTGCCAATAAGCTAAAGCATAGAAAGAGTAAAATATAATATGCAAATAGGAATGTTTTGCTAATTATTCATAAATTCCATTTGTAGTTGAATTTCTTTGAAACTTTTACCTTTTCTTCATATGACAAGCTTCCAAATCTTCCAACAAAATGATTATCTTTTATGGAAGGAATAACTTGACTAATCTGAATATAGAAGATCATATCCATAACCAGAAAATGAGAGGTCAATTGATAGAGAAGGAGAGAGAGAAGTAGAAGAAGATAGAAGGGAAGAGGGAGGGTCAAAAGGAAGTGAAAGAGGAGGAAGAGGAGGAGGAGGAATTTAAGAGTATAATTAGAATATATACTTTAAAGCTTTTTTTTTTTTAGCTAACATCATATGTATATTACTATAGTACTATAGAGGGGGTCATATCTGCAGTAGAATTATTCTTAAAATACTTTAATTCCATAAATAAATGTATATATATATATATATATATATAGGCATAGTTATATATTCTTATTTTATAACTATGCCTTGCATTCAATTATTCTTAGTAAATGGGATTATTTCTGTGTTTTACCTGATGCCAAGCAGGGTAAACATTTTATTTATTAGTGTATTTTAAAGAAGGATTGTTGTCAAAGGGAGAGGCATATTTGCTGGTTCAAACTAGTTCATTTACCTAGTAATGGATTATCTTCATTCACTTAAAGGAAGGGTATTAGAGTTTGGTATAATAAGAAGGAAATGAATATAATGTGACAATGCAACCTATAGTATTTCTGAACTAAAGTGAATTTTGAGATCAAATGCTCATATTCAATCTAATTATTTATTTTTTTCTAAAGTCTATGAAGCTGCTATTTGTGATTTTCTGCTTATGATGATACTATCACATTCTTTACTACAGGTTATAGTTAAACAATTTAACCTGGGCTTAAAACATGTATTTTGATGGTGCTGCTTACAATTTCTGCTTCATTTCTTCTTCTTAGCTAGTTTGGTTTCTTTCTTAAAGAACTGTAAGTCTTGGGCCAGTAGAGACCTACGGTTACGAAACTACTTTATTTAAGAATGATGTAACATGATCCAGATTGTTTGGAGGCAACCTAACACACATTTTAGTTTTATAAAATCTGTTGACTAAAAACAGTTATATAACAGTAACTCAACTTTGTTGCTACTGTCCATATTAATGGGACAGAGCACTCTTCCTTTTCAGAAGATCTTCAGATGTTTATTTAGGTTAAACCTGAATGTTTCTTGCTAGAGATTTACTTGTTATTCCCATAGGAGACACAGAGGAAGGGGAGGTTAAGGTGGACCAAAGAGGGAAGCTCCCCTCTATTGGAGATGTATTATTTAAAAACTGACACAATATCGCCAAGGGCCATTCTGACCATTTTACTTAGAAGCTGTTTTAAATGTATATTCTGTTGCTCTAAAATATGAACAAATTAAAACCTATTCATTTTATGTTTTTAAGAGTTTACACATTTTATGTGAGTAATCTGTGATCTTAATATCAAATGCTGCAATTAAAGAAAATACTTTGCCCTTGTTAATTTTATGTAATGGATTTATGTCTATATTTTGCTGTTGCAAGACCAAGTGCTACTTGTAAAATCAGTGTTAGAATATTTTAACATAAATATTAGTGCATTTCCAGTGTATTTTCATTTCATTTATGTTATTTTCTTTATGGTTGTAAGGAAACCCAAAAGAAACTTGTTGGCAATGAAGAACAAAATGTCTAATTGGCATGCACAATGAAGGTTTTCCAAGCTTTTCCCCTCTTTGTCTTTTTTTCTTTTTGAGCCTTTGAGTGTTCATGAAAAGTTATTAACCCCTTCCTTTAGTATATCTCACCTTAAGGCATACTTTAGGAAGTGTTTCATTCATATGTATGTTTACATATTTTTGCAGTAAATTCACTAACCCAGTAAATATGGTTGCTGAAAGGATTCCTGGCAAGCCATAAAAGAACAGGCCATGGGGACCCTCATTAATCTCCTAATAGTTTCTGCTGTCGTTAGTCCCTCTCTAAATTTCCTTGCCTTGTAAAGTGTTTGTGCTAAAGCAACAGCACTTTTGCTTTCCGCTAAGCAATGCCATCTAGCCAGATCCCAACAAAAGCCTCATCTCCCTTTCAAATAGTTTCAGACTCAGCGGTATTATTGACTGGAGTTCTGAGTCATGAAAGGGAGACACTATTTGTTTAACTGTGCCTCACAATATAAACTAGTTGAGATATACAATTCCTGTAGGGTTTTTTTGGTGCCTCCTCATAGTAATATAGTTTTACTCTTAGTGATTGCAAAGTTAGTTTGCAAACAGATGTTAGGGGGATTGATGTTTCTTTTTTTTTATTTATTTATTTAAAGGAAATATTTATTTATATACCCCACCTTAATAATACAACTGTAGAATTACAGCTGCTTTGGTGATGAAGTAGTGTGGTAAATACATCTGAGGGAGTGTGAACCCATACCTCTGAATCACCTGCACTGTTATAAACCAGTGTTATCTCAAAAGAACAAACTATCAGATCAGAGAATATCTTACTGGTTGCATTAAAAATAGCATGCCATACAGCTAATCTTTGACAAAGGAGCAAAGAATATACAATGGAACAAAGAAAGTTTGTTCAATAAATGGTGCTGGGAAAACTGGGACACTACATGCAAAAAATGAAACTAGATCACTACCTTGCACCATACATAAAAACCAACCAGAATTGGATTAAAAAACTAGACATAAGAATGGAAACCATTAAATGCCTGGAAGCAAAGATGGGCGAAACACTACATGATATACACCTCATCTTTAAAGTAGTAACATCTTTAAAGATACAGCACCCAACACAACGATAGTAAAGGCAAGGATAAACAGATGGGACTACATCAAGTTAAAAAGCTTCTGTACAGTAAATAGACATTACAAAAACAAACAGACAACCCACTGATTGGGAAAAATTTTTCTCACACAATACAAGTGATAAAGGATTGATCACAAAGATATACCGAGAACTGATGAAACTCAACAAAAATAAATAACCCCATTAAAAAATGGGAAAAAGAGCCAAAAAGACACTTCTTCAAAGAGGAAATGCAGATGGCCAACATACATATGAAAAACTAATCAACATCACTTGTAATAGAGATGCAAATTAAAACCTCAATGAGATACCATCTCACCCCAGTGAGAAAGACACATCTTAAAGCAACTAGCAACAACAAATATTAGTGAGGATGTGGAGAAAAAGGAACTCTCCTGCATTGCTGGTGGGAATGCAAACCACTATGGAAAACTGTCTGGAGGTTTCTCAAACTGCTAAAAGTAGAGCTTCAATATGATCCAGCAATCCCACTCCTACCCAAAAGACACAAAAAAATGTTGATTCAAAAAGACATCTGCACCCCTGTATTTATTGTTATTGATTTATTTACAATAGGGAAGACATAGAATCAACCCAAATGCCCCAAAGTAGATGTCTGAATCAAAGATGTGGTACATATACACAATGGAATGTTACTCAATGATCAAAAAAGAGAAACACATGCCTTTTGCAGGAACATGGATGGAGCTGGAAGGAATCATGCTTAGTGAAATAAGCCAGAAAGTAAAAGAAAATAGCAGATGGTTTCATTCATAGCAGGAGTATAAAGGACAAAGGATGGGGGGTGGGGGGTGGTTATAATAATAATAATAATAATAATAATAATAATAATACCGAACAATTATATGCCAGAGACATTTTATGGAGGTGGAATGGGGAATGGGATCAAAAAAGGGAGGGTGTTATGCATGGGATCATGGTGATGGCACATGGGTGAATTGGTGATGGGAAGTCGACGGGGATTACAAATGAGATAGAAAAAGGCACAAGATGATGTAAAAATAAACTATAATAATAATAATAAAGTGTATTCAAAATACAAACAAAAATAGCATGCCATAAAAGAGTAAAGTGAATGTGAGGAACCATAAATTTAAATTTAAGAAGTATTTAAGGAAATAATATCTTACCAGCAGTAGCACCAGCAAGGCACAGAGCAGGTTTTCTATGATCCAAGCCAAAGGTAAAGGGGAGTCTTGGAGGCCTCAATCGCTCTTTTGGGGCTTTTAATGATCGTCCTACACTATTTGCAGTGAGGCAACTAGGTGAAGGCAGGCGGGGGGTGGTTGGGGACTGCAGGCTTCCAATGCCCACCCCACTATCCACCTCTTGGGCCTCTGCACTTCCCGGACTCAGGTATGCCTACTCCCACACGTCCACGCCATGTTCCAGGTGCCACCACGAGGCCTGTCTAAGACCACAGTTGTCGCTCATTTATGCTAATGGTGGGAGAGTAGAAAAATCCTGATACCGTCCACTTACCCTACATCAGCTTGCGATGTGTTTTCTTTTTATATTAATTAATGGATAACTCTAATTCTAAGGTTAAGTTTATAAGCTTCCTTCATGAGAAGGAAAGGCAAACTAAATAGTATACAATATGAGATCTCAAAACTTGCTAAGCACTGTGCTATGCAAAAATATATTTCTATAGTGGCTAAGTTTACTAAAAGTGTCTATAAAAGAGAAAACAGTGGGGATGATCTAACACAAGGCTCAGTTACTTTTTATTATCTATACAAATACTGGAAAACTTCAGACATTTCCTTTAGTATTATCTATTTGGAAAGATCAACTTGAAGCATATTGACATTTTCTTGATTAGAAATAATCCTTTCATTTGAGCAGCAGCACTACTACCTAAAATTAACAGTAATGTAGAAGATTTACATACATGACTGTATAATTCCATTAACTTATACATTTCTACTTTTATTTTTTAATTTCAGTTATTGGCACCAAGAAGAGAAATTTTATAGGGTAACCATCCTTGACAAAAGGGAGGTATAAAATGTGAACATTCTCTTTACTCTCTCCACATACACATGCACATGTACACACACAATCTATATAAAACTACCAAATATAAATTCTTTAACAATATCAATTACTTCTGAGAGAATAATTAAAAATACTAAAAACCAATATTACAAATCAAAGTGATAGATGCTGTATTCAAGACTCATGGAGCACATACTGATTTGTGATTCTCAAAGTAGAATCTCCCAACTAATAGCATAAACATCACTGGGGAACTTGTGAGAGATACAAATTCTTCAGTCCCATCCTAGGCCTACTGGATCTGAAATCTGGAAGCTAGGTTTCCAATAAGCCATGTTTTAATAAACTTCTATGTTATTCTCATGAATACTAATGTTTGAGAGCCACTGCTTAAAAGACAAACAGCAAGAGCTAATTGAGAACCCGAATTAGTGCACAAATCCTAAATTATATATGCAGAGGAAATATAATCCAACCTTTGGTAACTTGATATAATATAGATAGGGACCTCTTGATTCAATATTGAGCTTGTTTTATTTATTTTTATTTTTTCACATCATTCTTCATTTTGTGAATTTTTTCATCTCAGTTGTAATCCCCATCAATATCAAACTTGTATTTCTCTGTCAAGCATGATCTTATGGAAATCGCATGAAGAAAATGTTTAGTGCTTGAAGAAAAGCTGTTACTTTGAAAGGCGTAACTCAACAACAAAAATGTAGATTCTTATAGATCATTTTAAGGGTGATAGGGGAGTTTCACTATAGAATCACACCTAAATCACTGGTTTTGCTTTCCCCACCCCCAAGGAGAGAGCTCCTAAAAAATATTGCATCAACCTCTCACAACCTCTGTACTGTTATTCTAGTAAAGTATTTATGACATTAGAGGTGGAGTATTGGGCCTCCCTGATGGCACAAGGGTTAAAATCTAAGCACTATCAAGCTATCACCAGCCACTGTAGAATAGGTTTGATCCTTGGCCATGGAGCTGACCCAAATGGCACAGCAGATCTTTTCTGTCTTCCTTGCTGCTCCCCTCAGCAGTGCATTTCTGTAGATTTGCCCATTATGCTTCCCTCTATGTCTGTGTTGAATCCTCTCAACCCTGCCCCAGTACCTCTGGCCTGTACTCCAGCTCTTGTATGCATAAATAAATAAAATCAATCTTTTAAAAAGAATAAAATAAAATTTTAAACACAGTTCTAGTAACTTTGTTAGGATATAGTGGGAATACATTGAGCAAATGGCACATTTTCAGTAAAATTTACTGTTTGCTATCCATTTTTCTGGTAAACATAAGCTATATTATAAACCAATATCAACTACATTAAGATCAACTAATTTTTTTTGTGCTATAGTTATATATTTAAGTATGACTTATTCTACAAATGATCAAAAGTAACTACCAAATGTCACCTAACAAACTCATATTTATAAACCCTGGGAAGGGAAAATACATTATATTTCAGTTTTCTTATCTACAAATTGGGAGTAAAGTTTCTGCTAAAAATTTATTGCCTAAATTGGGTGATCTTGAGCAATAAGTGAAATTTTAAAATATACAGTCCTTAGAATAGGGACGAACACCTAACAGTTGCTTAATATAAGCTATTGCTGTTATTTTTACTTTACCATTCATAGTCAATTTCCAAAGTATTTAGTGTTCAAAAGAGATACAGATATTAAGATTCCTTATAAGTTAAAGATAGTTATTAAATTGATATTAAATTGATATTAATTTGCTTTGCTTTTATCTAATATTGTCCCATTACTTGCTATAACAGATCTAGGAACAGTAATGGTTAATGCTGCACACAATGTCATTTTAGCTAGAGACACACTCATATACATACTGAACACTTTTGGAACATGCTTTAAGTTATTCTTTGAAAGTAGTATAATAAAGAGTACATCAGGAATGGGAATGAGTCCATTCTCACCATCTGTTCCTATTTTTTTTTTTTTGAGCTGAAACTGTATTATTAAACCACTGTATAAAATGTTAAAATGGCATTAGTGTGCTGAGTTAAATCAAGAAGAATTCTGAGGCTTCAAGACTAGTTGAAAAGACATTGATAATTGTATTACAGTGGTGAGTAAAATAAAGTCATTCCCATTCTCTCAGGCAAAACTGCACTTCATTTCCTAGATTTCCATAAGTTGAAAGTTCCTTCAAATACAATAGACTGTTAGATAATTTGCTCATACATTTAATTTATGTAAAAAATATAAAGTATATCCCAATTTCTATATTTACTTGAGCCATTAAGAATTTTAACATAACCTCTAGTCCCTCAAGTTACAAAATTTTAAGACTTAAATGACCTCAGGGCAGAATTTGTTTACTTCTTAAGCTGCTATGATTTCAGATGGCTTTCTCCACAAGAGGAAAATAAGTTGACTTACTTCTCCCAGGGATTGTGGATATCAATACTTACATTACTTTGTGTCATCCATGGAAACTTCTAGAGCCTCGTATAAAACTGCTTGTATTAAGATTTCGTCCTAGGTATACACAGGTTCCAGTGAAATTGGAAAAGATGTAAAAGTCTGCTTAACTCCAAAATATCTTCAACCTATTCCTGCCAATATACTAGAAACTTAACCATCAATCACTGCTCTATATTGGGGTTAAAAGATATGGTTAAAATCCAAATGTACTCTGTTTTAGATACAGTAGACCTTTATTCAGCATTTTTAACGAGACATGCATTGCAGTGAGTTTACATGAATGTTAATGCTTTGGAGTGTGTGAGAGCTATCTCACACTCTACTATCTTTTCTCCAATTAAGTGGGCCAACTAGTCATTTAACTATGTAAAAGATGACCTCATTTTTGTAGAAAATAAAGGCCCAATTAGTTCATTTACTTATAGGGTTTGCTGGAAATGTTTCACTGCATGACTGTGTCAACAGTCTGTCTCACAAATTATTTTTGGGAGACTGGGCTAATTGATCAATCATATCTTTTTTCCATCTCCTATCACATTTCAAGTAGTGATGTCTTAGATCGTTTAGGTTGAAGTTATACTGCAACCTTATTTTACTTTGGATTCACTACCTATGCACTGAACTCTTACACTTTTTCTGCCTATGATCCCCTTTAGTTTTCTATGTCTCTTGTAATGACCTGAAGCCCTTTGTAATAAATTCACTGTCATGCTTTGGCTGAAGCAAAGCACTAAGAAACTAAAGCCACTTCAGCAGGAGTTAGATTTCCGCTCCAGAGTTAATCCACATGGCACAGCAGACCTCTTCTGACCCACACGGTGCTCCCCTCAGCAGTGTACTTTGTCAGTTGGCCTGTTCTGCTCCCCACTCTGTCTCTGGTGAATCCTCTTACCACTCCTGCACCTCTGGCATGTACCCCAGTTCTGTATGCATAAATAAATCTTAAAAAAAAAAAGAGGGAGGGAGCGAGGGAGGGAAGGAAGAAGAAAGAAAGACAGAAGGGGAGGGAAATGGGAGAAAGAGAATGTAAAAGCATTAAAATTTGAAACTATCTTACTACTTTAAGGAAGTCTTCACCTCACTGTCTGTCCCTTAGAGCCCAGCCTGCTTCATTTAAATTAGGAAAATTGACTCATAGTTTAGTGTGATCTTCCACTGTAAAAGAGGCAAAAGAGCACTTAGTTTCAAAAACATAGTTCTCTTCTTCACACTTTTCTTCACAGATATGAAGCTGCACGATTTGATTGGTTCCCACAATCAAATTGTTATTGTGTAACTTACTAAAATACATACATTATTTTCTAGGCAGGAATGTATATCACTTACAGAGTTCTTGCTCTGTATGCCCTTTAAAATCATGGTTTTTATAACACCTCACTCCATACTTTATAGTATAGAATTTTTCTCCCTTATTTAATGATGAAGAGATTTAGTTTATGAATTTAAATAAATTGTCTAAGATATATAAGATGTGTCAGTGCCAAAGTCTCCTTTTATAAAAAAAAAAAAAATGAGAGATATAGGCCCTCCACAGCCACTATAGCAGGAGTTGGATCCCCGGTCAGAAAGCTGACCCATATGGCGTAGCAGACCTCTCCTGTCTCTCCTGCTGCTCCTCTTAGCAAAGTATTTCAGTCCATCCACCTGTCCTGCTCCCTACTCTCTCTGCTGAATCCCCTCACCCCCACACCTCTGGCCTATGCCTCAATTCTATATTCATAAATAATTGCATCTTTTTTTTTTAAGATGTATTTATGCATACAGGACTTGAGTACAGGCAAGAGGTGCAGAGGCAGTGAGAAGATTTACCAAAGATATAGAGTGGGGAGCAGAACAGGCAGATTGACAAGTACACTGCTGAGGGGAGCAGCAGACGGATCATAAGTGGTCTGTGTGCCATGTGGATCACCGTTGGGGTGGGGGTTGAACTCATGCTGAAGTGGCTTTAGCTTCTTAGTGCTGTGCTTTAACTGGCTGGCAACCAGGTAGGGCCTTAAATAAATCTTTTTCAATATGAGAGAAATAAACATCTGTGGTCTTAGACACTATACTAGTAGGTCTCCATTTTTTTTTTTTTTTTTTGGTTATTTCAGCATGATAAAATATTAGGTTTTTTGACTAGGCACTTTAAAGAAAAGCTCAAAAGAACACTACAAGTTAGCAATAATTACAACATAATCACTACCATAGCATAGCTGTGGTAGACAATGTTTTACAACATCTATAAAAAGATCCACCATTCTCTAGCTTAGACCACTGCAAGAGATGGAATGCTTACAAGTATTCCATGTAAACAAGTAAACAAGTGCTGTTATATAAAAAACAAGAAAGAATTCTCACACATCATGCTTAACCAAAGTTTGTTTTCCAAATTGTCACCAACTTTACAGTTAACTCTGTCTTGTAACAAGCTCTGAATCATAGGTTAAACATATGAAGACCTGATATGCTATTATATTCTCTACTTCCTTTAAAAAACACATCATTAAGATATTTTCTTAAATTTTTCTGATAGCTTCTTTAAAGGAACAGTAGAGAACTATGTAAGAGTTTGTGAAAATATCTAAAATAACAGTAAAAATAAATGTGCATTTTTTTTATATATGGGGAGTCATATAAAAACTTACACATTAGTAATATATATTAGAATTAGATAAGCCAAAGTACCAAAATAGTTATATTTTAGTGGAGACTGTCAGTGAGATTTCTTCCCTCTGTTTCTACTTTATTTTTGAGGGGGGGAGGGTTGGATTATATTTATGTAAGCATTTTTCATTATCCTTGTGAGAAAAATACCAGCTTAAGGCTATTTCACCATATAAGAACAGAGTTCTCTGGCACTCAAATTTTATAGCTTTAGCCTGTCAGAATAAATTTTGACATTAAGGACTAAGATTGAGCAGTGTTCCTGCTTATGACCTATTATGTTCTTCTGTTCATTGTATATTTTGTTCTTTATTCCAAGTTTGTAAAGCATTCCTAAATGGTGTTTCTTTCTGCTGTAAAAGAACCATACTTGTAACCATATGACTTCATATGGTCACAGTTGTTTCTTTATACAGTGCTGTAAGTAAACTAGATTACATACAATTCTAACATCAACAGTATATAATTATATTTTTAGACAACGATTACTCTGAATGTTAAGGTAGTAGCTACATATTTCTCCAGCATATCCCTTACAAATAATTACTAATTTTTCAATTTGAACACCTCTAGTGAGAGAATTTGAATTACCCATAGTATTTATTGGGTGCTCAAATTCTCATAATATTGTCAATGAAAAAAATATAATTTTAAAATGTTCCTTCTTAGTTTGAGTGTGGAAAATGATCACATTTTACATTATGATATTCATTTTGCTTCCCTAGAGCTATGCCAATTAGTTGACTTTGTCTAATGCCTAAATTTCAAAGCTTTGAAAAGTGCAATTTCTTATTTTCTTCCTCAAAACTTTTTACTTTCAAAAAGGTAATGTTTTAGAGACTGTCTTTATTCAACCACTGTTTTATGGGTAGTTACTGGCTAAGATTTCATTGTCTGCTATAAACTGTACCACACAGAATGGAATAAAAATCCAGAAATATTTCTTTTTCAGCATAGAAGTATAATAGATACTTATAGTGAATATTTGCAGGAGACACCAAGCGGAACCAGTCTATCCCTAGTTCTGCGTAGAGTCAAATATACAATCCAAGGCTTAAGAAGTCTCAAACTGATCCAATGTTTTGGTATTGTGCAAGCTCCCAGAAAGTTAAGAGTCACTGGATTAAAAAAATCAGTGGCAAATATCTGTAGCAGTATTTCCAGATTTCTATTTTTCAATCCTAAAGAGTTCTTACATTTTAACATTTTTTTTAAAGATTTATTTATTTGTGCATTTAGAACTGGGGTACAGGCCAGAGGCTCAGGGGCGGCGAGAGGCTTCACCAAATCACCAGAGACAGAGTGGGGAGCAGAACAGGAGAAAAGGCAGATCGACGAAGTACCATGCTGAGGGGAGCAGCGGGTGGGTCAGGAGAGGTCTGCCACACCATGTGGTCACCTCTGGGGCAGGCAGGAATTGAACTCATGCAGAAGCGGCTTTAGATACTCAGTGCTGTGCTTTAACCCGCTGCGACACCAGGGAGGGCCATTTTAACTTTTTTTATGGAACTCCTTGGGATTCTCAATTCTGCATTTTTCCTTTCAACTCTTCTCCCTTCCACTGTTTTTTCAATGGAGGATATACATTCTGAGGCACCTGCTGGCAGATATGCTCTTCCTCCAACAAATGTTACCACTGAGAATACTTTAGTTTAAAAAAAAAAAAAGACTGATTGTGAGAATTTTAATATATGTGATTGTACATCTGAAATTAAAGAATGGGCTATAGGAGGGTTACTAATGCACATTGTTCTTTGTTCTGAACAGTTGAAAATAATCCCATTAAAGTGGGAAGAAAAATGAGAGATGAAAACAACATATTTATTTTAATGTATAGTAATTGGGGATTAAAACCTGAATAACCAAATAGAAATCTATCAAGTAGTAAATGAAATATCGAGTTGTTAGAAAAGACATAATTAACATGGTACTCACTTGGATAAAAATACAAATCTTTTTATATTTTATATAGAAATATAATTTTAAATAAAATAACACAGAGTATAACTTCATAGAAACATTATAATTATATAGACTTAAATCAGGCATAAATATCCCTGTCAATAAATATCACTGCCTTAACTTACCTATTAAGTTTTTTTTTCAATTTGGCCCACAAAGCAAGACATCACTGTGTATTGTATAGAAGTGGTTCATCTAAAATATGATTCAAAGATGATGAAGATAAAAAAAAATGAACAAATGAAAGAATGGGTAAAATTGGAAACAATAAGTATATTTCCAAATGTAAGTGACCTATCTATAAAAATGAAACCATACAGGTATACTAAAAATGAAACCATACAGGTATACTTGGATAAATTGCTTCATAACTTGATAGAGGAAGGGCTTTCTATGAATCAAAATCCAGAGGTCAAAAATAAAATTTTGCTAAAAAAATTATATATATATATATAATTATTATATATATAATATATATATATATATAAGCTGAAAATTTCTTCTAGTGGCTGACAACTTCTTTTTCATTCATGGCTATGTGATTCTAATCTGTGTCTGTGATTACATTAACTCCTCCTGTTCCCTATGGCCTCTCCTTTTCTGTCTCAATATATTAAGGAATTCCTTTACAGTTCTGAAAAAGTTCTGTTATCTCTTTTTGTAAGGATGGATATATATATATATATATATATATATATATATACATATATATATATATAATTAAAATATTAACATGTGCATTGCTGAAAGACTTAAATAGGTCTCCATTAACATTAATTATTTGAGGACAGCATGATTTTTATATTGTGGTTGTTTTAAGCTTCAATTATAGTTCTTAAAGTGTAGGCATTCTTGAAAGCCTAGAATCTGAAGCTAACTTCCTGAATTTCAAATTTGAATTCCCAATCCAATGTCTTTGTTATCTTGGACAAGTTAGTGAAGCATTCTCTGCCTCAATTCCCTCATAGAAAAGATGAAATAATAACATGATTTCTCTTTTAGGGTTATTTTAGAGATTAAAGGTAAGAAATGAAAGGTATTTTAGAAATTAAAGGTAAGTCACTTATAATAGGCTCTGTTATACAGTAATTATGTAGTGTGAGTTAATTTTATTTCTATTATGAAAACTGAGTTCTGTTCAAATGTGACCTCCATGTGATAGAGCAGGACTATCCTTAACTCAATCAAAAAAAATTTGTTGTAATACTTATCGCCTTTCTACATTGCAATAAGAATTAACCACATTTACAGAATGTCTTTATTCAAAATCTGTCTTGATACATGCAACTGTTCTTACCCTTAAATGAAATGCCCCATGTTATTTAGAACTAATAGTTGAGAGTTGTTCCATAAATTACTTGATTTCGGTTTAAACGTCACACTTTGTTACACTCTAAATAATAGAGTCCCTAGCCTATAGGAGTGCTAATTACCTAAAAGAGCACTGTACATTCAAACTCAAGTTGCAGTCAATTAACTTAATTAATTTTTCATCATAATTTGATCCCTTAAGCCCCATTTCAGTTGCAATTTCTTCTACTTCTCTGAGCGAACCAGTGAAGCACACAAAAAAATAGCATAATATTCCAGCTGTGACTTATATCCTGTACAACATGAGACATCCAAATACAATTTACAGCTACCAAATAATACATTACATGAAACATGGGGGGAAAATGATGAAGAAAGTAACTGATTGATGCTAGAGGTTAAGTAAAGAGAAGGAATTACTCCTGGAAAAAGGAAGAAGATAGAAAAATGAAGAAATAAGAGGTAAAGGAGTAGTAGGTACTAGATGGGACTTAAAAAAAAATCTGGTAAGAGAAAAGAGAAATAATTATCAGTATAGGTAAAATATGGAAAGAGAGCAGGGGATGTTAGTGTTCAGCTTAAATGGAGGGCAAAAGAAGAATTGTTCCTTTGATAATACAGAAATGGTAGATTTAAACGGTTAAATAGCTGAAATAAAAAGAATAAAGAGAGTATCCACATTTGCTAGAAGTCAGATATAAAACTAGTGCAGAATGACAGGTTGGCGCTGATAGTGAGGGACTGGGGCTCTAGATGTTCAGCAAGGGGTGAAGAAGGGATTGAAGCTTGAGAAGACATGTAAACATGAGCAGCATGGTCTCTGAGCTGCATTATGGAAGGGCCTGCAGGAAACTCAGCAATTTCTACTTCACTCTACTGAAAATCAGCAACTGTATCTATAAAGGGACAATAATTTTGCACAGACGTTGAGATCTCAAACCATACCTGGAAGTATGGAATGACAATCTATAATATACCTTACATAGCTTAAAACTACATGGCAAAAATCTAGTATGGAAATCTAGCCCAAGATATTGAAACCTGTAAAATTACCTAAATAAACAAGCCACAAACACCTCTGCAGTGGCACTTCCAGAACAACTCTAGGATCTCCAAAAGAAAATAATAGTATGTCAAATAAACTGAAGTTGCTTATGCATAGAAGTAAGGTACCATGAGTATTGGAAGACAATGAAGAGAGGAATGACCAAACTAGAAATAATATTTAATATAAGAAAAATAAAATTGATTGAAGAGATAAAAAGTAGTAAAACCAGAAGAAAGTGACAGCAAAATAAAGAAATCTAGCTTTATAATAAAATATCCTGGGATTGGCTGTATTATGTTTACCATTCAGTAGTTGAACACTAAGTGTTTGGTTAATTTTAATTCTATCATGGAATAATTGATAGATCTAGTTTGTGGTGTTTTCATAATGAAAAAAAATTCATTCAAAGTTCCTAGAAAATGGGAAGTGTTCAATAAATATCAGTGTTTGTTTTACTTCCCATTTAAGAAAGAGTGTTAGAAGTTGAAGCTTGGTCAACTCTTTATTTGTATTTCTAGGTATTGATAACTATTTAGTCAACATTAAACTTTGAAACACAAGACTTCCTACTCAGAAACAGTGTAAAATTAGTATGTAAAAGGGCATGTATCAACATAGTTCCTTAATTAACAGTCACACAAATTTACTGTCCACTTATGGAGTCTTTTTCAGAGAGATGTATATCTCTCTCCTTGTATTTATTTTCAAAAATAGATTTTGTTCCTTTGTGAAGCTTTGTGATATTTTGTCATAAATATTGCTTCATTACAATTAATTTTTATAATTTTAGACCTTGGTTGTTATAGTAACTGACATCTTAGATATGATTAGTTATTCAAGGAAACTTGATTTTTATATATTTATATTCCAAATCTACAACATTTCCTATTTTTTTTTTTTTCATTTTAAGGTAGATTACAGCATATTCTGTAAGTCTTTCTGAAATGGAACAAACCCAGGGGAACCAGGTTGACAGGACAAAATCCAAAAGCAGACACACAGGGAAAAACAACAATAATAAGATTTATTTACATAGAGAATAAGAAAAATGAATGAAAGAGGAGAGAATTTACAGACCCGCAAATGGCCAGATTCTATCTGTTCTACCTTAAACAGCCACTATCTGGACCTTGGACCAATGTCCACAGCAGCTTAATTGTCAAAATCCTTATCTCTGCCCATTTTCCTATCAGTCCTCTGTCCCCACAAACCCTTGCCCCAGTGTCAGGGTCGATGGAGATGTTCTACCTACTACCATTGAATTGAAGTCAGGGGGTAGAATCTGAAAGGCTCCTTCTATTATTGAGTTGCCTAAAAATACCACTGGCTTGGAGATGGCTTGGAGATGGTATACATTTCCAAGAAAAATTATTTCTACTATTAGCCAACACGTAGACAAGAACTTCCAGATAATGTTTTATGAGAAATGGAAGTTTTGAGGCTTCTCGTCCCTTTACATGTTGAAGTATCATTGTACATTAAGTTCTCTTAGATTGACACTTTCTTTGGTATCTCTTTGTTTATCTAGAGGATAATTTGTTCTTCTGTTAATATATTAAAGTATTTTATTAATGAAATCCCTATTTTGGAATTCACTGTATATATCTAAATTGATTGTGATACACACACACACACACACACACATATACATGGTCTTTTAGCAAACATATGAAAAGCATGTCTGAACATTTTGGAAAACCTAAAAAATGTGATCATACTGTAGTTTGTCATGTGCTGCAGTATTAAGTTTTAATATTAAAGCCAAATCTACTATGCTGGGAATATGTTTCTTGACAATTTGAAGTAATAAAACTATCCTTCAAGCTCTGCGAAGGCAAGGACATTTTCTGTAAAGAAAGTAACATAGATGCTTGCACAGATATGCATGTTTTAGATAAAGTAACAATAGAAACATAGAACATTAACAGCTTTACTAAAATAATATTTTCTGGAGGGTTCAATATTTCCGTGTTTTAAAAATATGTTTATTAAAGTAAAATGCTACATTTTCTTCTTCTATTAATGGTCCTTTTGGAAAACTTCAAGATGATCTGGTATAGTTGAGCTGTCAAGTAAGTTTTAGTGCTCCTGTTTTTCTTTTGATTTCTGTCCAATTTTTTTTTAGCTTTAGTTTATGTATTTTGATACTCTGATATTTGGCAGGATTTTAGAATCTAAGAATTCTTTTCAGTTTTTTACACCCAACCACTATTATAGATCTAAGATGAATGTTGACTTTTAATTTACATTAGTAAGATGAAAGTAAAATAAGAAGATATATGTTGGAACTTGCTCATCCATCAATGATGTGAACAATTCTTTCCCCAGCTGTTTAATTGTTCTTAAGTACTGGAGCATTTCCTCCAAAATTTTTGGTACTATATAAAATGAAATGGTTGTAATAAAAGTATCTCAATCTCTTTAATCTGTATTATCAATAAATATAGTCTCAATCTTCTTCTTAGGACAAGATAATCACTCACACAGACCTCTCACTTGTAGCAACTGCCAATTTATGTGGTATAAATACTCCCTTTGTGGCTAACTGTATACTACCAATGCAAAATGGCATACCACTGTACAGTTGTTTCACCATATATATGCAACAGATGAGCTCATAAGCTCACCACAGACAATAGCAAAATGTATAAAATAATATAGTTTTAATTTAATCTATTCAAGTGTGAGATTATATGATTTTTCAACTCTTGTAGATTTTAGTGGGTCCAAAATTAGAGGTTATCTTGGCTAAGAAATTATCTTTTGACTTCTGATGGAAAAGACTTGGCTGAAGTTTTTGTTGGTGTCTGAGAGAGCCATTACAAGGTGACTACCCACATTATGGCAAGATGGTGTTGGCTGTTGATGGGAACCACATGTAGTCTCCACAATAACCTCTATTGTTTTCATGCCATGACAAATGGCTATCTTCAGGATGAGTGATCTGAGAAATCAAAAAAGAGCTGATAATGTTTTTTACAATTTAGATTCAGAAGTCACACACTGTGTCTTCTACAATATCAAATCCTTCTGTTATTATCTTCTCAGTAAGAACTTCTTTATTACTTGATTATAAATTTCTACCTCACTGACATCTTTCCTCCCTACTTCTTTAACCTTTTTTTTATAGATCTTGAGTAGATATATAATGCAGTAGATGTTGAAGTGTCTACTTTGAGTCTGTCTGTCTGTCTCTTCTTTCGTGAGATATGAACTCCATGAAGAGATGAATTTTGTTTTATTCACTGTTGTAACCACAATGCTTAGGTTACCTGAGTAATAGTACACGTGTATTATTATCTGTCCTTTCAAACCTGCTAATCTATGCCTCATTAAATTTTTCTTTTAACTTGGTGTCTGTATGGTTAGTTTCTTATTTTCTCAGTTAACTTCTTATTTCAAATTTTTCTTTTGGTTGTTTCAATCATTTTTGCATAATTGTCTTGACTCTATGAAGAGACTTATATACTGAAAAGGGTTCTATTAAAAAAAAGGCCTTATTTTTTTCTTATGATATTCTCTTTTTAACTTTCATATACTTTCAAAAACCAGTGACTTTTATATACTAGCTTATCCTCATGGAAAACTCTTCCTGAATGAAACAGGAACTTTAAGAGGTTGTGAAGCTAAGTCACTGAAGCTCAAATAAAGGAGAAAGATAAAGTTCACATATAGCATAGCTTAAAAATTTCAGTTTAGATTTCCATTACCAGTGATTTAAAAAGTGAGAGAGTCAGTGTTGTGGGCTTTGCAGCAGGAGTATTCCATCTGTATCAAGGATCAATTTTTTGTTTTTATCATAGAAACCATTATTTGGCAGGGGCAGTTCTAAAGACATACTCTGAGCAAGTACTATAGGATCCAGAGGTAGAAGGCAAACAATATTTGTGCACTCAGTGAGACTCTGATGGGGTCAGATTTTGCTGCTTTACTATCATTATCACAACTGATCCTTCCACCATTGCTGGTGACTTATTTGATAACTCATCACTTATTTTCCAAGCAATGCGTCCCTTTGCATGCAAATAAGTTTTTGCAGTTTCTCCTAATATAGGATGTTTTCTTGATGTTTTGGTATGTGACTATTATTTTTCTTTCTTTTCTAACAATGTTAAATGAATTTCTCTGTATATAGTATGTATTTTGATAGTCATGTTGATGTGCTGTCAAGAAAGAAGTTAGATGTTTGTCTCATTCATCATTTAAGGGAAAACCACCGTGGTATAATTAGCATTAAGTACTCAAAGAGGGATCTCTGAATAGCTTAACCTTTAAAAAAAAAAAAAAAGTTGAAGCATTGCTCTCTTTACCTTTGTGTACTTAAACAGTTTTGAGTTAACTAATTTGTTGTTTACTTGTTTTTTGCTCTTTGCTTTTGTGTTAAAAGCTCTATATGTTTATAAATGCTGTTTGTCTTGTTTGTCATTATATTTTCACTGCCTTGCTGATTCCTGGAAGTCAATAGTAATTAAAATATTTGCATTTATAGAATAAAGGGATAATGATAACGTTAGACAAAGTAATGGCTTTATGAGATGAGTGAGTGAAGAGATTACTTAGTCTCAGTCAAATCAGGCCATAGGCCTTCAAAGATTTTAGCCACCTATGTACCCATTTTGCGGTGTACATATCTTTAAGGAGTAAGTAAGATAAAAATATGATAATACAAGGAAATGTATCTATATTTCACTGGTCAGAAATAGCAAGAGAAGCAAATGTTAGTAGATCTGGCAAAATAGTAAGATTTATAAAATAAATATATGCACTATTACAAAACTATAACACTAAAATGGGTTTTATTTTCTCCGACATTTTAAAAGATGGATCAAGAAGAACTGGCACTTACTCAAAAAGAAAAAAAAAAAAGTAAGAGCTGGACTATAGCAAATAGCTTCACATTAAGATCATTAATGACAGGAAAAATTGCCTAAGGGCATTTCAGAATATTTTTTCCCCCAATATCCTCAGGAAAAGAAGTATCAGTTAGCAGTGAGATGTTATGGATTCAGCCTTTGTAATGGCAAATCATTCCTTAAAATTTCTTTCAGATGTAGAAATAAACCAGTGTAAAATATTTTAGACATATTTTTGACACAAGCTAAATGTAAGCCTAGAATAATTTGCTAAATGTCACAAGAGAGGAAAGAAATTAGTCAGAATAAATAGCTGCCTTTAAGCTTAACTGTAGTATTTTCTTGTATCTGTACTTAAAAAATCACCCCTGTTAGCTAACAGAACACATTAAATCAAAGGAGTTTAGTATTGTGGTTAATGTCTTGTTCTTTATGATCTGCACAGCCCCAGATATTGCAGCACATATTTTACATATGTAATTCTGCTTTGGGACAACTTAAAAACCTATGTACAATATGCTGAATTAATAATGCTTGTACGTGCAATATATATAGGGAGAGTTTGAAAAACTCTTGATGAAAGATGATATATATTTATGAGGTGCCAGATATTTGCCTTTAAAGGTAATTTTACTAACCCACACTATTGAGATTTGTCTTGAAGTGGTCTCTTTGTGGTAGTGTATTATGAAAAATATGTTCTGTGAGATCTAGGCACAATGGGGTGAATAAAAGAATAAGCAAGCATCTGTCTAAATTTTATGTAGATTTTGAAACTGGACCATTGCAATACATTTTTAATGCAGGTGCAGTGGATTAGACAGAAAACAATAAAAAGAGTTATATTTTTCATATACAACTACAGGTGTTGAAAATGAACATATTATTGTTATTTTAATATTTTATTTTCTTTTTATTATGGAGGTAATCATGATATCATGTGTTTATGTATCATATTTCTCCCAAGGTATGCAATCACGTTATAATCATTAATTACTTTACATTTCATAACTTCCTTGGAGGAAAGCTGGGACAAGTCTATCACTTCATGTTACAGACAAGGTAACTGGTTTCCAAATAACCAGTCTCTAATTTTCTACAGAATATGTCAAGCCATTTATTAGGTATGTTTTTTTCTTCTGGGCTTCCACATGATGTCTATGGACTTTTTGTTGCTTTTTCCTAATAGGTTCTCCACTTCTCTGATATCTGTCCCTGTTTTTAGGATTAGAAAACTCCAGAAAGGTATTGTTTCTTTAAACACAAAAGAGTCACCATTGGAAATTGTAACGAAAATTTACCAGACAATTGGGCTATAGAAAGTATATATAACAGACTATCTTAGTAGTCTTTTTCCTCTCTCATTTCTGATTTACTTTCTTGTGGCCAGAACAATTTATCTCTCTCATAGAAGCTCAGTTTCTAGCTTCAACTAGTTTCAGGAAGATCAGAACAACTTTTTTTTCCCCCTAATCTATAATCCATTTCCATAGGTTCCAGAATTAACTTCTGCCTAGTATGAAAATTTCCATTTCTCTTAAAGGAAATCCCATCCTCTCTTTGAGGAATATATTTCATTGTATTGCTGGAACAACAGATTACACTGTAGTCAAATTCATTATGTCTGACTTATTTGCTTTGAATAACTACATGGATATGACAGAAATAGCCAGCAGATGGGCTTGCACCTAAGGTTATATTTCCTTATCAGAAAATTAGTCTAAACTGACAGTTAGTCTCTCTCAAATGTAATCCTCTAGTACCTGACAGAGACATCATAGCAGAATCAAGAGTTGTAAGACTGTCAATACACTGGACCCTGTTTGAATGTTATTTATCAGCCATTGCATTCATTTGCTGTTATTAATTCACAATACAAACATATACTAAATTGTTTGTATTTATTAAGGTCATGGTTTCTGAGTCGTGCCATGAAAATGAATTAGACAGGGCCCCTGCCTTCAGTCATCTTACAGTTTGAATAAAATTGCCATTTCTGCCCCTTTAAGAAAAGTATCCCAGTAACTATGTATAGATCTCCACCATTAGAAACAAGACTGTTAATCAAGTACTCTGATAGAGAAGTTTTTGATCTTTTATTCTCTTTTACTAAAAAAAAAAAAAAAAAAATCTGGAAGGGAAGGCATGTTTTTAAAGCTCTCTATACCCAGGGAAATAGCAGTAGGAATTGGGGTAGTTTTTTGCATTTGTGAAATTTTCTAACTCAAGGCTGATATTTTACCAAAAAAAAAAAATGTGAAAATATGGAGTAAGTTACATTTATGGAAATTGATAGGAATGCAATTGATACAAAAAAGCATTTGGAATGGTGCCATGTTACCCCTTATGTAAACAAAACATTGTATTTGTGCACATTGATCATAAGCATGTATTTTAAAAATTGGAATATTAAATAATTCCATAGTTTATTGTGACAATTATGATTTAGAAATACAGAAATTGGAAAGTAGAGGCTCCTGGGTTTATATAAGAATGACTGTTTACATAGCAGCAAGTGTGACTTATTTTCAAATATTGTCATTGTAAATAATTTAAATTCATCATTGCTTGTTAAAAAGAATAGTTATGCTTTCTTATTATTTTTTAAAGCCATGGATTCAGAGAACATAAGAATTGGAAAGTAAAAAATCTTTTCATTTTATCTCCCACTGAACACTAAAATTCCCTTATTTCCATAATGGACAGAATTTTTCTTTATTTGAACATTTAAACATGTGAAACGTACTGCTTTTGAGGCAGTTCATTTCACTGCTGGGTAGTCTTGATGGCTGTCAGGAACTCTCTCATATCTGAAATCTTGTCTTTTGGTTTTCTACACATTGGCTCATTTGGTGCTACCTCTTTCCATATTTGAAGAAAAAAAATATGTGCTGAACTTTCTCTTTTCTAAACTAAAAACCTCACTTTATGGAAAGAGAAGGATATGTTATTTCAGTTAGGGTGAGCATCATGAACATAAAAGCAGGAAAAAAAAAACTTTATGAATTAAGCTAACAGCACTGACAGTTAATCTATAACAAAAGAGCCAAGAGTATACTCTGAAAAAAGGAAAGTCTCTTCCAAAATGGTGCTGGGAAAACTGAAGAACCATGTGCCAAAAAATAAATGTAACTAAACCACTATCTCATACCACATATGATAATTAACTCAAAAATGGATTAAAGATTTGGATATAAGACCTGGAAACATAAAATACATAGAAGAAAACAAAGGAAAAGCATTCCAAGTCATTGGCTCCAGTAATGTCTTTGGGGAATAGACATCAACAGTCAGTGGAAAAATGCAAAACAAACAGGTGGAACTATATCAAACTAAAAACTGAAAGTTTCGACACAGTGAGATCTCCCATTTCTTCCAAAAATGATAAATTATTTGCACATCATACATATGAAAAGGGGCTATATCCATCCAGTTTCTACAAAAAAAATAATGACACTGAGTGACAGCAACAACAAAAACCCAATCAAAAACTGAGTAAAAAGCTAAATAGATACTCTGTAAGATGGCGTACAATTGACAAATAGACACATGAAAAAATACTCACCATCACTTATCATCACAAAACACTTCAAAACCAGAATGAGACACCACCTCACATCTGCTTCAATTCAAACAGACCAGAAACAACAGTGCTGGTGAGGGTGTAGAGAAAAGGGAGCATGGTACATGGCAGGAATGGAGACTTGTCTAGTCCCTAGGGGAAATAGTATGCAAGTTTTTCAAGATAGAAAATAAATCCACCATGTGACCCAGCAACTCCACTTATAAATATCTACCTGAAGAACACATGCAAAACACTAATATGAAGTCACACACACACACAACTTTTTAATAAAGATTTATTTTATTTATGCATCAGAACTAGGGTACAGGCTGGAGATGCAGGTATGGTAAGAGGATTCACCCGAAAGAGTGGGGAGTAGAACAGGTATATTGAGGAAGTGCAGGGCTGAGGGAAGTGATGGGCAGGTCGGGAGAGGTCTGACGTGCCATGTGGATCACCTCCTGGACCAGAGATCCAAATGGCACTACACTCAATAGGCTGCGGCTAGCTAGTGTGCTGTGCCCTAATCCGCTGAACCACCAGGGAGGCCCCCCCCCCACACACCAATTTTATTGCACTAATCACAATAGCCATATTATGGAATCAACCAAAGTAGATAAGTGAGTTAAGAAGAGTGTTGTATATACACAGTGTAACACTGCCTGGGTATTACAAAAAGGAAGAACTCTTGGTATTTGTGATAACATGGATGGACTTGAGGAGACTATGCAAGGTGAAATAAGCTGAAAAATGATAGACAAATATCAGATTGTTTTACTTTTTTTGTGGAATCTAGATGAAGCCAAATGAAGAACAGACCCTATATATATGACTGTAGAACTGAGACAACCAGAGAGTGATAGGGACTGTGGAGAGTAGACTAGGGAGAGAATCCAATGCACTAGAGGACTATGAGTACTTTGGTGGAAGTTGTGGCATCGTACCATAGATGTGAAACTATACTGCTAAATGTAATATAGTGTTGCAAGTCAGTGCCACCTCAATTAAAAAAAAAAAAGAAACTAAAAATGCTTAGTAGAGTATGGAACACATGAGTAGTAGTAAAAGAAAATAAAAAGTTCAAAATGAAGAATTGAAAAATAGACTCAAACTATGGATAGTTATAGGCAAGAAGTTTCTTGAGGTGTCTATTTAGTTATAGGCAAGAAGTTTCTTGATGTGTCTATTAGTGATATGATCTGAGGTTTGTTACAGGAAGACTGATCAGGATATTATTAATCATGAAGCTCATGAGATCTTGTTACATATAAATTTTTAGTCAATTTGTCCTCCCTGCACATTAGTTTTTCTGTGTTGCAGTCCTGTGTATTTCCCATTTCCTGAGTTGGGACTCAACCTAGAAACTAGATTCTTACCACTAGAATATGCGAAAATGCTGTGGTTACAAGTTCATGATTAGGTACAAACATTTGTGACTTCCCCTTAAGAACAAACTCTCTCTATTGCCTTCTCTGCTAGCATGGTTTCATAAATCATGCCGATACCTTGGAAAGGTGTATGTGTAAGAACTGATTGTTCCCTTTATTGAACCACCAGTGAGTAACTGAATCCTGCCAAAAACTAGATGAACCTGGAAGTGAATATTTCTGACTGTAAGTCTTAAGATGACTACATTTCAGCTGACTCATGGAGTCAGAGACTCAGAAGAAGAGTGTGAATCCTAACCTAAGAAACTTAAGTAATAAATGCATATTGTTTTAAGTTGCTAAATTTTGTAGTAAGTTGTTTCATGGTAAGAGATAGTTAATATGGGGATGTATGAATGGTATTTTGAAAGCATATGCTAATGCACCTCATAACAGTAATCCTGGTGAGCTGCAGACGCTTCACCTGATGCACAGGTGGTGAAAATTACAAAGGGAAAAAATGGGAACACATTGTGGACCAGGCTAAAGTGATACCTAGAAGTAATGGGGGGTTATGAATACTTTACACTATGCAAATTTTCAGTTCTGGAAAGTATACATTCATGTAATTCATTCATATTCAAAATAAAATAGAATGTAGAACTGTATCATCTCTACTGAAATATTACTAGCTGTAAAAAAGAATCCTGTCTTCCTAAAGAGCACCCTATATAAACTTACATAATCAATTTTGCAGATACAAAGATATTCAAGTATTTTTTTTTTTAACCAGAAGGACTTCAAATAGACTCTAAATAGACCTCAAAAAAAAAAAAAAAAAAGTGTGGGGGGTAGGGGATTAATCATCATACCTTGAAAGTATACTTGGTAACATTTTTTTTTTCCAAGTGAAAAACTTCATTTCAAATGCATGAACTTACAAAAACACTGCATCCAAAATTACACAAACAACAAACAAAATTAAGTGCTACCAAACCACATCAGACTATCTTATTCTAAATAAAAAAAACTTATGCCTTCCCTTTTTTGTTAAGAAAAAAAAATAATCTGATATTGTGATCAGGTATCCTGAGGTAAAATTTATAAGAACTAAAGATGTGACAAGGCAATAAGAATTATGGAGAACAATGAAATGATAGATCCTCAATTTGAAAATCCCAAGATTTTGGACTGCTTTTTGCCAAGGATTAGTGACACCTGTAGATCGTATTAGTGATAAACTCAGCAGAACTTTTAATTGACTTAAAATACTGTGGGGAAAAAAAAATTATAATCTATGCTGGCCTAATTAGGAGTACTGCAAAGTCTTATGCTTTGAATTAGAATCTCTAAAAAGCTCTACCACAGAAGAACACCAGAAATAAACTTCCTGGCAGTAACAGGGTCTGAAGCCCAAATTTGAACCATCTCAATCTTGGTAACTGAATTAAAATGATCAGCAATTGCTAGTACCCTGTGCTGCTCATCTAAGTCAGAAAGGTTCATTTTGGGCAGGGATGAAACAATTGAACATAGAACAAAAACCTTAGGAAGTGGAAAACCTGGAAAAATTACAAAAGCATTATTTAAAGGCAATATAGAACACAAGAAACAAAAACTAGTCAGAGTACAAGGAAGGTGATACCTTTAGAGAAGAAAGCTAAACACCTGCAATCTTCCTTGCAGACAATGCTGATCTTAGGTTTAAGACAAACAGGCTTGTAAGTAAATATGCACGTAGGGCCATTCCTAGGGAGACAGAGAGACATGTTAAGATTTTGGGCCATCACATGACATGGGTTGATATATTGAAGGTTTCTGGTAGTTCAAATATATTGCTGATCTCCCCTCAATTTATTTCTTGAACTCTAAAACTGCAGAGCTGGATACCAATGAACTAAGATTAAAGATTAATTGTCAAAAAAAATCAAAGGAAAATACCATATCTTTGATTTGGAAGACTAATTGTGAAAATCAGTTTTTCCTAAGCTTAGTGAAAGATTCAATGCAATCCCAATCAGAAACTCAAAGGGTATTTTCTTTAAAGGAAATTGATAAACCAATTTAAAAATAAATATGGAAGTGCAAAGGATAAAATTTTGAAGAAGAACTATAAAGTTGGCAAATCTATACTATCAGATATCAATAGCTGTTATAAAGTTACAGTTACTCAGATAGCATGAATTGGCAAAGGGGTAAAAATGTATACCAAGAGAGACTGAAATAAAGTTGAGAGTCCAGAAGTGTAATAAACATACATAGTTTATTGATTTATTACATAAGTGACACCTCAATGCATAGAGGCAAAGAAGGTCTTGTCAATAAATTATTTTTTGTAAACCATATATTCATATGGGAAAAGCTGGATTTAACCCTATCTCACACATAGATACTTTTATTAAAGTAGAAATAACAAAAAGCAGGAGGGTATGATATTGATCTTAGGACAGGGATAAACTTATATTAGTTACAAAAGTACTAATCATACAGAATAGACTGAGAAATCAGATTGAACTGAAAAACTGCTGTTTAGCAGAATACACCATTGAAGAATGAAAATGCAAACCCTGTCTTTCTCAAGTAGATGAAAGATTTTAGGCACATATAACTGAGGGTTGATATACAAAATTTCTAAAGGATTTCTATAAATCAATAAGAAAAGGACAATCTAATGTATTTAAAAAAATTGTAGGGAAGTTAAAATTTTTTCATAGCTAAAAAATACATCTCTTTGACGCTCCCTGGTGGTGCAACAGGTTAAAGCACAGCATTAAGAACTAAAGCCACTTCAGAATGAGGTTGATCCCCACCCCAGAGGTGAGCCACATGGCGTGGCAGACTTCTGCTGACTGTCTATTGCTCCCTTCAGCATTGTACTTCATCAATCAGCCTGTTCTGCTCCTCACTCTGTCTCTAGTGAATTCTTTCACAGCCCCTGCACCTCCTGCCTATACCCAGTTCTGTATGCATAAATAAATAAATCTTAAAAAATAAAATAAAATAAATACATCTCTTTAAGTTACATCAAGGAGATGTAAGCTATACCCACAGTGAGGGCCCACTGCTCCCATTGCAGAGGGGCTAGATTTTAAAATTAAAATAGCTAAATTGGATGGGAATATGGAACAATGGGAGCTCTAATACACTGCTATTAGGAGTGTGAATTGGTACCACCACTTCAGAAACTAGTCTGAATTGTATATTAGCAATTTGAGACCAAAATTCTGTTGAAAAGAGTATCAACTGATCAGAAGTACCTAAACTTAAGCAACAAGAGATGTGCATAAGAATTTTCACAGTAGCCATAAAAGCTCCAAACTGGAACTATGCACTAATAAAAAGAATCTCATGAATATAATGTGTAGCAAAGGAAGTTAGACACAAAGGAATATAAACCGTATTGTTTTATTCATAAAGAGTTCAAAAGCAGAGAAAGCAAAACTGTTGTATTATAAGTAAGGAGTGTGGTTACTTTGAGGAAAGAGGAAATGATTAGGAGGGGACATAAAAGGGCTTTTGGGTGATGGTGTGTCAGTTATCTACCACTGCCTAACAAATTATTCCAAAATTTAGTGGCTTAGAACAACAAATATTTATTAAATCAATTTGTGTGAGTCAGGAATCAGAGCACATTTAGTTGAGTGCCTCTGGCTCAATGTCTTTCATGAGGTTGAAATTAAAGTGTCAGCCAGGACAGTTATCTTAAGTCTCAACTAAGGCTAACATATCTTATTCCAAGCTAACTGATGTGGTTTTGGCAGGCCTCTGAAATATGCTTCCAAACTCAGTCCTTTAGGTCTCTCCCAGGGCGGCCTGGTAACTTTGCAGCTGTTTTCCATCAGTGCGAGTGATTTAAGGGAGAACAAGAAAGGCAATGCCAGGAGAGAAGCCACTGCCTTTTTATTATTTATCTCAAAGTGCCATCCCATCACCTCTGCTTTATGCTATTTTCTAGAAGCAAGACACTAAGCCCCGATCATACATCAATGAATAAGAGGTAGATGTCACTGAGGTCCATTTTAGAGGTTGCCTACTGTATATGACAACAGTCAATTTCTTGACCTTAGTGAAGATGACATGAAGTGATTGCTCTATGATTATTTATTGGAGTGTGAATATATATGAGATAGCTATCTATCTATCTATCTTAAAATAAAACTATATATTTTGTGGGAGTATATTCCAGTAAACCTTTGTTTTCCCAACATAGGTGTGGCTAGATTTGGCTTGGCAGTTTGTGGATTGCATATATCTGGGAGTAGAATGTCTTTGGGGTACTGGTCTTCAAATTGTGTGCCAAAGTGTTCTACAGTGTAATATTTACAATTAATATACACTTGCATGTAAAGGAAGTTTGTGTTCTGCCAGCACTTAGGTTTTGGTGAGCTTTTTGATTTTTGCCAATCTGATGGGTATAAAACGGTTTTATAAGCAGTCTACTGTTGAGCTTCTTTTCCAAAATCTGTTGTCCACATGGATTTTCTTTTACATGTATTGCCTGTCTTGTTTGGATATTTACCATTTTCTTATTGATTTCTTAGTACAAAACTATTTTAATTACAAAATATAGTCTTATGGAAGGTATCTTCAAGGTTCATGTGCTCATAAAATGGAATCGAGATAGCTATACAACTCCAAAATCTCCTTATTCACTAACTTAGATACATAGATTGCTTCAAGAATATTTATAAATTGTAACTGTGTTCACTTACAAAGAGGTGAATGCAGTGATGTCTTAAATAGAAACTAATAAATTAATTTGAACTGATCTTTTACTTAGGAAGCAATTATTTTTAAAACACTTAATTTAAGCATTTCTTACCACTTTTTTTTTACTAGTTTCTGTGAACAAATTATACCTAAGGAAATGACTTAAAATTCAAATTGTTCCAAATGATACTCTCAACATGAACTTAGTAGCTTTACTAATCACACTACCTTAATTATAATTTTCTAGATTTTACAGTGCAATTATTATTATTATTTTTCTTTCATGGAAATTGCCACTACAGATTAAATGAAATAAAATGAAAAACTTCAACTATTCCTATTCTTTTGCCACATATTAATAGTAGTAAAACATTTTCATTATCTCTTTAAAACTATTATGCTTCTTTTTTTTTTTTTTTAAGATTTTGTTATTTGTGCATATAGAATTGGAGTACAGGCCAGAGGTGCAGGGGCAGTGAGAGGATTCACTAGAGACAGGCTGGGGAGCGGAACAGGCTGACTGATGAAGTACACTGCTGAGGGGAGCAGCGGATAGGTCAGGAGAGGTCTGTGACGCAATGTGGTCACCTCCGGGGTTGGGGCTCGAACTCATGCTGAAGTGGCTTTAGCTTATTAATGCTGTGTGTTAGCCCACTGCACCACCAGGGAGGGCACAAAACTAGTATATTTTAAATGGAAATATAATACTATACAAGACATTATAAAAAAATCAACTGGGCCCTCCCTGGTGGCTAATGGGTTAAAGCACAGCAATTTGAAGCAATCCACAGCCACTGCAACATGAGTTTGATTCCCTATCAGTGAGCTGACCCATATGACACAGCAGACTCCTGTTGCACTGTCTGAGCCCCTCAGCTGAGCAGTTTAGTTATTCTGCCTGTTCTGCTCCCCACTCTATGTCTCTGGTGAACCCTCTTATGTCCTGCATTTCTGGCTTACACCTCAGCTCTTGTATGGATAAATAATTAAAAAAAAAAATCATTCTACACCATGATACAGGACTTTGCAAGCCATACTGCCAAGAGCTCCTCCATAACTCACTCCAGTAAGGAGATCAACAGAGGGTCTAGAAGGTTGGAGGTATAACAAGAAAGAGCTAGAGCTGTCCTCTGTGTTTGCTCATCCTGTTAGGATGGTCACAGCAGTTACCTTCATTCTGGCAGGAATGGTTGATTCCTATGTCTAGTCTATACCCTCCTAATGACTAGTACACTCCTTTTCAGAGATTGTATCTATGAACCCATAGCTCCATAGAGCCATTTACCCACCTCCTCTCATTGTCCCCAAGTCTAGGCTTCCAAAAGGAAGCATGGGACTAAAGTCACCGATAGCAAGATGAGCAAATGTATTCAGGCAATATGCAAATAGAATGCAATTCACTTCCTTCAGCGATCAGCATCTGGAAGTCTAACCACCAAATGTTTTGTTGTTACACATTTTATTTATTTATTTGTCTATCTGCCTATCTATATTTATCCATTTATCAATTATTTGTCTATATAACATTTTACTCTTCTATTTGTGAGCAAACTCATTCACCCTCCACCAAACCTCTGGTGCAAATGCCTTAGCTTCATTCCCTTAACTCTTCACCTCTGGCTCCTCAATCAACTGATTTAGGTGCAATACCACCAACACATTCTAGAGAAAGGATATATGGAAGGTTCACTTTGACTTAATGTCTCTTTGACAAACAAGCAATATCTGTGTAATTTTGGTAGAGAACTAGCCCAGGATAAATGACTATTTCCATAACCTTGTTCTCAGGAAATATGATAGAAGAACATGAGAGAGATTCACTAGAAGGGAGGGAAGGAGTTAATCCTACACTTACGTTTAAAAATGTTATGTTTCTGTGTCTACCCAGTTAATGGTTATTCCTCTCAAGAAGGTGCTTTGAATTAATGCTTCCCTGTCACAAAATATGCAAAACAATCAATAACTTCACTGCAAAAATTAATGCATTTACAATGGCCTAAAGACTATCCAGAACTGTCCATCAGCTAGAAGCCACAGGTTCAAATCCACTTGAACTTATCCATCTTTTCATATTTATAAAGAAAGATAATTACTCTAATTGCTTTTATACTTTGTAGTCAGAAAGTATTTCTTCAGTACCAGAAATGTAACCTACATAGAATATTATTTTGTTTTGTTTGTTTTTTAAATGAGAAGCACTCTTTGTGATTAAGCTAAAGTCTGCATGTGCATTGCTGGTAATGATGGGTCTACAAAAACTTAAAAATAGTGGAAATGGAATATTCCCTCACAGTGATCGTCCTTGAGTAGTAGAGATACTGATTTGGACCTAGCAAGTTAATCTGCAATAAATGGGCTCTTGTCTTTCCTCACTTATGAAATTTTGAAGGCAGAGGTTGAAAATTATGGGCTTACTGCCTAATGAACTCATTTGAGATGGCATATATTGAAATTGAAATATACTGTTACATGGGTTGCCCATTGTACATGATGATAAGGTAGTGATTTCTTGGCTGAACACTGGTCAAGGCTTGCTCTTGAAGTTGGTCCTGTGAAAATTAGGCTCTGCCATAAGGACATAAATTCATTCTCTGTAAAATTATCCATAAACATGTGTATGTTCTTCTGTTAAGTTCTCTCTGACTTCAGGTTGTGTGAAAAATATGAACATGGCATTATGTGTTTTAAAAATAAAGTTAATTATTTTTTAAATAAATGGTGGTTAGAATTGTTCAGGCTTGATAGATAATTCTGGGTAGAAGCAGTTCTAGGGTTACAAGTGATCTCAGAAACCTGTGACTTAAAAAAAAAAAAAAAAGCTTTAATTTTGCCCATGTTGTATGGAAAAATCAAGGTAACAGGAAAGTTATTGCCTTTAAAACTTTTGTTTGTAAGTGGCATGTGCCATTTCTACTTGTGTTCCATTAATTGGAATATTAATGGTGCGTCTCATCGGTCCTTCACACAGTTTGCACAAGCTGACCCTCCTCCATTGAATGAGTATTCCTGTTCTCTTTGTTTTTTAGTGTCTCTTCTAACCCAGTTACTCTTTAGTCAGCACTGATATGAAATACAAATATTTGTGTTTACATCCCCACCCAGAGAACTAGAAACATTAGGATTTTCAATTTCATCAACTGACACAAAATGTCAGCTCATTCTTGTTCTACCTTTGTAATTACATAGGTCAATGATACTTTTGTGGCATCTTTATACATCTCACTCCTAGGAGCATAATCATCTATTAGCCACTAGCACAAATCCCTACAAGTAAAGATCCCTGACTGTAGTTTGGATTTATTGCACTTTCTGGTAATTATGATCACTTTGCCTCTGACAGTGGCTGTCATCTTATTATGCTACAGAATCTCATCCTTTCTCCTGCCTATAAAGGACGCAGTAGCCTCTCCTACCATTAACTCTGACTCACAAAGGAAAGTTACAACGGAGTTACTGGTCATGCCAGTGCCCTCACCACTCAATCATTCCCCTTTGCTACAGTGAATGAAATGTCCTGGAGGTCCTCTTGGGAGCATCAGCACCATGCGGGGTTCACTGATAAAATACAATAAATCCATTCCAGAGATGCCAATCTCTCTGAACCTCTTAACTGTTCCCTCAGTATTTTGCCAAGGCAGTTTTCTTATCTTGTCTCATTTTTGCTGTGGACCATCATGCTTTTTAAGGACATTTATGCTGTGGACCATCATGCTTTTTAAGGAGGTATTTGAATAGTGTATTCAGATTAATCCCTGTTGTCTGTTTCTTGTTAATCTTGAATTATGAGAGTGTCTCTCAAGTAGATAAATTCCAAAGACTCTCAAACTTGATTTTAGTTTACTTAATTTTATTTTTTATAATTCTTAGACATATTAGTAAATGCTGAACTAAATTTTACCTTACCATTATTTTCAATAAGATGAAGACTGTTAATCCTAATAATGAAATGTTTTTTGGAATGATACCTCAATAAAATATATGAAAAATATATATTTTTAATTATGTTGGGAAGATAGAGTGTGAAACATGATGAAGGTAAACAAAAGCCTCTGTTAGAAAGTAAAAATGTTATCTTTTCTAGGATGCATGTTTTCTGGCATCTAGTCTAGTAGCATTCTCTCAATGTGATTTTACTGGCCACATGGTATGTGGTACTGACCTTTGAGCCTTTTTGGGCACAGGTACAAATGTGTTTTTAGCTGTATTCATGTGAAAAGATTAGAGACAACAAATCAGGTCTTCCAAGACAGGGTCAGGAGAGTTGGCCCACATGGTGGGCCTTCAATGATTTGCAATTAACATAATTGTTCACTCTCTTTAGATGTCATCAGGACCAGAGAGCCTTGAGGGTATGATGGAGGGGGGAATTGTGATGTGTTTCCTTAGGTGCAAAAAGTTATTCTTGGGTAAAAAAATGTAGTTTGGCAACTATAGTTCACAGTACATTTTGTCATTAGTAAATGCCGTTATCTGTTGGGTTTTATAAATCTCTGCTTGAGCTGCAATGATACTACTAGAGCACAGAAGAACCTAATTCTGCTTCTGATAGGTCAAGAACCATGTAGAATAAAGTTACCCTTGAATGTAGGCATTCATGCATCCATATGTGAGTTTATAACTATCCTCTTTGATTTAAAGGGAAAACAAACAAACAAACAAACAAACAAAAACTATACCCGCCCATACAAAAACACAAAATACAAGGTAATTTTACAAGTTCAAAGTTATTTTGTTTATTTATTGGTTTGTTTTTAATAATACATAATTGATATATGTTATCCTATCTACTTTGTAGCAGTAAATGAGAATATAATGTCTTCAAAGCTTTTATAAAATTTAAGCATGCAAAACCAAGAGGCACTTAGCATTGTTAGTCAAGGTTTCCATAACTTGACCCTGACCTTTTTCTCAAAATTCTGAAACAGTGCAGCAGAATAATTTTAGCTTGTGAATCAGTTGATTTTTATTCCAAACTCTCCACTAACTAGAATCCTGACCTTCACTATGTCATGTTTATCTCAGTTTGTTTATCAGAAAAATGTCACTTTAATAGTATTTCCCTGTAAGGCAAGTGATTAACAAATCACCACCAACACCATCATCATCACCCTTATCCTTAACATCATATTATGTATAAATAAGTCTTGCTGGTATTTTCTGGGTCTACTTAAATCATTTGGATCTATTTTCATTTATTGATTCAACAGTAACATAAGAAAAACTTGTTTTCGGGGAATTTTTTTTATTTGATAAAGTTGGATTCAAAGGATATGATAACATTAGGAAAATTCATTTTCTCTGATAATGAAGATTGATTGGAGTAGAATGTTATTAGTTGAACAATTAATCAGTAACAATATTATAAAGGAATTTAGCATGAATGGTAGAGTATATACTATAAGAGAAGACAAGTATTTGATGTTAGATGCACTATTAATAAGCAGACAATAATACTGATTTAAAAAGAGGGGGATATATTAATTTATTAGACCTCAACTGGGTATATTTTCAAGGAAATCAATGAATAAAACATTTGTTCACAAATTGTCTGAAGTGCAAACACATCTCTCATTATAAGTGCCAAGCAATCATTTCATTCATCATATATTTTATGGATAAAAACCATAATATAGAGAAATCTGTATAGGCTATGCATTCATATGAAGTGTAGTTAAATAACTCTTACAGCTATATTTAATTCCATGACATACTTTTTCATTAGATTTTCTTTTTTATTATACATTGGCCTGGTATATGTTAGTGGAGTTTTTAAGTTTGAATTCCTTATATTTGGCTAGCTTACCACCACCATACAGCAATTTTACTGAAATTTGATGCACAAGATATTCTGAACTAAGGAATTGTCTCTTACACATATTGAACCTTCTGCTATAGAGGTATTTTTTGAAGAGGTTCATCCATCTCTAATAAATTGTCATTTAAAATTTAATTTCCATTATATTGCCTAATAGGTGAAGCAAAAAAATTAAAATATGTATATATATGCACACACACACATATATATATATATATATATACATATACATGTATATGTGTATATATATGCATACTTTTATGTGAAGCATTTTAGAAAAAAAGTTAGCAAACTGCAAGGACAGAAAGCATAGCTAGACATGTAATAACAATATTATATAGTTTTTAATAAAAATAATCACTTAGAATATGATGCAGAACAGTTTGATGGAAATGGTTCATAACTGTAGTTACAAACTGAAGAACAGGCTTCACAGGTAAACCAGGCAGCAAGAATATGGAAGTGCTTTGACAATGATCCCCTAGAATATCATTACTGACTTATAATGGATGCACATGATAATGACAATTATCATATATATATGAGCTGACCAAATCTCAGCTTTTGTCTAAAAGACAATTAATATATGATTTTGACAACATTTAACTTTATATATCCAAACTGGAGAACAGAAAATGCTTCTTTCTGATATTTGCTAATAATTATCTGTCAAAATAGTAAGTGTTCTGTTGATTTCCTTGCTACAATACATTCTGAGATCCATGATAATGAATTTATTTGAGTAGACAATAAATCAATGATCAATTTTTTTGTGTTTTATAAGCAAGTGAAATTAGATGCTATAAAGTATACAGCATAGAAACCTTTAATCTAATAGTGCAACTTACAATCAGTTATCTCCAATTTCTTACTATGAAATGGGTAAAACTATAGTGCCTACTTAGATTTTGCATTATTTGAAATCTTATATAAAATAAAACTTTTCCTCCCTGGAATAAATATTGTTTGGTGGGGTGGGGGTGTTGGGGAGGAACAGGGGGAAAGGGAAGAGGAGATTTCAGGGGGAAAGGAGTTAGTTACTAACTAGCAACCTCTGTCTAACTACAAATATTTTAGCTATGGAAAATTTTTATTAGTGTGGTTATACCTTCCAGTGCGTCATGGCTAATGTTTGCCACTTCAATTCCTGTATAAATTCTAAAAGAGCAATGGTGGGTAAATATGGCCTGTCATATATTAAGATTTATATTAAATCAAAATAATTAAGAAATATTTTTTTGCTGGCATAAATAAAATAATCACTGAGAAAAGTGGGAAAAATGGAAGTCATATATATACATGAAAGGCTGACCTCATCTGAGCCATTATGAAAAGGTTTTACTACTGAACTTTGTAAAAAAAAATAAATTGAATAGTAAAAATGTCCAGATAACTCTACACATATATGTGTACTTGTTAAAATTTTAAGCCAAATTAAAATATACTTATAAGACAAATTAGAGCCCAGAATGCATAAGTTTCTATGTCATTATTTAAAACCTGATAATAATGTACAAATTATCTGAAAAATTGTTTCTCAGAATATGAAACATAAATGATTGAAATATGTAATCATTTCATGATACAAATATTCATTAAATCATTATATTGTGCACCTAAAGTTACTGCAGTGTTGTATGTCAATTACATCTCAAGATAAATATGAAAACAAACATTATAATGAAAAATGAAAATTGTATATCTTAAGCAAAGATGTAAAGATCTGATCAGCTTTACTATGAAGATGTGGAAAAAGAACTCTTACATAAAACTGTGCTATTACTCTAAAAAACAAATCGGTATTATGTAATCAAATAGGTATTATGTAATAGATGTGAAAATTTATCTTTGTCACTGGCTTTAGGAAAACTTGTATATATGCTAAAAGGCATGCACATGAATGTCCAAGTCACATGGTTCATTAAGAGCTATAAAATAGAAACGCAGTGTTTATTTTAAAAAAAAGAAAAGAATGCATTAATGTTTTAAAGTGAACTTTACGAACTAAAGCTAAAATGATATTCTAAACTCTTCCAGAGAGGGAGAGTTGACTACAAAAGAACAAATGATTTTGGTTCATAATTACCACAGAAAGATGACAAAAGAAACAATAAAACTTTGCTTTCAAAGTTCAAAAATATGAAATTATAGCCTGAAAATTTACAACTAAACATATTATTATTTACATGTGAAGGAAACTAAACATTTTTTAGTCATGCTTTATAAAGGAAAGAAGGATACATATAAAAACCTATTTTGGAAGCAATTTTCAGAAAGAAAAAAAAAACATGTAGGTCATATTTAAAACAAGCCAAGTGCAGAAAACCACAGAGGAAGAGGACAATGGAAGATTGTTTAGTTATTGTCTTCTCAGAAAGAATCTTTAGGTTGTGATGTGCTTAAGAAATTGATAGGATTAACTAAATAGATATATTAATCTCAGGATGGTAAAGATAACAACAGGAAAAATAATCCCAAAGCATATGCATTGGTAGTAGAGATAAGATAGGAAAGAGAAAACAACAAATAAGGACTAAAATATACATGAATCTATAGAAAATAAGTGTATATGGACATACTATCTTCAGCAAGAAAAAAATTTGAATACACTAAAAAAAATTCAGTAAATTGTTGTCTACAAAAAGTACACATAGAATTCACAAGGCAGAAGAACAACAAGCATAACAAATATGATAACAAAAATATAGAAAGAAATTTGAAGATTAGCTAAAAATATAAGGTAGGATAATATATTTTTAATAGAGCTGATCAAAAAGGTGTAACAATCATGACTATATGTAAGCTATAGTTATAAACTCTATGAAACAGCAAGTTACAGAAGAATTGAGGAGTTAGTTAATACAAATTCATAATTAGAGATTTGGATATATCCTTTTCTGAAATGACACATACAGCAGAATAAATTCAAGCAAAGGTATAAAAAAATTAGGTAACAAAATTGATATGATTGATTCAGCTTACATTTAGTGTTTAGACTGTAGTTTTGGCTTTATCATTGATATTATTCATTTTTTTACTTGATAGTAAGGTCAACTATCTAATACAGAATTATGAGCTTAATTTCTAACAAACCTTGTGTATAATGTAGTATAAATAGTATGAGTGCTTCTAGTCTCTGAAAATTTCTGAATATTCACTTTCAAGTATAGTTAAACATTTAAAATACTGCTTGGAGTATAAAACTATTTATTAAAAAATATTGGAATTATATCACTCCTTTTAATGAATATATTCATTGTTACAAAACAAAAATATTGTTTTAGACACATCAAAGTTTCTTGTCATACTTACAGACTAATTATTGAAATCTTTCAAATATTTAAATGAACCAGAAAAATAGATTGAGGATTGAACATGAATGTCAAAGGTGGCTATTAGTTTCATAACTAAAAAGAACTATATCTTATTTTAAAAAGAGATGCTAATGCAAATCTAAATGACATAAAACAGAATAATAAAGTTTATACTCAATAAAGATTATATTAGAATTGTAAGCATTGTGGATTTTTTTCATATAATAGTCTTCATAATTTTAGTAAAATATACTTTGAAAATTTTATCTAATTTGCAGTTATTTATCAGTGATGTAAAAAATTTAAGAAAAGCCTTATTTAAGTATTTATTTTGTGATTCTTAATATACAGCAAATTTTTCAATTTAATTCTTAGGGGGAAGATAATTTTTAAAAGATTGAATAATAATATTTATGACAAATAATTTTTGATGTAGACAATAGTCCAGTTTGGTATTAGAATTGATAATGTCATTCAAATGGCAGAATAGAATTACTGTCCCTCTGAATATTGACATGATTATAGTTCACATTAGCATCACCTTAGTTAATAAATTTGATAGTGTAGATCACTGGACATTTGTGGATTAGAATATTTGCATTACTGCTTTACACATGCATAACTTTTTTTTTAATTATGATACACACATACATTTGCAGCTGACTACAGCTAAAGCAAACTCTTTGGGTAGAGTTTAGTTATCTATGGATCAGAGATTCACAGGGATTCACAGCCTATCCCAAGACATTCAAGAAACATTCACTAACCGATTTAATGATTATTGCTGAAAAAAAAAATTATTGGATAGTTTCTACCTTTTTGCAACTTACATAGAAATGAACATTTTCTATTTATCATCCACTACTCTCAGTGTGGATGAATCTCCTTTGGCATTTCTCAGATACCATTAATATGAATACATTCACAATGATGTTTACTCACCTCAATCTATTACTTTCTGACATTGCCTTTTGATCTCTTCAACCTTGGTAACTATTATCACATTAAGCAACCTTTTACAATTATTAGTATTTAGAAAAGAATAACCAAGGAGCAATTAAATGTGTTGGCCTTCTTGTAGTCTGTAATTTTCCCTATTCCTATTAAGTAGTAGACTTATATTCTTCAGTGACATTCTTTTGATTCTCAGGCACTTAGAATAAGCGTTTCCTTATTTCTTTTTATAACCTCTGTTAATCGGGTTTCATTCTGTGACTCTGTCTTATGACTTTGCCCTAACACAGACCAAGTAATTACTACTCTTACATTTTTACCTTGTAACTACATTTTTTCCTGCCTTTTAAATGTAATTTCAATAGTGCCCTATACTCAAGTTAGGGCACTCGAGGTTTCTGAAGGTGATTTTCTGAGATGAGACATATAATCAAAGTCCTAACTACTTCTGTTCACAGCACTTATGAGAATGCACTGCACACTAAATTTTTTGTACTTAAAAACATTAGAAATTTTAAACATTTATTTTGAACAACAAGTGAATATTAGTATGACTGGCCTATTTTTTTTTTCCCCAGGAGCATACTTCCATTAAAACATTATAATTAAATCTATCAATTTACAAATAACCTGATAAAAGCCCCTCAATTATAAAATGTTAATTGGCAAATATTTCATTGTTGATTTTATATAGATTTGATTAAGTATGTGAAAGAAACCAACAAATAAAATTCCTGTATAAAATAATTTATTTCTTATTGTCAATTCAGGTATGTTTCACATAATTCTAGTATAATAAATTACTCAAGTTTGCTGAGAAGTATATGCATGAAGCACTCTGCTAATGAAATGCCTCCTGGTCAGAATATAATCTCAAGCTTTGGCCAACTGGGTTTGATAAGGGAATGCGACTTCATGAAACATTCTTGTTCCTAAAAATGTTAAGATGACTACCTCCTTGTGGACCCTAGGCTTCTGGAGCTGTCAAAGATGATCATCATCAAAGATGTTCTCTTTAGTAGTAAACACCTCCTAGGTCATCTTGGTTTATGAACACACACCCACACACACACAAGTACACAGAAACACACAAGCACACCCTGCACTTTTATTCCAAGTTCTCTAAATATTAGTCATTGGGATGCTAATCCAGTGCTTGCTTAGTGTTATGTCAGCTTTCAAATTGTTGAAAATCCATTTGAAATACAGAAAAGCCCCTCCCTATTTCCTTTTGGAAAATGGTAATGATCACTCATCCTAAAATAGAATGTAAAAGGCAGAGATACATATTTTCTTTGCTTTTTGGCAATGTGTGTATTTCACCTTAATGAAGATTTTACTCTTGGGAACAGTTAGTTAGAAAATGAATCTTCTTGTTTTGATGTAGAAGGGCAAAAGAGATCTTTTTTTTTTGTTCTGATTGGTTTCTCTGTTTAATCTCAAAAAGTCTCAGGAAGTTGGGTAGCAGTAGCTGAATAGTCTTTCAAATGAGTCAAATTTTTGAAATATGTTATATTGAACATAACAAGGAAACTTTCTTTGATTGGCTAATTGAGTATTTGGTGTGTTAAGTATATGCAGATAATCTCACATGGGAAAGGAATGCAATTGTCCCGCAAAAACTTTGTCCCACCAGGCATCTTTTTATATTATGAATTTTTATCATTTTGCAGGAATATAAAAGAATCATGATTGACAACTTAAAACCTAAATATGCTACAGAGGCAGCACCAGGGCAGCAATGGCGCAGAAGAGAGGGAAAGAGATTGAGTGACTGTCAATGATCATAATTGTGTGCAGAGCACGGGTAGCTCTGTGCACAACACAAAGTCTAAATGAAATGTCTCTCTCCATGGATTTTAGAGTCTGACGTGATCATACTGACAACCAAACAGGGACTGTTATTTTTTTTTCTTTGAAATAGGAATTTCTTTTTATTTTATTTTATTAGTCACTAGGTAATGGCATCTCCCTCACTGAAGAAACATGTGAACCTTATCTTAATGATCTGCATTCAAAATAGAACAAAGTGAACTTTGACTTTTGATGTAAGATATTGGTTATACAAAATTAATATACTTACATTTTAGAGATTAAAATGACATGCAAAATAATACATTACTACATTACCCAGAGATAACCTGTATGTATTTTTTTATATATATTTTCAAACAATTACCAGTTTGTCAATTCATCTAAATTTCAGTTTTAGACAGAGTTGGGACACAGTTTGTATTTTTGGTGCACTGTCACTTTTTTTTTTTTTAAGATTTATTTATTTATTAATACAGAACTGGGGTACAGGCCAGAGGTGCAGGAGCAGTGAGAGGATTCACCAAAGACAGAGCAATTGCAGAACAGGAAGACTGACAAAGAACACTGCTGAGGGGAGAAGCGGGCAGGTCAGGAGAGGTCTACAGTGACATGCGGATCACCTCCAAAGTGGGTGGGGATCGAACTCATGCTGAAATGGCTTTAGCTTCTTAGTGCAGTGCTTTAACCCACTGTGTCACCAGGAAGGGCCCACACTGCCACTTTTAACTCAATATATCACTATAAACTCCCCATAATTTTAATCAAGCTTCTTTATGCTTATATTCATGGATTTGGAAGCCCAAACTTTGTGGTGGTCCCAGAGTTTATTAGTAAATCATATTGATAAAAGTACCTTACTTTTCAAAGTCCAGATTAAGAAAATTTAAAACAGTAAACATTTTGGTATTAAGTGGAGGCTTACACATTATCTCCTCATTTTTTTTTCCTGTTCTAAATGAACAAATCACTCACATTTCCTGCTTTTTGTATTCTACAGCATTATACTCTATGGTGTGATTTGGGAGTCTATACTTCTGTGGGAAGCAGATTCATGTGCTTTTCCTTCAGCCAAAGATGATGCTTAACCATAAACTTTTATAAATTTTGCCACTAATTTTGTTAGGGTATCATTTGAAAACATATACAATATATTATATTTAGAAAATCTGCTTAATATTTAATGTCTTATTATATCTTAAAATAAGCTTTTTACTTCTACTAGTTATTATGGGAATACATTATTTATTTTTATAGAAAGAATGCCTGGTATTAACTAAAAACTCATTTTGACCCAACATAAAGGAAGCTCCACTGAAGTGTTAGTATGTGATATTAGGTAAATTATTTTTCCTCACTGGGACTGTTCCTTGTGTAAAACAATGGACTATTGTAAAGCATTTTCACATAGCTAACAACTATTTTGCAGATTTTCTAGGAAGTTTAATGATATCTTCTTTGTTCTTTGTTTTGAAGATATGGGCAAATATTAGAATATATCATTGAAATTTTGTCTCAGCTTATGACAGGTATGCAAATGATTATAGATACTAATTTAATCAATAATCTATCTCTATTCATGAGGTTTATGTTGGAAATGATCTTTTTTGTGACTATGTTTTCTTCCTGCCTGCCTGCCTACTTCTTGCTTTCCTCCATTTTTTGTTATTTTAATTTACCTAAATCAATTGAGTTTTAAAATTGAGATTATAAGGAAATAAAACAAAAGAGAAGGTAAAACCAAGCCAAATAACAAACCTAGAATTAGGACTATAAAACCGAGGTTACCAGAACAGGAGAGGAAGAAGGAGGGGTTAAGGAGGTGGACAGCAACCTGGGGAGGGAACACAAGGGTTTCTCCTCTTATCTTTCTCTGATTTCTTCTCTCATTTTAGCCCCCAAATACTTTTTAATGAAATACTACTCATAAGTCCTGTACACATTATCCAAACAATTCAAATTTATTCCAGTTCCATACTGCACACTCTTTGTCTTGCCTGAAGTCTCTCTAGCAAGTCCTCAAATAATATCAGTTTAGATTAACTTTGTTTCCTTATGATGTTAAATAGAAAAAAAAAAATCTGACTGTGGTCAATGTCTGTCTGGAATTGCATATTCTCCCCATGCCATGTGGGACTCACTAGGCACTCCAGTTTCCTCCTACAAGCCAAAGATGTGTATGTTGAGTTCACAGGTCTCCAAACGGTCCCTTCTGAGTGGTTGTGGGTGGCTGCACCCAGGTATGGAAGATCATTCTGTCCATTCCGCTCTGCAACTTGAATACAGGGCTAGACTCTGGCAACCATAATCCTAAACTGGAATAACTAGTTAGAAAATGAATGAATACAGGCCACTGTTTAATATTAGAAGTATTTTGGGACTGTAGTTAGAAGTTTTAAATTTTTGTGACTAGAAATATATTTTAGGCATTTGAACTCTTATTTGTATCAATTGGCCTAATAAAACTGGTTTTGTTATGAATACTTTTGCTTAAAGTCAGTTTGTGAGAACCTACTGATGATAAGCATAATACTACATTTGGCTTTTTACCTAAAAATGTCACAACGGTATTATTTCCAAGTTTGAAAACATGGTCTGTTCATTGTGCAAATAGTTATGCTCCTTGCGCCAGTTGATTCAATGTGTTTGCTTTGTAGTTAGTAGTCATGTAGCACCTTGAAATGTTTTTTAAGCTTAATATTCTGCCATTTACTTGGAAACTTATTTCATTTAATTGAGACCTATTTATAGTTTGACTGAAAGCTTTTTCTTTTGGTTTGGTTCAAGTATCCATGGTATAAAATCATTTTCCCCAGTTAAAAGTATGTTCAATGCATCAAAATAAGAGTGCCTAAAGATTCCCACTGACAGAAATAGAGATTTCTCCAGGTTCCTGGAGGAGAATAGCCAAAGAAGCTGACTAGAGCAACACACTGGGTTTAATATGGAAATTATAAAAGTATATGATAGAGTTGGGAGAGAATATGTAAAGCTCCGCCAGGATGGAAGCGCAGAAATGTCCTTCATCTTGTAATTGGAAAACCTGGGTTTAATTCCTGGAACTGCTACTTATTTGTGTGAAGGAACTACAGAAGCCACTTACCTTTGCTTAGATATCCCAGTATTACAAAAGTCACTTAGCCCTTTTAACCTTAGTTTCTTCATTTATAAAGATAAATACTTTCTACTTTGAATAACTGTTTTGTGAATTAACTGAGATATATTATATGTTTAAGTGGTTTCTATGCCAGCAGTATTTAAAAATAAGTAAGTGCTTATTTTTTTCAGATGGTGAAAGGGCAACAGAACTCTTTAGAAACAGACAAAGTACAGAGATGGGTTCAAGACACAGATGTGAGATAAAATTGAAAGTCACTTCCTCACATACAATCTCTTCAAAGACAAAACTGTGCTGGCCTTAATTTTATATCGGGCATAGTACACAAAAAAAAAGAAAAAAAATGAACTTACTATAATAGCTACATTAGGTATATTTACTCATGTGTCATATATTAAAATGTTAGCGCAACTTGAAAGTAAATTTTTTTATCATCATTTCACAGATAATTGGATGGATGCAAAATAAGTTACACTACTGAATTGTTCTGTATCACACAGCAAATAAAGAGGAGACTGAGAATAACTGAACACAGGCTATCACATCCAAACATGTTCTTCCCATCATACCACTCCAATGCAAGTATAAAAAGTTCTGCAGACATTTATAAGCAATGTATTTGTTATTTTATTAGGTCTTATGTTAACCTATAAGAACACTAAGAGAACCTCTATCAGCTCTGGAATAAAATTATTAACAATAAGTTTTCATTCAGAGAAACAGCTAAATAGTAACACATCCAATGTACTGTTTTCATGCAAATCTGTGGGAATCAGTAGTAGGAGAACATACAAGTTCAGCAAAAATAGCATTGTTTCCTAACAAAAGGCACATTGCATTAAGAAAATCACCCAAAAAGGTATATATTTGAGGATGATGGTGATAAAATCATTCCTTGAAATGTGACAAAAATTTCTTCCATAAATATTAGCTTACATTCTTATACATAGCATGGGATAAATAAGGAATAATAAGGATCAGGGAGACAAGAGAGGAAGATAAGTTCAAATATTAGGGATATGAAAATTTTCATTAACACCTCCATAAGAAGGTGAGCTCACCTTACTTTATCCAATTTAGATTGTGCAAGATTCCTTTGACTTAAAGTAGTTGAAAATTTTAAAAATTTATATAAGGAAAATTAATGTAGGTCACAGTCTGGATTCAACTTATGAGTATAAAACTTTCTATTTGTCTGAAACTATTGAAGCCAAGATTCTAAAGGAAGCACTGAACTCTATGGATAGACATTACTATATTATAACTTCCCCAGCTGCTTGATGCCTAACTATAGAGTTCCATGTCCGAGAATGTGAAACAAACATGAAATGAAAGCATTATGATGTGTGATTACTTTGCATGTGGTGTGTGATAAAGGTTAACAGACTCCTCTTTCCATTTGGTTTTTTAGCTTTGCACACACATTCAGGAAAAGTTGCCAAAAAGCTTTCCTCTTGTTTCTCAATTTCTAAATTTATTCCTTCTAAGAGGTGAATCTTTATATGCTCTACTCTAATGCAAAGATCATGGTTATAGTACCTTTCTTAGGATTTTCAGGAAACATATGGAGAGCAGATTATTCAGGTTGTAAAAATTACCACTTCAGATTTGGTTCACTTGACTTGTCATCCTTCCTGTCATCCAGTTCTCTCATTTCACCCACCATGTAAACATCATTTTGGCACAAGATTTCACTTCTTAAGTTGATGAGCTCTCATGGGCTTTTTGTGTGTGTAGGTGTGCACTAACACGCTACAAAATGTTAACTTCTGTTTTGATATGAGAGGAAAGGAAGAATTAGTCTTTATTCTTTATTTTGTAGATAAATGCAAAATCAACACTCATTTACTTTTAATGAACTCCCAAGTGTCTTCAAAGCAAAAGGATCTGATGAGGAGTGGGACAGAGACAAAATTGACATGATGACTGATATTGAAGGTTGTGTATCTACCAGCCAAGAAAAGATAGATGAATAAAAAAGGTAAAATATGAAGCAGAATTTAAATGTCAAAAGAAAAATGTAATCTCCTGGAAAAATCAAAGGATTTCTGAATGGGAAATGTAGAAAACCTACTGGAAGGACAAACTTTGAAGGGAGTCTTTAAAGATGCATCAAAGACACTGAATGAGAAGTCTAAGAGACTAATCTTTGTCTTAAAAGTTATGATCACAGGCACAGAGGCAGGAACACACATTTTTATTAAGTTGCAATTACAATTGTCCAGTGAATGCATGTGAAGCTCAGTTATAGAAGAATATTGTAAAATTTATACAGGGTATATTTTTGGAATCATTAAGTTGCTTTTCTTAGGTGATCACTTATGCCTTAGACAGTGGAAATCAAAGTGATTTTAACAACAAAAATTTGATGATAATATGATTTGTAGAAACTATTCTTGCAACACTGTAAAAAATAAACTAAAGACAGAAAAGTAAGAGGGGGGACATAAATTAGTAGGATATAGCAGTAAATCAGAAAAGAAGCAATCAAAATATAAGTTTGTATGGCTGAAAGGAACCAACAGGAAGATTTCAAAGCAAAAGATTCAGGGGAAAATATACTCAATGCCACAACAATCTCATTAAAGGAAGGAGAGATAAACAGGTGGAGTTGAACACTTGATGTGGGGCAGAATATCTGAGTAGCTAGTAAGTAACTGTTATTTAAGGCCAATTTAGTTTACCACCTAGCTTGTATTTTCTCTACTTGGATGAGGCAGTATTCAGGAGAGAAAAAAAAAAAAGGGTTAATATCTAACTGACCTAAAAGAATGAACAAAAAAATAAATAAATAAGCAGTGGAGAGGGAGAGTATGACATATAATAAAGAGAGAGGCTGATAGTACAAACGGTCTAGGAAACATTGCTCAGTTATCCTTGGAAAATAGGGGTACAGGGTTATAATCTTCCCTAACTCAGTACAGGAAGGAAGAAATACCACATGAAAGCACTACTTTTAAGATGGAACTGGATAAATTTGAGGGGTAGAGTTAAAAGCTTAGATCAAATTAAAGCCCAGTTAGTGTCTTTCTGGAATATTGTTTTGTTATAATATTGAATAAATTTCCTTGTTAGCTAAAACAACAACAACAAAAATTAAAGTCTAGAGTGAGATGATTTTGTCATTGTGAAGTATAATTGTGGGTGGGAAAGTAAGATAGTAGGTAAAATGGAGTCAACTCACTGGGGAGTGTGCGAGCCTTTGCAACCTCAAGGTCAAGGGTTCACAGCTGCACACACTTCATGAGGAGCTTCACACCAGCTGTGGGAAATTGGTCTCACCCAATCTGTCCATATTGACAATTTTGCTACAGTTCAGATATAATTTGAATATCAACTGCATTAAACATATTCCAACAGGTTCTGAAAACATGTTTATGTATGGTTCTGTTCTTAGGGGTGATTTTTCTTTCAGTTTTGTTTTTAATTTTCCCATTTCAAATTGTATTGAGATATGCCAGTTCCTTCAAAAAATGTTTTTCAGAAACTCACTATAAGCTTCTCTAGATTTAATGATAAATTGCTAATCCTACACATTTTTTGCTCAAGTGTTCTCAACCTAAAACTCCATTTTCTTTCTAAAATAGAGGTAATAATTATCATTCCTTATCTTAAGTCTTATAAAGAGTACATAATGTAGAGCTGATGTGCCATTTACTTTTTTTTTTTGTAAATAACAACATATACTTCTTTGTATAGTGCTTTCATTATACATGCATCTCATGTAACCCTGTAGTAGGTTATTATTTTATTGTCATTTTAGTTTTGACAAAGCTGAGAATGGAGAGATTATTTTACTCATCAGCTCCCACAGTTGACTATACTTTGTAAGTGTGAAGAACCAACTAAAACACTGATCTCCACACTCCCTCTCTTGTGTTATTTCCATTCAATTAATTAAGCTGAAGATTAGGGATCTACATATAATTGTTATCTATAATTAGACTTTATTTTACCTTTAATTTAGTTAACAGGTCATTGAGTTACTCTTAAGTAATCACAATTTGCTGATTCTGTCAAAAACCAAGTAAGTAGAAGGATTATCTCGGTACTCTTAAGAAACTGGCGTTCTATTTAGGAAACTTATACCTTCATCTCAGCCTTCTTAGAGAAGGGGATATGACAAGGAAGCTCTTAAAATAAAGATTCGTCATCTCCTACTATTTTTTGCTCTCTTTATATTCTCCACTTCCAGTATCAAAGGGGAAAAACTGTTTAGATGAGATTACTCATATCAGAGAATATCACAAAATTATTCTCATTATTAATAAAAATAAACACATTTTGAACTTAGTTATAAACAAAAATCTGCTAAGATAATTCTGTTACTTTGAAAACATTTAGAAATAAAAAAATAAGTCTTCATATTTGCCTTAGTACATACTATGCAACCCACAAAATATTTTTCTCCCTATTCTTATTATATCAGTGTGAAACTACATTGGTAATAAAGAGAAAATATCTAGTTCAAAATATTATTTATCAAGTGTATATCTTTAGTACATAAGATATTTGCATTTGTATTCTTTTAAGCTAAGAACTATAAATTTCCTATTCATTCCCAGATATTTAGTTCTCTTCTTCCTCCAATCCCCCTATACCTCCACCGTCCATGAAGTCCTATTGAGGCTCTGTATCATTTTAGGAACAAGACATGAAAAACTAAGTCACTATTTTCCAACAAATTGATGTTAACCACTTAGTAGCCAGTAAAATAAGCTTTCTGGTTTTAGCAAAATTTCATTATAGTGTAATCAATTTTCTCCTTCACTATTGCTTAACTTTCAGACTCTTAGTTTAGAGTAATGAAGACAAAAAAGGACATCCAAAATAGTATTGATTGCTTAATGTTCCCAAATTTGTAGAGAAAGGCATACTCTCTCTTGAGCCAAAAATTGATTTGCTTTTCATGGATTCTACTTTGAGAGCCCTAGAGAAAAAAGAAATTTGCATATCCTATATATTGCCTAAATTCAACTTTCTCATTAAATCTAGGACTGGAGACCATGTACATTATTTCAACAATATTTGGATCATTACAAAGTATGATTCTGAAATAATTTAACTTTAATTTCTAACATTTATGTAATCTTTTGTATCACCTGACATCTAGGCCTTGCTTTATGTTTCCTCTAGCATTATTCAAGATGTGCTACATCAATTGATCTTGAGCAGGACATATTTATAGTCCATGGCTATAGGCCAATAATATGCCTTTTGCTTAATAAAACTGCACTCTAAATCGTTTAAGAGGTGCCTGTTTTTAATGGCAACTATAACACTGGCTACTCCTTTCCTGTGCCAAGTTGCTGTCTAGTACAAGGTGTTAAATAGCATAATAAGTTTGGTCTCTTCTAATACTGGGGAAAAAAAGAGAGAGAGAGAGAGAGAGAGGGAGAAAAAATTTCCATGGAGAGTGACTTTTACAATGGAAGATGACAGGTAGTTGTGAATATGACTTCAAAAAGAGAAGAATTTCTAACTTTTAAAGGCCATGCTCATTCTCCTTATATATTAGGTGGTCAGAAAGCTCTGACAGACAGAATTGTCAATAGTTTCTAAGATGTATTTCAAGCACTGACATCTGAAGATATTAATATTCTCCTTTCTGGCTCTGCCAGTATAAACAGGGTTCTTCTCAGAGCAAGTGCTTTGGTAAAAGTCATTTTTACATAGAATTGATTTGTGAGAGTAAATAAATGAATTAAATCCTTCAGAAATCCTAAATTGTAATTTTAGTTGGGATAGAATTTTTTTAATGCTTATGGTTTTGTTTTTGTTTGTTTAGGGGAGTAGAGATTCTAAGATTTGACATATGATATGAAAAGTATTAAAAATTCCCAGATATATATGCATGTGACGCTAATTTTTTTTTCTTTTGAGGCAACATTGGTTTATAATGCTGTTTATGTTTTAGAAGTATATTATTTCCCCATCAGGTGTACCTCACCTCATCCATGACCAAATCATCCATAGTCCTCCAGCACATGTGGCCCACCGTGTTCCCTCCCCTCTGTTCACTGTCTTTTTCCCCTCCTCTCCTGGAAGCCTCAGCTTTAGAGTCAGATTTCTAGAGTTTGTTGTTGATTTAACTTTATGTGATCCATTGTTTTGTTTCTTTATGTTCCATATACAAATGACATTATCCTCTACTTGTCTTTCTCAGCTCCAGCATTGTCCATGTTGTTTAAAATAGCAAGAACACATCCTTTCATATAGCTGACAAATTTTCCATTATGTATAGATGCTACATCTTCCCGATCTGCTCATCTTTTTGGAGGTGTGTCTTAGGTTGTTTCCACAGATTGGCTATTATAAATGATGCTGTGATGAACACAGGAACACATATAGTCCTTCAAATTAGTGATTTTATATTCTTTAGGTAGATAGCTAGGAGTTGAATGGCTGGACCATATGGTAGATCCATTTTTAATATTTCATGAAATCTCCATATTGTGTTCCATAAGAGGCAATCTGTATTCTGCATTCCCACTAACAGTACAGGAGACTTCATTTTTCTCCACATCATTACCAATGTTTGTTACTGATCTTTTAGATAAGGACCCCAATAGTTTTGACTTTTCAACTTTTATTTAAAAATTAATGAAACTAATATCTTATAGGAAATCTCATAAAGGAAAACGCCACTCATTTAGAACAATTCCTATACTTTTCAGATATATCTTCACCTAATGTAATTTAATTTTTATTGTATGTAATAAACAAGTTGATAATTTTTTACATGAACTGAAAGGCTTAAGGTGGAGGGGAATATCTATATGAGAAATTTCTAAAAATAAAGTGCTCTAAAAAGCTATAAGATTGATGTACAGTATAAAAACTTTTATTACTATTTATGTCAAACTGCATAATATAGAATACACTGATGTCACTATAAAACAGCTATTACTAATGATTTAGAAGATTAAATGTTATTTCCACAACTAATATCTAATGAAGTATATTTAGCAAGAATTGGGTTTAACAAGGTTAAACCAGTTTTACATTATTGCAATACTTTTCAGTGACAGTCCTCTAATAAAACTCACTGTCATTTTAGAAAAGGATGCCTATTAATTTCTAATATATTTCTTAAGTTTTTAAGTCAAGGCATGTTCAGTCACAAATTTGGCCAAAGAATAGAGTTACTTCTGTTATATCCCACCAAAAAACTTAAATTTTCATTCTGTCCTATAAAATTTAACTGAAATGTTAGCAATCCATAATTTCAGCCTGAGATTAGTCCCAATTTATTAATTCCTCATTTATAGATACCCTTTTTTAGTTTCTCCCTCTCCACTATAAGAAAACTAAATGAACCCATTTTCTAACAATTGGGTACTCATGCCTCCAGTTTATTAAATAATTAACTTTCAAATGTGGAAAATGCAAATAATATTTTCCTTATAGTACATAGTCTGAGAATATCATCTAGTGATTATCTATGCTCTTTGTTGAACTTTGTAATAGATATCTCTATATGAAATTCCTCACCTGGATAAGTGATATTATGGCAAAACTCTTTTCTATGTGTGTATATAAATGAAAAAATGAAATATTTGACTGACATGTAATGTACAATGGAATTGAATTTTAAAAACTCTATTACTTTTCATTCTTTTGATGAATTACTTAGAATAGGACAAACAAAGTTACTGGTATTATAATTCTTAAATTTTATGAGAAAAAATAAATGTGCTTATTAAACAATATATATAAATATGTATTGTAAAAGGTTCTAGTGGGATTCTATAAATGTTATTAAGCCTGAATATGTACCTAAAATTTTATCTTGATCAAATAAAACTCCATAAGGTAAACCTACTCTAATTTTTAATCATGTTTTTAGAATGCTCTCACTTCTGCTTCTGAACAGGGGTTTGCTCTATATGTGACGAATTAGCTAGATATTGTCACTCACTAGTAAATCTCATAAAGTCCTTGAAAATACTTTTCAGTTTAATTCAAAGTTGTATAATATAAGCTTAGCACAAACTACATAATTTATATTTGGCTTATTTAATTTTAGTTTTCTATTATCCACGTCATGTGTTCCATCTCTTTACATTTAAAAAGTATACATTTAAAAGTTGTAAAGATTATAGAAATATAAAGGAATGAAAGTATTAACCACAAAAAAAATCATTTGAACATAAAATATTCTGTTCTTATCCCTCTGTTCATATATACATCATACATATGCATTTGATTATAAGGCTAACACATACATTTATATCAATACATGAATTATAGACATACATTAACATCAAGATAGTAAGCAGTTTGTTTTTTCAATAAGTCTTTGCTTATTACTTTTTATGTTGTCTAAAATGTGTTGATTATATCTTTACCAATATGTCATCATTTAGTTGCACATCAAGCTTTTTTTTAATTATTGACTACCATAAATAATATGACATATTGATAAACATATTAAGTTATGATTCTTTGGATGAACAAATAACTTTATGATGAATTCCTAATACAAAATTTATTATAAAAAGTGACTGAATGTACCCTTATATTATCTGTAATCTTTCACCATTTAGTACTTCCATCTACAATATGTGGTAATATCAACATTATTGTGTCAACCACAGCACTAATATTGTAACATTTTTATTGTTTACCAAGAGTACCTTGTTTCTATTTAAGTGATGTCTCAGTTTATTTGGTGAGAAAATATTTTTATATTATTAATTATAATTTTATTTTTTTTTAGTTAGCAGCTTAGATTCCTTTTTTTGAAATGAAATAATTAGTATATAACATAGCTAAGAAACATATACTTCTAATCTTGCATGTGAAATAATAACATTTACAAATAACTATCAATTATCTATATGGCACTTTATGTTTGTTAGTAGATTTCAAGTCACTGAGATTACATTTATGTTTCAAGGCACTAAGCTTATATTTATGTTTTCTGCAGTTTACCCTCAGTTGTTAGATATGCACAACAACTTGATAAAAAGAAAAACACAAAGAAAAATAAATTTGTATTGTGATACAGTAGGTAAAGGAAAATTTTTGACTTGGGTAATAGGGTGCTTGAAATAGCACATTCTTTTAGGGAGCATTCAGGAAGAACTTGGAGCATTACCCTTTGAGCTTTAGAGGAATTCAGTCTTACAAACTTCTTAATGAAGAATGTGCCAGGGAAATGGCAAAAACAAACAAACAACAGAAACACAAAGCAAAAAAGAAGGTGGTTTCTAGTTTCTTAATGCAATCGCTATGGTTTGATAATGCTTGTAACATAAAGTTATTATGAGGAATTTTAAAATTTGTATTTCTGGGCCCTCCCTGGTGGTCAAATGGCTTAAAGCGCAGCACTCTGAAGCTACTGTCAGCTGTCCTGGCAGGAATTTGAAACCTGTTCAGGGAGGTGACCCACATGGCAGGAGACACCTCCTGGCCTGTCTGCTGGTCCCCTCAGCAGTGTATTTCACTTGATCTGCTTGTTCTGTCCCCCATTTTGTCTCTGGTGAATCTTTTCACTGCCCCTGCACATCTGGCCTGTAGCCTGGTTCTGTATGCATAAATAAATAAATATTTAAAAAATAATTTGTGTTATCTGTGATTTTTCCTTTTTGGAATCGAGATTTTTTACTTGATGATGGCATAATGACAGCATTGACCAGAAAAAAAAAAAAATCATATGATGCTAGACTGCACTGGGCTCCGTGCTTCCTTGAGACTTTATTTCACAGAATTGGTCATTGACAAACTTCTAACCATTTGGAAAACTATTTTAATACTTGTTTAAAGCAAATATTTGTTTTCAAAATTTTTTTCCATCATATGTGGAATCTTTTCTAGTGATTTTCAATATATTGTTGTTCATTGTAATTATTCCTTTCACGTAATTTTCTTTATTTTTCTTTGTAAGTTTATCCAAGGCTTACTATTTTTGTTACTGTTTTAAATTTATCTTTTTTTAAGGACCAGATTATGAACCATCATCTCTCCTTTTTCTTTTATTTGATTATTGATTCCTTAACTTATTCTAACATTAATTTCTTCTGCCTTATTTTTGACATTTCAGATCAAAGTTTGAACTACTAAATTCTCTTTCACATCAAAAATAATCTCTTTGAAAACATCCCATAAGTTCTAATATAGTATTCTAATAATCAGAAGTACTGCTTTCCCTTTGACCTAATATTTTTACTAAGGGGATCAAATATTCTTAAGTTTGCACATTTCAATTTTTTTATAACACATTGGGGCCATACATTAACTATTGATTACTTCTAGTTTGATTTACCTTATCATTTGTAGAAAATAAAGGTTTTATACTGGCTAAAAAATATTTTAGCTAAAGTCCTTAATACTTAGATAAATATCTGTTTTACATATATGTGCATTTACATTAACAGCCATTTTCTTATAAGTTATTCACCTGATATTACTGATTAATTTATTCAGTCATTTCTTCATTAAACAGGAACTTATCTCATACTAATCAATGTCCCCTCAAATGAGGATAAAAGTATAAGCAAAAGAGATGGCATATCCTAGCTTTATGTAGCATTTTAAATGTAATTTATAGTAGAGAAAAGAAGAAGGTGCACCTAACTAACAAAATCATTATCCATAGTACTATTCCAAAAAGATGACCTTTTGTCACACTGGTGCATTTATTTGCAAATGCTTTTCAAATTAAAGATTTGGAAATGAGATTTCACATCTCTTTTAAAACAAATTCTGAAGACAGTCACATTAGATTTGAGGGTTCTAAGGTGAGTCAAATAAGAACCTAAGCCATTTGAATGGCTGGCCCCAGCCTTTTTGAACGCTGGTTATAAGCCTGGCTTTCTTTGTTGCGTGCCTTCCATTAGCTGTTGCTTAACAGGAAACATTTCAGATGCCTCTTTTTGCATTGCTGTCTTGATTTTCTTTTTTTCAATTTCAGCAGAGTGGCTCATAAATAAACATGTTCACGGCTCAGGTTGGGAGTGACAGTTTATTCCCACTATTTTGATGGATTGTACAAGATATCTACAGTTCTCTTCTCTAACTAAACATCCATGCATGGACTGTAAAATTAATCATAACATGGCAGGATGCCTAAGAATTTGGAACTGCTTTTTCTGGTGACTCTCAGTGTCAATGTGAAACTCTCATTTCAGTAATGATAATTAGCAAAATCGACAAAACCGACTTTTGAAGATTTATCCTTCGATTGATACACAGACAGATATTATACAATGTTAATGTGCTCAGCTGACAAGAGATTCTATTTGATTATAATGTGAATCTCTTCCTTTGGTCATTGAATTATTATTGATGCTTTTAAAAGAATCTTCTTGTGATATTTTTCACACATTTGCTGATGACCTTGATGTCTATGTATATAGACAGTGCTGCATCATTAAAGATTGGCACCCAACTGTGGTAATGTCCTTCTGTGAACCCCAGCTGCTCTGCACCTTGAGGAAAAGCTCACCCTAATTACAGGGGAAATGAGAGGTAAAGGAAAGGCTGTGTAGATATCACTACCACCAATACGAGGGCAGGTCACACTTGTTCAAATGTTTACACTCCTTTTTTTATTCTTCCAGCTGAACCCTTTCAACTCACTGGGAAAAGACTGGTGCTTGAGATCTGAAGGTCATGAATTCTATCACTCCAGCAGGTTTCATGGATGTGGTTAGCAGATGACTGTGATGCCTGTATTCTTTGTATATAAGGTCACAGATCATTAAACATCACTTCCATTAACATCTGCTTCTGTCTCTCAACATTAATGTATGTGAGCCAATGGAATGTCTTAATGGGGAAAAGTAGCACACTTATTGGCCTTGCTTTTCAGGCATAGTGCACATATGCACACAGAAAATATTTACGCCTGTATACTACATATTATCACAAAAGTTTTTCCTTGTATACTATATTAAAAATATAACTGAGAGATTTAAAAAGTAGAGCCCTCTCTCAAGAAGTGAATGCTGCCTTCATTACATAATTCTACTCTTTCTCTTCTCTCAGGCCATAATGCATAACCTTCAATTTCTGAACTTTTCCAGTGTATAGCCTTTTATATAATATCCACATTTATAATGTAAGCTTATATATATATGTGCCCTATTGGTTTGTTTATAGAATTACTTTGTTCTGATCACATTCCTGTTTAAAAACCTACTAATGACCCCCTTAACAAACTAAAACTTTCAGTTTCCTTAGCCTTATATTCAAAATTCTTTTTAATATGAACAAAGTCTCCCTTTTAATTATTATTGTTGCTATGCTACATATTTTCTTCTTTAGTAAAGTTAAGTCATACCATTTGGGCAATAGTGAATTCTTAGGACATAGAACTTAAAAGGTCTATAGTTTTAATACAAGTCTTACCTCTTACAGTGCACTTCTAAAATTTATTAAATTTTGAGACTATTTGGTGACAACCACAGAAATTTTTAAATAACAAAGTAATGAGAGGAAAGTACTTGAGATATGGGAGAGTTATGTAAGGAAGCTGGTAGCAACAGTGTTAGTGGTGGTAGATTCTAGCATCTAGTAGTTTCCAACCAATTTCATTGCTCACCTCCATGTCTTTAATTAATTTAAAACAATATGCTTTCTTGTCTTCTGAGTTTTTCATGACTATTATCAAGTTACTGTGATTCTTTTCACCATTTTAATTCTATAACTTAATAATCTGCACTATTATTTTGTATTTTAAAATCATGCTTCATTCTCCATATCAATGTTGGGAGTTGTTAGAAGGAAACTTCCTTATATTACTATCAGTATTGTCCTGCAATCTCTATCTCACAATTTTCCAAACATTTAATATAGATTTGTTCATTACTTTATTTACTGACATATCATTGAATGACTGCTATAAATATGGCTTTATGACTACATTACATAGAACTAAATATTTAATGTGAATTTTCATTGGTAACTGGTGTGGATTTCACTAGTTGTTGACAGAAATTTCAAAAGAGCATGATTTCATTTATTTTATTTTAGCTAAATCTTTTGTATCTTATAGATTCTGACTGTACTGAACACGACTGCCAGCAGTTTATTTCTTTCGATTAGCTTGTTTTTGAGCATGCTAATCCACAGAGTTCTGAATAGCTATTATTGCTCCCATTTCGCAAACCATAACAGGGACAATAAGGACAGTGACACAAAGTAGACAACCATGACAGGTTGGAGGGGTATTCAGTTAATAGGCACTTGTGTTCCTGTTTCCTTCATGGAAACAGTGTAATTTATGACTCATTTTGATTTGGTCACCTGACTTTATAACTGAATAATATGTGATCACAGCCTTTAATGTTGTTGCATACATTAGCCTGCTTACTTAACTTCCTACTATTTACTATGATAAGAATATACCCTACAAGGCCAGTGATCTATGGAGAGTGTCCCTCACCTTGACCTGTAGTGAGGAATTCAGCCCAACGAAAATAGTTTAAAGCACAGCTTCCCAGCCAGGCATAATCGAAAGAGTTAAACTTCCTTGACCTGAGCTAGAAAATAAAACATTTATTGTCACAGAATTGGGGTGGTTTGCTATGTAGCATTAAGACAGCAATATTTGCATCTACTAAAAATTTGGATTAGCTAAATTTGATCCCAAATATGTAATTCCTGGTCACTTTCCATAATACCACATTTCATTAGCCAAAGTGTACACAGGGGCCCTTCTTGGTGGCACACAGGTTAAAACACAGCACTGTGAAGCTATAGGCAGCCACTTCGGTGTGAAATTGATCCCCAGTCAGAGAGGGAATCCCGTGGCCCAGCAGACTTCTCCTGTCTAGTTTGCTGCTCTCCTCAGCAGTGTATTTCAGTCAGTCTGCCTGTTCTGCTCCCCACTCTGCCTCTGATGATTCCTCTCACCCCCTGTACCTTTGGCCTATACCCCATGTCTGTATGCATAAATAAATAAATCTTAAAAAAAAAAGTGAACACAGAAGGAATACGCTTAGAATGCTATGCAAAATCTCAGTTTATGTGATTTCACATTGATTAACATTCTGCTTTCCTTATATTCTATGAGAATATTCTTAGGAAAAGCACTCTGTCAAAATGAGTATTAAAAACTTTTTTTTAACGTTTGTGAATTCAATTTTGACATACTGTTTGTATCAGAAGGACATTGAAACCACAAAACCATTACCTAAAAATGTCTGCTCTATGTACATATATATACATATATGTTAGACATTTTCACATATATATGTATATATATATACACACACTAATCTAAACAAATCCTTCTTGAGGTGAATTCATTACCGCAAGACAGATATAATCAAATATAAATTTAGGAACTGATTTTGTATTCACCAATGGTAAACAATAATTTTTCAGTGGTAGAAGCTAAGCTACTTACTTTAGAAAGTCACATCAAATTGGAAAGTGGATGATTAACAAAATGTTACTTGCCAAACATGGCAGGTAATTGAAAATACGATAATTGATATATCATTTTGGCTATTAGCACATCATTCACTACTACTATGCATATGTCCTGATGGGAAAAGTGAATGTGTAGGAAAGATTAACACAACTGAACTGCCTAGTATCAATAGTATTTATTTAACCCATGTTAACTGGCAGTTACTAGTTTACACCTTACCTTGCCAACATTTCATTAAATTCATTATCACTTTAAAATTTTATTTTTAGACCTCAGAATTCTTAAACAGTAGCAACTTTACTTTAAGAATGTTAATTTCTCATTTGACACTGAAAGTGTCACATGTTGGGCCTCCCTGGTGGTGCAGGGGTAAAAGTCTTAGTCCTACCAAGCTAGCATCAGCCACTGTGGCGCAAGTTCAATTCTGGCTCCTGGCCAGGGAGTTGATCCACATGGTGCAGCAGACCTCACCTGTCTCTCTCACTACTTCCCTCAGACTTGTATTTCTCTAACTGCTCTGCCTGTTCTGCTCCCCACTCTCCCCTGGTGAATCTTCTCACTCCTCACACTACTGGCTTATACCCAGTTCTTGTATGCACAAATAGATAAAAATACAAGTCATAAAAAATAAAGCCTCGCATGTTCAAAATTCTTGTTAGACACCATATCTTTTTCCTTGTCCTCTATTATTGATAGAGATTATGTAAGGTGGATCCTAAGGTCATTGAAAATAATCCATCACATTCTCCTAAGTGAATGTCCTGTCTGTTCTTCAGTCATGACTTAAAATCCATGGCCTCTTTTATAGAATATGGATTGATCTTGTGATTTTCTTTGACCAACAGAATGTGGAAGCGGTACTACGTCAATTTCTGTCTAGGTCTTAAGGAACCTGGTTGTTTTGTTGTTGTTGTTGTTGCTTTTTGGCATCCAGCTTCCTTCTAAAGAAAGGGTATCAGCTACTTTTTATATATCTAATAACTCCCCTGAGGTACCAGCAATATCTGATATTCAAATTTCCATCACCCACTTCAGAAAACACCATGAAGAACAGAGGAATGAGTTTAGCGAATAGTAGAAAGATGACAACTTAAAACAAAGACAGGCATTGTGTTTTAAGTCATGAAGTCTTAGCGTAGTTTACTATGTAGTAATAGATAACCAAGATAGTGATGTTATTATACTAGAGACACTTTCATATTATTTTTAAAACATTTTTATGTTTGATCTCAGTTCTAATAAAAGTATTAGTAATTTTTCATTTTAATTCAGTTTTTAACTTAAATAGAACCGCTATTTTCAATCATGTTTTTAATAAGTATATGTTTATACATAGCAGAAAAATTTGAACTACACATAAAATGTGGATGACAAGTTATAATGTTTATTTCAATAATTTTTAATTTGATCTTATCATAATATATATAAAATGAGTCATCTCAGTTTTCAAGTCAGGGGGAAATAATTATCTAAAATTTAGAAAATATTTACTTCAACTGAAATTTTAATGTTCTTTGAATATATTATTTTATACCTAAATCTTCCATAATGGGGAATAATTAGCTATTCTATCATAACGGCTATGTTTAAAAGTGAATTATAATCAAGTACAATTAACATGCAAGTAGCAGCACAGAGAATAATGTTTTAAATTTGTTTTTAAATGTAAAATAATTACTTTCTTCAAAATGTGGATATATACATTATTGAGATTTTTTTAAACCCTGCAGATATTTATGACAATAAAATTCTTAGCATATTATTTAAATTCATGTTATCATGACCACCACTAGTAAATGCAGTAAAATTTCTCCAAATAAGATGTATGTTTTTATATGTTCTTCTTCAAATGAAAATTTTTTTCCCTATATTTACAGGATTAATTTAGTCTCTGTTAATAAAGTCAATGGCAACAGGAAAATAGATCAATAGGAAAACTAATTTGGTCTACACTTGGATATCACTTAGTATCAAAGTCATCCTCATTCACAAGAAGATAGAGGTAAATATAAAACAAACAATGGTATAATTCTTCTGCTTTGATATGTTTATTGAGTAAAAATTGTGGCATTAGAATTATTGACTCAGATTATCTACAAGCAGAGGTGGACTGAAGGAAACTCCAAAATTAAACTACTGAGAATGTCAAGCTCAAATATTGAGGCAATGTCTCAGGATTAGATGCTTAATACTTTTGAAACAATCATGACAGAAGGAAAGGGTTTGAGAAATACCATTGTTTATATCCTATTACCAACATCTAACCCCAGATTAGGATATTGGTCATAACATGAACCTACAACTTACACATTCTTCTCATTGAGAGTATACTGTGCATTAGGATTCACTCTTAGTGTTGTACATTATTTGGATTTTGACAAAGGTATAATGACATGAACTTCCCCTATATAATCAAATTAGAGCAGTTTCAGTGCATTATATGTTCTCTGTGCTCTGTGTGTTGATTCCTTCCTCCCCCCTCCCACCGAGACCATATTGGATTCCCTATTTTAACTTATGAATCTTGATATGTATTCCTACCCTTTAACCCTTAATAAACCTTTATATACAACATATCTGACCTCCTCCTCAGAGTTAACATTTAAGACATATAAAATAATCTAGAATCTTAGTCTTTCTCTAAACGTAATTAAGAAATTAGTTAAAAACCACAAAGATTTGGCCCTCCCTGGTGGCGCAGCGGGTTAAAGCACAGCACTGAGAATCTGAAGCCACTTCCGCATGAGTTCGATTCCCGCCTGCCGCCTGCCCCGGAGGAGACCACATGGCGAGCCAGACCTCTCCTGGCCCGCCCGCTGCTTCCCTCAGCAGTGTACTTCATAGATCTGCCTGTTCTGCTCCCCACTCTGTCTCTGGTGAAGCCTCTCACAGCCCCTGAGCCTCTGGCCTGTACCCCAGTTCTGTATGAATAAATAAATAAATCTTAAAAAAAAAAAAAAACCACAAAGATTTTCAGAAAGCCATAGAAATCTTCACCATTATGTGTAGAATTGAGGCATGGAATAGTTTCTTAAGATGTAAAGGTATAAGTTTTAACTGCCATCTGGATCAACAAATAAAATAATATTTTAAATGCACTTGCTGATAAACAAGAACAATAGCTTTCATTTTGATTGTATAGGAGTAGCTATTGTAAAATTAAATAAATTGCACCGTCTTTTTGTAAGCTCAATCAAAAGACAGTCAGAACATCATTTCCTTAGAGTCTAGCATAATTCTAGAGACATAAATTGATCAATTAAATCTTAAATAGGTTAGCCTTCAAGTGATACTTTTGCTATTCATAAAGAGCTGCCAATTTTTGACATACTGATTTTTTTTTTTAAGGTAGAAAGGACTCTTTCAAATAAATGGAAGGGAATTTCAGAGTTGGTTTCTATGGGTGGGAACACTTGCAAAAAATAAAACAAATCAACAACAACACAAGCCTTAAAAGGTTCTTTTCATTCAAGGAATGGGTTTTTTGAAGGAGAGTTACTCATTCAAACCACATGTAATCAGAATAAACCAGAATTAGTCACATGTTGGGAAGAGGGTTCTTTGATCCAATGGCCTTGGAAACTTAAACTTAATGAAAAGATTAGCAAAGAGAGGGTAGGAAGTCATTTAGTGTTTAAGCTGGTTGCATGTTGTAAGAAGAGAGAAAATCAGTGAAAGTGCAGTGATCAGAAAGAAACCATGAAGACAGTTTAAGTAAAAGTAATAACCAAACTAATGTGCGATAGAAATAATTAAACAAGTAAGAGTCATAGAAGTTAAAAGCATAGATTCTGGAACCTGGGTTCAAATCCTAATGCCATCACTATGTCAACTTTTGCATATTACTTAATTACCACTCAGTGCTACCTTTACTAAACTGTATGATGGAGACATAATAATATTAGTTAACCATTGGACACCAAGGACTGAACGAGTTAATCTATATCAAAAAGTATAGAATGGTGCTAAGCCTATAGTGAGCACTCAATCCATCTTAGTTGTTATTATTTATATTTACTAATGTCTCAATAATAATAATGAAGCATAAGTGTATAAGTAAATCCACTGAAATATAAAATAATTATAAAAGACACACGACATCATGACAATCATCAAACAATCTGACTCATGAAGATAACTTGTGGCATATAAGATATTAGCTCAAGAACAACAGACCAGCAGTGGCTAACATCTGACACTGAGGTATATTCCAGTCCTTATTAGGAAAGAGTCACATACAACTCAATGCACATTTATAAATTTCATACAAAGATATCTAAATTAGCTAGCCAAATGATAAAATCAGCTTATGTCTTTTTAGCTACCTCATGCTTATTGAACGGATCTCAACTATTTTTGTGTACAATTTCGGTTTTAAACTCCTAATTATGACATTATCATAGAATTGATCCTGAATCAACCTAAATTCTAATGATGAACAGCAGAGGGGTGGACTTTTCAGGTTGAAGCAATTATGCTGTCCAAGTTTCTGTCCATGTAGACTTCCACACATCCTGATGTGTGTCAAAGCACCAAAGACAATTGTCACTCCCTTTCTGGATTTACCTCCTATTTGCATGGGAAGGGTTAATCCATCTGGTACACATTAACAATGTGAACTTCATCTGTGGGTGAAATATTTAGTGTTATGATCTAAAGATTTGAATATTAAAGACTATGATTTTTTATGGTAAAATAAAAAAAATAGGTAAGAGAAAGCATAAATAATACAAGCAATACACAGTTGTCTCACTTCACAGAATAGAAAAAGCCATGTGTACAGAGAAATGAGGTAGCTTTTCAAAGATCCAACAGTCTAGAAATAAAGCCAGGGCAAGAAATGAAATAGTTTTATTCTTATTCCTGCACACATTTGACAAATCTCCCTTGCTCACAGTCCTTTCTTCATTCACAGAATGATGATGCCTTTCAGAAGCCATTTGATGACAATACAAAGTCATCAAAAGAAGTAGAGACAAGACAATAGCTACTTAAGTTATAGAAATCCTTGTAGCATGCTTGCCATATAAATGCACAATTGGCACTTAGAAGCTGTATTGCATTGGATTGCATAGACTGCTATACTGGTTGTGTGGAAACAGGCACATGTGCTAGTGTGCAGGTATGTGTGTTCAATCTATGATTTTATTTTAGTATACTTCAGAGAATCCTCTTTACTTAGTAACCGTTTTGATCACTTGATCCTTGCTTATTTTGTATCCATTATATTTTATGCCTCTACAATACTGAGGTTTTAAAATCTCATACATTATACCACAAGAAATTTGAGTCAAGTAAATGAGCACTAATAATCGAAGTAGAAGCAGTTTGTTCTAATCCAGTTTTATTGTTATGTATGTGTTAAATTTGGGTATGTATGTATAGCACATAAGTACATGATATATATGATGTGTATGTCTATATATCTCTCTATCTCTAGTTTTGCTATATGTTTTATTAATATATGTCATTCAGTATTTTTTCTTTTTTATATATAGATGTATATATATATATATATATATATATATATATATATACACATACATATTAAAATTTTATTCATTTGTACAAACAAATTTTTTTTACAGGGAACATAATAGACCTGTAGTCCCATGACCTCGGAATAAAAAAGGTCATATTCAGAGAACAGTAATTAACAAAGAAATGGGGTGTGGAGAGGAATGCTTAAGAAGAGTAGGAGAGTTATCAAGGATAAAAGGAGAGGTCAGAAATCTGGGTATGAAGTTAAATCTTGAATGTAAGAGAAAACAAGTGTGCAGATTCTATGGCAGAAATGTTGAAGAATATTTAAGAGAAAGATTCTTTTAACTTATTTAAGTATTATCCTAGTTTCTGATGCTAGAAAAACTATGCTCACCATTGTATAAACATTGTATACACATGTACCCATGAACAGTGATGTTATAGAGAATGAAATGATCAGAGTTGGAACTGGAGGTGCAAAAAGGTGAAAATAAGCACCTTGCCCATAAGACAGTATGAGTAGGAAAGCCTCTGGCAAATGCAAACTAAGAAGTTAAGACAAGGCACATGTACTTTACCCAAACACTGCTGAGGGTGCAGACCCTTGATGGATGTTAGGAGGTTGACATTTGGATAACACATGACATGTGACCATTAAAGTTCCCTGCAGAACCAAGTGCTATAATTAAACTTATGCATGATCTCTGTTGATGGCTTCATTTTGCAAGTGCAGATACAAGCTGTAAAGATGTCCAATCATTCTCTCACTCTATTAGACACAACTTCATAAGAACTCCATTGTGAGAGAAGCTTAGTTTATATTTCATGATATTTCATATAATAATAATGTGGCTCCTGTGAAACTATACCACTAAAAATAGTACAATATCTCTGTAATTGCTAGCACAGTTGATAGTCTTTGTGCATTAAGCAGGAATGTGTCTCATTCCATAAATCATTTACAACTGCTGCAGTAATCCAACAGTTCATAATTGTAAGTAAATAAAAATAACATATGTCTGTTCCCAGGACAAATGCAAACACATACTGACCCTCTGCTCTTCTCCAATTTGATTTTTTTTTTTAGCTAAAATTTAAAAAATGAGAAATCTATTTTGATAGCTTTTAGTATTCTTTTAGTGTTCCATTAAATTGTCATCTCCTAACAAAATGTAGGGAAACTAAATGTGGGAAAAGTGCCAGTCCTAAAATAGTTTACCTATGTTGATTTATGTTATCACAAGAGTTAATGTATCATTCTTCATAAACTGGATTTAGACGATGCATGATATATATTATGTATAGAGAAAAGTTGGCTTATATCATTGTTTGTCTTAGTATAGGACCATGTACCTGAGTAAGTAATCATCAGAAAATTTGATAATTATGACTATTTTGAAGCCAACCTGGCCTCAGTAGAATTCTGGTGAAATAAACAAGTTATCAAAGAGGAAGTAAAAGAACTGAAACTGTTGAAGGAGGACTTTCCTCTTTCCATGACTATATAGTCAGAGAAGCAGGGTGGTAACTGAGTCCATAGCTTTATGATGCCAAAAGTGGAGGATCTCAATTTTTTACCTTTACAGATTGTATCAAAATATTATTTTTCTTTTGTCAGCTGTTGCATCATATTAATATAACTATTTATAACTATACATGGTTAAATAAATTTTTATGAAATAAACTATGGACATAGACTGATCCCTCTGTGAGCTGACTGATGAATGGGTCAGTACATCCTGTATCACTTCTCTGGTACCTCACGCCCATGACTTGCAGGAAACAAAACAGTCTGGTAACAGAATTGTACCCAACATCAATATCATGCATGACATATTGTAAGCATTGACTAAATATTTGTAGTAGACAACATATGTGGTTTTGCTGGACCAAGCCCCAATGTACCCAATGGTACACATGGTTTTCTTTAGGGATCCACCCTCCTTCACACTCAGTATATTGTATTTGAATAAGATGACCATAACACCCAACACAAAGCATAGACATATTACACAGGGCTCTCTCTTCACTTCTTTCATATAGGCTCTTTTCTGACCAAAATGGTACTTTAAATTCTAGGATGTCAGTTGGGATTTTGAAAATTAAAAAAAAAGACAAATCTCGCTTTCCAGTTGAAATTTTGGCTGTAAAAATGACATGAGTCTGGAAATGTCAGGTTTCTCCATGTCAACAGCATCTATTTAGGAAAGAGTTCAAAAGAAGAAAAAACAGAGAGAACGAGAGACAGAAAGTAATAGAGACCTGATAAAATTGGCAGAATCCCTATATTCTGCCACTCCTAAAGCCAAATACATTTCTGTATTTTTCAGACATTCAATCAAATTTTTTTTTTTGATTTATATTTATCTGACTAGGACTACAGTTACTTGCAAGTTAGAGAACTCTGATGACTACACTTTAAATATTTCCCTATTTCACACAAATTGTAGAGTGAGTTCCATTCATGAAATAAAAATATGTCAAATAGGTCATATATCTCAGGTGGAAGGGAGGGTTGTACATATATTTATTTAGGCTAATCAAATAAAACTACCATATAAATGTTGGCCGAAGGTTAAAACAGAAGAAGTAACTAATATTGTTCTATTTCCCCTTAACTTAGAAGGTTTTAATAGGGAATTCCTAAGATGGCCCTTAATGACTCTGCTCTGGTCTGCATGCCTTTCTGTAAATCCTCTCTCTCCCTTGAGTAAGGACTGTAGTTAGTGACTCATTTCAAAACAATAGAAACCTGCAGAGGTGATGTGACATCAGTTCTGCAACTATGATATAAAGAGATCCTGACTCCCTCTTCAAGACCTCTTTTTCTTTCTCATCAGGTCATCAGGATGTCTTTGTGAAGGTGTCCACATGACAGACACTTGAATCAGATAAATCTTAAATCAAAACTCAGATTAGACCATAGCTACTTCATGAGAAATCCTGAGGCTCGAGCATTTAAAAACAGCACATAGATTCCTGAGCAACAGAAAATGGGACATTAACAAATATATATATATATATATATATATATATATATATATATATAACCATTTTTAACTTTTTAGTTGCTATGTTTTATAGTTTATTTTACAGGAATAGACAGAATACAGTTGAGTAGAACTAGATTTGGAGCTAATACAATTAAATCAAAACATCTATAGTAGCACTGTAATCAGTTTAATCTAGAACTAACAGTTTAGGGCCTCCCTGGTGGTGTAGGGATTAAAGTCTCAGTGCTATGGAGCTATCACCAGCTACTTTCTCATGAGTTTGATCCCTGGCTAGGGAGCTGACCCACATGGCACAGCAGACCTCTCCTGTCTCATTCACTGCTCCCCTCAGCATCTAGTTCAGTAGATCAACCTGCTTTGCTGCCCATTCTCTCTCTGATGAATAGTCCTACAACTCTTAACTATACCCCAGTTCCACACAAAAATAAATAAAATATTTTAAAAAATCTGCTGCTGTTAAAAAACCATCATTGCTGCCAGAAGAAACAGGAAGAAATTGTTAGTAAAATATGGAATAAGATCATGTTTCCCTTTTTGACATTATCAAAATGATTATAAAGTAAAGTTTCCCCTCTGGTGAATTTTATCCCTTAGTATAATACTTAATATGATTAAATCGATTGTTTTCCCCACATTTTATATATTTGTTTCATTATTTTTCCTTTAAAATCAAAATCTCACAGCACTCATAATGAGAGAATTATACAGACTATAGTAAAAAATAGTTTATGTTTTTTTTTTTTATATTCCATGATCTCCTGAAATCGAAACTTGATATTTTAAGACTTGTTTAAAAAACTACAACTTTTCCTACAACTGTTGGTGGCTCTGAAATAGTTCATGTGGAAAGTTCAGGTAGGAAACAAAGAGAACATCAAAGGTGGAACATTATAATAGACACGTTACCTTTTGAGGTTTTGGTGAAATCTCAGTACATTAATCCAGTAAGATAATAAGCCTAGTTTTTATTGTTTAAGGTTTGTCATACTATATTTTTTCCTGGCCATTGAATAATTCATTAATTGGCAAAATCAAATAACTAGAAAGTACGAGAGAGAGAGAGAGAGAGAGAGAGAGAGAGAGAGAGAGAGAGAGAGAGAGAGAGAGAGAGAGAGCAATATAAGAGAACTACCATATCTGGAAATTATCAGGCTTTTCCATAGATCCTATGACAAAGGTAACCCCTTCTCTCAAATGAAGAGTTATTGGGAAGATTTAGAGTAGGCACAGGAACTGTTATCCCTCTTATTGAGAAAAGCAAAAACCTTTCTCTTAGAGTATGAAAGAATAATACCTTCATATGTACCTTCTGTCCTAGAGAATTATTCTCTTACACATTTTAAAAGCCCATCTCACACTTAGACATGTATACAATTCTCAAGATCTTGTGCATTGTGGATTTCATACAGCTAGTCTAAGGTAGAATCTGAGATTCTGAATTTTAACAAACTTCCATGTGACGTTAGTCCACAGACTGCATTTTAGTAGAAAGGATTAGAATAGCTGATATTTTACGACACTTCTTCTCTCTCTTAGCTACTGTGGGATTGCATGCAGACCCTGTTCTCAAGGAGCCTACAGTATATTCAAAAAGAAAAGTCAATCTGTGTGTAAAAATAGCTCAAGCATTAACAAAATTGGTAGCAAGTAGTGCATGGGGGAGGCACAGACAGGGCTGGCTTCATGGGCACCTGACCTCTACGGTCTCACAGGGCCCCATGCTTAGAAGGGCCCACGCTTGGTTTAACGTTCTGCTGTCACGGTCTTGAAGTTCTGATTAAGTTTTGAATAAGGGGCATTTCATTTTGTATTGGACACCACACATTAGTTAGCAGTTAGCTGGGTACATATAAACTTCTATGAGGCCATGTTACAGGGTGAAATTACTTTCTGCTGAAAGGAATAGAAAATTGTTTCAAAAGAAAGAAGCACCGGAGCTGTGCCTTGAAGAATTAGCAGGTTTGAATAGAAATATACATGGTAAAATAATGGGAGGGGGCAATCGGATGGCACTATCAATGGAATAAAGAATGGAAAGGATGACATGTGGGTGGAATGGCAAGTAGTAGAGTCTGACTGGAACATAAAATGCTGAGCACATAAGAGGCACTCAATAAATTTTTGTTGAATGAAGTTCAGCTGAATGAGTGTCCCAGAGATCAACGTACTGTCTGTACTGCAGACCCAGGAGAGAAACAGTGATAGCACTGTGTTAAATTGTATCAAGCACTGTGGCCTATACATTTAGAGGTTCAGAAGTGGAGATGGTTGACAGTGAAGCTTCAAATAATGTTTGTTAACAGATATGTTTCCCAGCTTTGCAAAATGGTGGGCTCTTTAACTTGTCACCAAATGCCCCCTGGCTGATTAGGAATGGGTGATGATTTCTTTTGCACAATAACATTATCCTTTGATTTCTACCTAGCAGTGGATATTCTTTTTTTTTTTTTTTTTTTTTTATGTTTTGGATATTTAAAGAGAGCACTTATTGAGGCCAAAAAAAAAGTTATCTTTGAACAGAATTAGAAAATAAGATTAAACCATTACTACAATGCATAATTAAAAAGAGACAAATAGCAGCGGTCAATAAGGGAATAAACATTCGTATTATACATGAATAAAGTCTTGAAAAGAATGTCAAAGAACTGAACAAATGAGTGAAGGAATAGAGCATCATTTTGTTAACTTTTTCTTTATTTAAAGTGAATCCTGAACATAAGCTTGTATTGTCTGTTTTTGTAAGTATGAGGCTAAAACTATGCAGTAAATTCACTTGGGGAAGGCATACAGCTTCTAAAGGCTTATCTTTCCTTTTAAAAATTTGCCTTTGGGGGCCCTCCCTGGTGGCGCAGCGGGTTAAAGCACTGCATTAAGAAGCTAAAGCCACTTCCGCATGAGTTTGAGCCCTGCCTGCCCCGGAGGAGATCCACATGGTGTGGCAGACCTCTCCTGATCCGCCCGCTGCTCCCCCTAGCAGAGCATTTCGTTCATTTGCCTGTTCTGCTCCCTGCTCTCTCTCTAGTGAATCCTCTCACACTCTGCATCTCTGGCCTGTACCCCAATACTGTATGAATAAATAAATAAATCTTTTAAAAAAAAATTTGCCTTTGGTGTTCAAGTTAACAGTTGGGGAAATTTTCATGCCTGACCATAGCCTGCTTTGTCTTTTTGCTCATTAAGCATCATTTAACTTTCTTAGGAATTTATTATAAATGTCCTGAGGGTCCATCCCTGCAGAGACAGATTAAGGGGCAGGACAAGTGAATGCCCTGGGCATCATTTCCCACTTGGGACACTAAATGCACAGGGCAGAATGGCCAGTGTGTTGCTCTTATGTAAATATCCAAGGCCAATTCCATGCCTAAGTCCCCTTAAAACCAAGAACCAAAGTCACATTGCGACAGGCATTACCTGAGAAGGAGCTCACAAAGAGGAATGAGGCCTTGACCACCAAATCATCTGAGACAGGCAACTCTATAGCTAGTTTTGCATGGTATAACCAGTAACATAGGAATATTTTATGAAATTCTTACACAGACCATATTTTTTTTTTGGATATGATATATTAACTAAGCCTCTCTTTTCCTTCCATTTTGTAATTGCTGTGATTGTAATCAATTCTCCTATCCCTAAACTAACTTCTCAAATAAAATGTTGAAAGGAAATAAAATGCATTAAAAGCTTTTAAGAGGCTAAAATGTTTATAGTTTCTTTCTGAGGAAAACAAAGTAAGACAAGTCCACTAGAAATGTCTATTTTTATTCTAGAAATGAATTTCTCTCCATAAATTTTGACTATGCTATTTAATGGAATTTTATAATTCACACATTAACAGATGAAGCTTGTCCAAATTACGATTAAGGTGTAAAAACTCATTTAAAATGTTGATTTCCTCACCTATAAGTACTTCATTCAAGTACTTAGAGTACCTTAATTCATATTGTGCTGTCTTATACATTTTGGTCAGTGTTATCTAATGAATCAACCATACTTTGCTCACATAAAATAAACACAAATGTAGTGACTATCAGAATAAAAAACAAAATTGGTCACTTGGTTAGACTTTGGCATATATTATCTATATGGTAGGTCTTCATTGCTTTCAATAATCAGAGACTTTCTAAAATATTATTTTCCCTTAAGATCACAGATAATAAGTGAAATTTTCAAGTTGAGGAAATAGGTTGGTTTCTTGGTATTGAGATTGTCTGGTTTTTAAAAAGAAATAAAGCAGATCCACTTTGTAATTCTTTGTTTAGATTGCCTCTCTGATGTTCTAAGGTACCTGGGATAGTCACTCTTCAGAACACACATTCCTTACAATGGAGTCATTTGCATACACAGAGGACAGATTAATGGCATTCAACTGGCAAATCTCCACAGTCAGACTAAAGTGTGAATTGCTGCAATTAATTGGGAAGTTTCAGACAGAAACCTATTAGCAAACAGTTAAAAGAATGGTGGGATAGGAATTTCTTGCTTGAACTATTCAATAATTACTTTCTATTTCATTTTGACTGTGAAAATGTGCCAGTGGATACCACATTTGTGTCATTAGTGAACACACCACCACTGTTGTCATGGGAAAAGTTTTAGGAAATGTGTACTCAAATGGTTGTGAAAACAAGGCATTTTAAATTTATATTTAAGTCCTTGGACATAGTAGGCATTCTTTTCCTTTCACAATTAAATATTTTATATTTTAGGGACCATTACCAAAAGAAATATATCTAAATGAAATAGTTGCTGAGATAAAAAATAAATTACAGAGACAAACGTTATATAAAACATTACACAAACGACATAATAATATCATTACATGTGCACTAATGGTGGCTAATACAATATATTTATCTTTTTCAACATCAATCTCATAATTTCTAGGACCATGTTTATAGTAATATAAAGAAAGATTGGTCATTTTTAAGTAATAAGTTATACATATGCAACTTGAAAGATGGAGCAGGCTCATCACTGTAAGTCTGAGAATCTCATTTATGAAAACATACTAGCATGTGGGGATTAAAGGAAAATAATTATTCAACTAGTATACAATTTCTACTAAACATCTATTAAGCCTTTTTAAAATACAGCTATTCCTGTAAGTCTAAATATTTTAGTAAACTATAGGCCTGAGATCTTACCTAATTTTCAACTGCTGGGTAAGACTGATAAAAGTAGATGGAAGAAAAGGTAGTGGCTGTTTCTCCACAGGGCTCTGATTTTAGCCCAAACAGTTATGGAGACATCAAAGAACAACCCGGACAACCAGAATAGAACAGCTGCAGACTTTCTTTGATCTCTCCTCAATGACCTCTTCCTCACTTTTAGTGTCCTCCTCAGACTGGGTTGTGTGTGTGTGTGTGTGTGTTTTGTTTTGTTTGTATTTCTATTCCTTCTAGGAATGTTACTGCCTGTACAATAAAACTAGTTACCCAAATGTATTCCACAGAGAAAATAATATATGATAAGAATATTCACTGTGGGTTACATGTATTTTCTTTGTCTATTTAATATTGAGATCTTTGACTTTTTACTTCTCTTTCTGACATAACAACATCCCGCTCTATGGTGATTAGGCTGCACTTTGAAAAACATATTGATAATTTATGGTATGTTATCTAATGGCCACCTAGATCTTTTGTTTTTTCAGTATTCAATCATTCTACTATTGTTGTGCCCTTTATAACAAATTCATTGAATGAAAGAAATTTTCAAATTATGCATGTATTTAGCAATTCAGATAAAAATATTGGATGAATAAAAAAACAACTGAAATAACTGAGTGTCCCCATATTCTAAACAAAAATAATAATAATCATAGTTAAGGTATTTATCAAACTGTGGATCCTCAGTTCAGTATACAGATTTTTGTTTTTAGATCAATTACTTCAAAACTATTAAGATGAGTTATTTTATAGACATCTTGATTACTCTCTTTGGATTTCACTTAGCCAGCCAGAAATTGGTACATATGGACTACAGAACAGACACAGTGCTTGTGCTCCATTGGGAAAGTCAAAGAGGAAATAAACAGTCAGTAGCAGAAGATCCTCCAATGGGGTAGACTATTCTGTACCCAAGAAAAAAACCAATACAGAGGGAAAAATATGATAATCAATAAATGATAAAAAATAGGAGATATGGGCCCTCCCTGGTGGCGCAGTGGGTTAAAGCACTGCACTGAGAAGCTAAAGCCACTTCAGCATGAGTTCGATTCCCGCCTGCCCCGGAGGTGACCACATGGCGTGGCAGACCTCTCCTGACCCGCCCGCTGCTACCCTCAGCAGTGTACTTCGTCGATCTGCCTGTTCTGCTCCCCGCTCTGTCTCTGGTGAAGCCTCTCACCGCCCCTGTGCCTCTGGCCTGTACCCCAGTTCTGTATGTACAAATAAATAAATCTTTAAAAAAAAAAAAAAGGAGATATAACCAAATTTGCAGGTAGTGTGCTTGATTAATAAAAAGCTAAATTTAAGTAACTTAGTACTTCATTGCAAAAGTAATTTACACTGATTATGTAAATTACTTCTTGGATACCTGGATAAATGTATGTATCTACTTGTTCTTAAGTGTATCTCTATGCAACAAAAAGTTTCCCTGTATTTCTTGTGGTGTAATGTTAAATTATTTCCAATCTGCATGCTTTGGATAATACATTATGAAAAGAACTGAATGCACTCCTGTCCATTATCTTTTTGATTCATTTGTTTCCTTTTGTTGCCATGAGCAATTATGATAACAAAAATAGCAGGAGAAAATGTGTTATTACACATTAATCAATACATATAAAAATACATTTTTGTTAATACTATAGTGTCTTGTAAAATAAGATTAATATATGAATATTGTTGATCATTTTTTCTCATATGAATGACAGGTTGTCTTGTGAAAACGGATATAACGCTTTAGAAACTAGTGCATTATTCGGCCTTCTCTGGTGGCAGAGTGGGTTAAAGCACAATACTATGAAGCTAAAGCCACTTCAACACGAGTTCAAATAGCCCTTCAGGGAGGTGACCCATATGGTGTGGCAGACCTCTCCTGTCTTCCCCTCAGCAGTATACTTTGTCAATCTGCCTGTTCTTCTCCCTACTCTGCTGGTGAATCCTGGACCACCCCTGTACCTCTCTGGCCTGTACATCAGTTCTGTACTCATAAATAAATAAATCTAAAAAAAAAAAAACAAAAAAAAAAGAAATTAGTTCATTATTATGCAAGATGATTGTTTGATCTTCCTGTCTTCCTAGAAGCTTATCTAGATAAAGAATATTTATAAATATCATTGATCCTAGCTCTTCTCCACTATAGCCTACAACAGTCTTATAAGTCTTGTTAACATCTCTAATACTGCTAAACTATAAATGATATGAGGGTATGGCCTTCCTCATTACTGTATATACAGATAGCAGGGAAATAATTTTTTAGTACAAGATAAAAAAGGACTATTTTAGATGATGTAAAAAATAATTTTTAAACTATGGCAAATTCTATTAGTTTGTATGTTTTGTAATGATGTGTTTATTCTCTTTATGACATAAACATACTTTGTAGGCATCTATGGAATATGGAATATTCCAAAATGCAATGTTTCACTCATTGTTCATATATCTTTGGCTCTTGAATTTGGTATCATTTGGTGATTTGATGAGAGAGTGTCTTGGGAGAATTACACTGTATAGAAGAGGGTTCTCTAGGCTAAGGCCTGGTAAACAAAAAGAAACATTTGCTCAAGGTGGCTGAAATAGGAAATAGTACTTCCAGAAGGTAAACTTGAGCCATTGTCAAGAGGATAGTTAGGGAAAAAATTACTGTTTTCACGCCTGAGCTTAAGATAAACCAAAAGCAAGTAATTAGGATGTAGAGTTCAATTCTATAAAGGATGGCTTAACAGTGGGGAAAAAAAAGAACTATATTGACAAACAAGGGTCTTAATCTTTTAAGGGACACTGAAGCTGCCTTTCATTAATACCCATTAAGCCAGGATAGCTAAAAAACACTAAGTCTAACTAGACTATTAAGTCCAAGAATTATGTCTTGCCCTTGACTGTCAAGAACTTTGAAAATTATTAAGTATATGGTAGAGGCCAGTATTAAATAAATTAATATGATGAATCACTGGGTGTTCCAAATCCCATACAATTTTATCTTTTAACTCTATTGGAATCTTTCATCTTGCAATTAATGTTTCCAATTTGACATTATGAGAATCAATGATGGATACTAAAGCAATTAATAATTGTAATTCAAGCATCTTGTATAATAAAAATGACATTAAATAATAAATGGTAATAAAAATGATTGAAAAATAACTTTAAATCTTAAAGCAAAATTTAAATTTATAAAGAAATTTTAAATGATAAAGGAAAATACAGCATTTAAAATGTCAATTGTAATTTTAATCACAACATTTCCATCTATGACTGAAATGTATATCCACGGTATTCAAGCATTTTTTATTGTCATTTATAGTTTAACATTAGAGATATTAAAATTTCTAAGTTAAGGTAAGCTGAAAGCAGTGGTTCATTTAAAATGTTATAATGTTGGAGGCACTGTTACAAGGAAAACAGGATTTTTTGGAAGTAGGATGGGAAGTATAGTCACTCTTTGATTTAAAAGTTAACCATAATTATGGCAAATTAGTTCTTGATCTTAGAGATATTTATTATTTTTATATACCCAAGCCAATACTTGGATACAATTCTATTACATCTTGGCTTTGAATTTTTAATTGCTAATATAAAGACTAATTTTTTCAGTAGTAGTTTACACTCTGTTTTGAGTAGTGGCTCTTTCAACCATCTTGAATATTTTAAACTAGAGTTAAAATGTTCTCAAAGTGTATGCACTGCTCTAGGGCTTTAGGCCAATATCCATCAATTGCTTTGCTCTTTCGGTTGAGTGCGAGTCTCATCCATGACAGCTTTCTGTAAATTAGAGATAAAGCCTTACTCTGCCTTTCTAACATTTACCATGCAGCTTGATAACTTCTGCATCTTTTCTTTACAAGAGTAAAAAGTGAGGGAAAAAAATGTTAGACTTGTACCTTCTCTCTTTCTCATCAATTATATGCTCTGTATTTATTCAAAATTTGCTTTTTCTTAGCAATCAGATAACAGTCACAAATTGTACTCAGATGCATACTGCTTTCTATTAAAGGAACATGTGTCTAATTTTGTAAGAGAAGTGATTTTTAAAACCACTTATAAACAGAACAAGATTTAGAAACTGAGATATACATTGATTTCACCATATGGCCTTTGTCTTAACTATGATATGGAAATATCATAGATGCTATCTCATCCATTAGCATATAGCAACTTATATTTGTAAGAAATACCCTTCAGTATTTTGAGGTTACACTTACCATTGCATTTTAAATTATTTTTATTGTAACAATCCCTAAAAATATAATTTTGGCTCACTTAAATTCAAAATTTGTGTCTTTTCCTTAATTAGAATGTATTCTAATTACTCAGTATAGGAATATAAGTTTGACATTAACAATTTAATATATAATAAGTTTTATTCTGCAGTGACAATCTTAAATAGAAATTTATATTTTTGTGGCTGTTATTTTATATAACTGTTTTCCTTCAAATTTAATTTAATTTTCATTTTATATTAAGAAAATAGTAGTTTCAATTGCTGTTTTTGATTCCTGCAATTTTTGCTAGGGTGGATTAACAAAATAAATTTTTATTCTGGATGGATTTTGACATTTTTCACTAAATATGATTGCTGAATCACAAAAGTAAGCTAGATGCTGCTTGAAACACAGGAAGAAAAATGTCCTACTTCCCATGACCTTCTTCACTCTGATGTACAATATATCTTCCTTTGTTCCCTAAGTTTGTGTCACTCAGCACCATCGAGGAATTACATCAACCCCTTTTCGGTTACCCTTTGAGTCACTGGAGCAGGTGATGAACCAGGCAGGTCTACAAAGATTCCCAGAAGACTCTGCAAAGGAGGCTCAGAGTTCTTCATGCAACCTGTGCCAACCGTGCCCAGCTATGATGTACTTTTATATATGGATAGTGTCTCACATGTTTCTCATATGTTTGGAAATTTTACCTTCTAGAAGTATTTTAAAGTGCAACTTCAACAGACACTGTATCAAATACTTTACTAAAGTGCATTGACTATGTCCTTTTATCTCCTATTCTTGTCTGTGACACAACATAGGCCCTCCCTCTACCAGATGCTTACACATCCCTGTCATTAACCCAAAAAAAGTCTGCAATTCTTCACAGCTGTGGCAGGTTCCTGTGCTCCATTCCACTCTGAAATCCTTTATTTTTAATACTATCTCCCTGTTAGGCTAACCTCACGAATATATTCCCCCTTCTCAGCTGTGCACAACTTCCTGGAATAGGGGCCAATAAAACCCCTAACATCTCCTTTTTCAGCTGTGCCATTTTAAATTCCTACCTACCACATGAGGGCCAGGACACTTACTTTTTAATCCAAAAAAAAGTCCTTTTCCTTTCATAGTGAAGACTATGGTAATATTGGCTAAAAGAAATATGTTGCCTATATTTGTCCTGCAAGAAATTTACAATGCCTTGCAAAATATCAGTCACAGCATCTTTACTTTAATATTGTAAAAACTTAAAAATCTTGTGAGTATGGGGTGGGGGCAATGGAGATACAAATTGGGGGGAGTAGTTGTATAAAATAATGCATGCTGAGGAGACTGTTATCTGGAAAGCCAACCACTTGAACAGAAAATGAATTTGTTTAGTGGAGTACCATGAATATTGAGTCCAGAAAGAAGACTCTCAACTTGCACAATTCCAAAAATCTTTTTGAAGAGCAACTTCCATTACTCACTCACCTGTTTCATAGAAGGATCATTGCTATCAGCTAGATATTTGATAGTGGGTGGCTATTATAAACAGATGCATATATAGTTATCCTCAAAATTTCTAAGTATTTACCAAAAGTAAACATAATGAAACTAGTTTTTTTTTAAAGGGGATGTGAGAAATTATGACCAAATTCAATACTGACATGTCTCAGGGTGGATTCCTTTTATCTTTTGAGGGGCTGTGAAATCTGACACTGCCCTGCAAGCTAAAGCAGTGTGTCCACAATACCATCCAACATCAAGAAGACACATGACTTCACTTTCAACAACCTTGACAGATATGCACATCTCCATTATAGAACTAGGGCACACGTATGAGTAGATGCCCTTGACCTAGGTTCCTTCTGCCTTAAATGCAAATACTGGTTTAATTAAGTGATGGAATCGAGTAGGCTTCCCAGACAGAAATGAGCCTCCATTGTAATTAGCTACATTTGAAAACATTGAGAGGAAAACACATTTATTTAGTTTAAGAAGTATTTAGAAGGTCATGTTGTCAGAAAAATCAGTGACCTGCTGCAAGTCTTTTTCTAATTTTAAGCTGTGATGGATTATCCATGCACAGGCAGCGTGCACTTATAAACCAAAGCACAGATAGGTTTGATATGATACAGTGGTTTTAAACTGTGCTTTAATTTGCAGCTATTTGAACCACTTCCATTTTTTACAGATATTGAAAATTGGAAATGAGTCAAGCGGTAGCATGTTCCAACATATTGCTCCAAGTAACAGCATATCACTTCACCATGTACAGTGAGAGTCTGGAAATTAATAACCAAGTAAAAGACACTTAGCAAAAAAAAAAAATTCAGAAAATAAAAAAGTAGGATAAGTTTTATTAAAACTTGACTGTTGTGTGGGGAAAGTACAAAATAGATAGAATCAAGAAGTCCTGGAAGTAACAATTGCTAATTCTGTGACAATTGTCAAACCCATATATTATCCAAGCCTCAGTTGCCACATCTATTAAATGGGAACAATGCCGGTCATTTGCATAACAGCATAAATAAATTGAAAAACAAATAAGGTAACATTTTGAGAATGGAAAAGGTAACTAAATGTTGGTTTTATAATTATTTTCATAGTTATTTCCATTGGCCAGTACAATATGATTTTCACTGATAATTCCTCGTATTTTTTTAAAGATGTATTATGTTTATGTATATAGAACTGGGATATAGGGTAGAGGTGCAGGGGGTGAGAGGATTCACCAGACATAGAATGGGGAGCAGAACAGACAGATGTACTGAAGCACACTGCTGAGGGGAGTAGCAGGCAGGTCAGGAGAGGTCTGCTACGCTTATCAAGTATTTATTTTATCTTATATGTCAAGCATGATTACTTTCTTCATAGATCTCATATTTGATAGAACTTTACATTAAAAATGAAAAAAATAATATGAATAAAAATAGAATACCATAGTTGTTTTTATGCCACTTTGTGGCAAAAATAAACTTTTTCTGAAGGAATTAAAAGTTCACAGAGAGTATGTGTTAATTTTATGTGTTAATATTAATAGGCTATAGGATTCTAGGAGGATGTTTAAAAATGAACTTAGCATTGGCATTGTGGAATTGAATGCAATAGATTGGCCTCCCAATTTGTATGGGCCTCAATCAGTTCATTGAAATCTAGAATAGAACAAAACACGGACCCTTCAGTGAATAAAAAATAATTTCTGGCCTTCTCTGGTGGCGTAGCAGGTGAAAGCAACTCTAAGAAGCTAAAAAGCCACTTCAGCATGAGTCCTATCGCTGCCACGGAGGTGATCCACATGATGCCGCAGACCTCTTCTGGCCCGCCCGCTGCTCCCCTCTGCAGTATACTCCATCAGTCAGCCTGTTCTGCTTCCCACTCTGTCTCTGGTGAATCTTCTCACTGCCCCTGCACCTCTGTCCTGTACACCATGTCTGTATACATAAGAAAATCTTAAAAAAAAATCTTCTTTTGACTATTTTCAGACATAATATAATCTGCAGCACTGTCTCTTCATGAATGGCAATCTTCTAACTGAAAAACGGATCTTCTTGGAAATCCTGTACTACTAGCCCATTCTACAGATATGGGACTTTCTGGACTTCATACATACATAAGTAATTCCTTATATTAGTTATACATAAATATCTTATATGTCATTTATATGTATATTTACATCTACATATAGATATACACTCATGCATAGCTATCTATCTATAACACATATAATTGGTTCTATTTCACTTGAGAACCTTGATTAAAATAGTGTCACATGCTAAATATTGAAGTGTGACTGGGAGTTTGAGAAGAGGATGAAGAAGTGAAGAACTTTATAAGAAGAGAGGACAGATGTAAGAAATTAGAATTGGGTTATACAAAATCTCCAAGAAGTTCAGTTTGGGCCAACAAGGTTGAAAGATTGTATGGATAGAGGGGGAGTGCAGATACAAGAGATGAGTTCGAGTGGGAGATCATGGAAGTGCCTTGTATGTCATACAAAAGCATTTGGACTTTAACCTATAGGAAATGAGAAGCCATTTGAAGGATTTAAACAGGGAAATAAGATGATTAAATTTGCATTTTAAAAGATTACTTTAGCTGCAGTGTCAGGTATGGATTAGAGAGGGTCAAGGCTGCTGGCAGAGAGATTATTGAACCAGTATAAGCCAGGATAATGAGGTCCTGCACTAAGTCAGTAGTGGCAGAAATGGAAACGAGATGGATATAAAAGATACAAAAGAGAGAAAACCAACAGTATTTAATAAGTGTTTTGGCATAGGATAAAGAGAAGGTTACATAAACAAAGCAGATGCCCAGTACACATGCTTAGAGAACTGGACAGAACTGATTTTTGTAATATAGATGGAGAAGGAAGTTTGAGGAAAATGTGAATTATTTATATTTTGAGATGAAAACAAGTGGAAGCCCCAGAAAAAATATGTCTAATAAATACTTAAAGTATGAATCAAGAGAGAAATTAGAAGTCAGGACGGGAGTTATAGAAGGTAGGGGTTTGGGAAGCTACTTAGAGAAGTTGTGGGTATTGTCAAAATAATTCAAGAAATCTGTACAAAGAACAAAATGAAGGTGACTGAGGCAGAACCCTTGAAAGCTTGTAAAGCATGAATCCTTAATTTGCTGGTTAAGAACATTTCTGGAGTTAAGAATAGAGTAAAAGGCCCTTTATAAGAAGTTCTTGGAGAGATAGCAGATAATCTAAATTAAAGCTCTAGCTAAGGTTTGTACTATGTAAGCATGTAGTTTGCCACACTTTTGATACATCATGATCTATCTTTAAACTTTATTATTAATTATATCTGAAGAATTAGTGTTTTAGTTAGACAAACACTTGAAAAATCTTAGGAAAAGAGAACTGGCATTGATTTCATAGTGATGACTTAAAAACTATTTGGAGGGGTCCTCCCTGGTGGCGCAAAGGGTTAAAGCACAGCACAAAGAAGCCAAAGCCACTGCTGCATTAGTTTGATCTAGCCTGCCCCATAGGAGATCCACATGGCGCAGCAGACCTCTCCTGATCCGCCCTCTGCTCCCCTCAATGGTGTACTTCGTGGATCTGCCTGTTCTGTACCCCATTCTGTCTCTGGTGAATCCTCTCACCCTCTGCATCTCTGGCCTGTACCCCAGTTCTGTACGAATAAATAAATAAATCTTAAAAAAAATATTTGGTATACTCATAGGGAATTATAGAAAGAAATATAGTCATTTTTTCTCTAAGTGTCCTCATCTAGAAAGTAAAGCAATTTCAAAAACAAATCAGCACTACATGGAGTGATCTTTAAGGCCATCTGTAGTAAAACTGGTCCCTTGTCTTATGGTTCTATTCAAATACTCTTTGAAATGAGACTCCTAGGGCTGCATACTTTACTGTGTGGGAGGAACAATTTGGGCATTTTAGGGGAGGAGAAAGAAAAAGGAGGGGGAGGGGGCAAAGGAAGAAAGGAAGGGAAGTAGGAACTGATAGGGAGGCTGTATGGGCTGTATGGGGCCATAAATACATATATATCACGTTAAAGAAAAAAATGCTGATACTTGAGCAGAGAATACATGTGTAAATAATATCCAAGTCTGAGAACCAACAATTGTATTAGCATAATCCCCAGACAACAAAAATAACCAAACAACTCCTTGCTTTACCTAAGTTAACTTAAAAGACTATCAGTGTGTCTCTTGCTTTTGGCCTGAAAAGTATCCTTAGTGGTGTACTAATTTCCATTTTAGGCAAATGTAAAAAAAATATTAAATAACCTCAAAATTGCATCAGTGCATAATGCCCCTGTTAGTTAATAGTGTATCACTACTAGTGGTTTATGAAATGCTTGTTTCCTAGCTTTTAGTTCTGCCTCAAAAAATAAAAAGATGGTTCATTATTAGCCAAATCATGAGTCCAAAATTCCGGGACTCCAAGCATATCAGAACAATACTAAAACACAATCAAACAAACAAAAGCCCCGCATATTTCATATTTTTAAATCTTCCAGGAAATTTAAAGTAAAATTGTTATCTTTACTGATGGAAATAAAAATTCTCTCTAAAGTGGTAGCCTCAGTTTTTAACAATTATTTATTGCTTCTTTTAAGTTTTTCCACCAACTTTCACATAGCTGCTTTTGTTCATTTATTCCTCTGAAGAAATTCCTCACCCATACTTCTCACCTGCTCCTTTTATTTCCTTCCTCCTGAGGAAGTTGTGGGGACCAACAAAACACAACACCCCCTCACACACACATTCTTTTTCCTCACGTATCTGTCTTTGCTTCCCACCTAATCCAAGATTTCCTTTTATGGTTTATTTTATTCCTCAGCATGAAGACTGTTTATTATGCTCTTCTGAGAACTGAATATTTCTGTGATGAGGATCTTAAAAATATTTCTTAGCTTTTTGAAAAAATACAAAATGTTTCTAAGCTATGAGAAAACATATTTAAGAATGTATAACAGAGCTGCAAATATGGAAATCTCCCTATAACAAAAGGGTTGTACTCATTAAAAAATGAATGCTAAATTAAGCAAAATTATAAAAATTCAAAGATGTTACTGTCCACTTTCAAGATAAATTCATACTGTGGATGTAATGGACAGCAAGATTACCATAATTTACACTACATTTTACATTTGAAAGTTGCTCAGAGTAGATGTTAAAAAAATCTCATCCCAAGAGAATACTATTCTAATTGTAGTGATGGTGATTGTTAACTTACTGTGTTCAGTTGTTAATTTCTGTGAAAATTATTTCAAAACATATAATATGAAATCATTACACTGTACACTAAAACTAATACAATGTTGTGTCAATGATATCTTAATACAAAGGCATTGCTGGGTTCCTAAGTGACCACATGTGAATCCAGAGAATGAAATGTTTTCATGTTATCTGATTCTTAATTACTTCACAGGATGGAAAATTAGATTAACAGCATTTTACTGCTTAAATTGTAATTTTTTTTCTATTAAAGTTTTTCTTATGTGAAGAGATCCAGAACCTGGGGGAATACACTCATGGAACCTGGGGGAATATACTCATGCTGCAGTAGACAGAGTACACAGCACACAGAAAAGATGAGAGAGCGATAATTTTATTTTTCTTAGCCTAATTGGCAGCTAACCCAATTTGCTGATGCAATTTTGTAAGGAATACACAGGCCACTTGAACAAGGGAAATGAAATTAATCACTGAAACCTCAGTCAAGAGACATGACCTTCAGCTAATGTCCCTTTTGAAACAGAAACATTTCAAACTTCTAGAGGATTGGAAGAAATCTGGCAGAGCAGGCACTGTTGTGCTTTTTTGAACCCCTAGTGATGCCTGTGAATGTTACTCAATCCTACTATTGCGAGGTGGATCGTCTTACTGTTTCCACAGCTGCTGGGGTATTAAATTCTGACTGAATCCAATGCTGTGATCACTGTACTGTATCTAACTGCACACCAGTCAAGTGTTGGAGGGGAGCTGGCAAAGGACTTCTCAGTCCTGGAGGCTGTTGGGCTCTAATAAATACAGGTCCTCTTGCTCTCAAATAATCTGCCCATCAGCCATAAAGCTCCTCACTGACCATCACAAATCTTTTTCTAACTTTCCACATGCATTCCATATGATTTCCTGTTAGGGCAATTTTAAAAAAGGATTATTAACCCTGTCATCTTAAGAGTCAAAGGTTTACTTATTAACTGAGGTGGGATAGTACTTATCATTAACTTACATAGATATTAACCAATAAAAAGTCAGAGAAAATGAAGATAAATGACTTGCACCTGTTCTTTGTACACCCTGTTTTTGACTATAATTTCAGATCTTGCCACTTCAGAATACTAGATTATGTCATATACTTTATATTCCCACAGAAAGGCTGTTGTATAAGAATGACTTATAAGAAATAATACCATAGATAATAACACATTTCCCCCCAAGTAGCCCATTGATTTAGCACTAGTGGTTATATTATTTTTTAGAGTTTCCATAATCTGTAGTAAATGTTTATAGACAATTTTATGATGATGTCCCACTGTGTCTATATGAAAGTGATGCTGTTAATATTTCAAAGAATCTAGAATATTCTTAAAAGAAATTAAACTATATATCATTTGTAAATGAATCTTCTTCAAAATGCTTATAGTATTCAAAAAACCCAATCACATAATAATACGCCATATGAACGTATGCAACTATTCACATATAGTACCTCACTTTTTATAGAAAATACATCTTCCCTAATTTTTTTTTATTTTATAAGATCTATGGAAATGCAGATAAGAATGTATGCACAATAAAAATGCTTTTGATTATTCCTCAGTAGTTACTGTATGCACTTTGAAAGTACAAATAATAAACATGTTTTTGAGGCATGCATTTGAAGCAGAGAATACATTAGAATAAAGAAAGTAATCACTTGTGAATATCCACCTATTATCATGTTTTTTATTGCTTGGAAATCTTTCTAAGGAATAAAACCTACCAGATAAAACTTTCAACTTTCAAATAATTAGTTTTATCGGAGTTGCAAATTACAGAAAGATAAACTTCACAAAATAACCTGAGGTAATACCAGAGTTAGCATACAAATATTTTAAATAGAAATTATGCCAAATTCTCTAGCAAACAATTATTATAACACGTGGAGATAAAAACCAAGATTTAAATTGCCATTAGATGTTATGTGCACTTAGTGGTGTGTAATTTGATGCCATGTATTTTTTTTTGCAGTAATTTCCCTAATTTCTCACAACCATTCTGTGCTGCAAATTAAAATCAACTGTTTCTTTCTAAAGAAAACAGAAGTGAATGCATGACCATGCTTGCTGAAAAGTACATAGACTATTGCTGATTTGCGTAGTGGGAAGAATTCATTTCTCGATTTTATGGCTTTATTTTATATAGAGTTGAGAGTGCCTCTTGTCTTAAAAAAATGTACGTTCAAGAACTAAGAGTAGATTAGGAAAGGGTTATGTAAAATTGAGTTTCACATTTTTGATAAAAGAGGGCATATGGCCTTCTAGGTTTGCTTGATGGGCAATTTGAAATAACCACAATAAACCAATTAACATTTTGGGTACTTATGGCACAAGGGGTTAAGACTCAGCACTATCAAGCTATCAGCAGCCACTGCAGCACAAGTTCTGTCCCTAGCCAGGAAGCTGGCAATGGTAGATTTCGTAAAGAAGGAAATAAATAAATTTACCTTATCTACCATAAGTCTGTGGGTGAACAATGGAATAACATACACTCTATCTGCCTGCCCTGCTCACTTGGAGCTCAGGGTACTGGGTCTGCAACTGGAGCAGAAGTGGTGATTTTGGTAGCATACCCCGGTCATGCCTATAAGACAAGGTAGTCAAGAAGTACAAGAGGTTGAATTAACCCACTGGGTGCGGGAGGTACATTGGCACTTGAGCTGTAGACCAACTTGGGTGATGGGGAACTGCAATAGGCGGGAAGGTCGGGTCTCTCTATTAGCTACAGTAAGACTATGATAATCACTTGTGTGTTTGTTGGGAGTACTTGTGGGCATTTAGCTATACCAATTTCTACCTCAGCACTATGGTCTCAGGCTCCTTAAAACCTACCAACTACCACAGTTCCATGCCAGAGAAAGAGGTCATCTCCTTGTTCTTCCTAGGCTCATAGAAGCATTGAGTCCTCTGTGGCCATGAGACTCAGAGGTGGGGATTACCTTAAGAAACAGTGGTTCAACTATGGCCAATCGCTGGGGTGTGGAGCTCTGGTGGTGACAGGGTCTGCTGATTGTTTCATTACTGTCTTGGTGTAGGTCTCAGTGAATTTAGGTATTCAGGTATTCTGTTAGTTTCATGAATTTCTATATTGAGACAATGCTCCAGGTTTGGGAAGTTTTCCACTATTTCTTTTAATAAACTGTTTTTCCTTTTCTTTTTTCCCTTCTTGGGTTACCCTATATCCTTTTGCTGCCTTTACCAATGGTGTTGTATAGTTCTCGTTGTACTTCTTCATTTTCTTTGCATCTTATTATCCTCTCTTTTACCTAAATCATTCGCCATTTCTATTTTCCATCTCCCATTTGGCTTATTGTACTTTCCTGGCTTTTTCTGGTGTTCAGAATCTCATTTATTGAGTTCTTTACATACTGGGTCTCTTATTGTTATTGTTTTTTTAAAGCTTGAATTTCCATCTTATGATTGTTTAATTTCTGAATCCATTTAATTTCTGAATCCATAGGTTTTCTGTGTGTCTTTGATTTATGAGTTCTCTTCTATGAGTTTGACTTGCCTTTTTGAGTTTTTTTTTTTTTTTTAAAGATTTATTTATTTGTGCATACAGAACTGGGGTACAGGCCAGAGGCTCAGGGGCGGCAAGAGGCTTCACCAGAGACAGAGTGGGGAACAGAACAGGCAGATCGACGAAGTACACTGCTGAGGGGAGCAATGGGCGGGTCAGGAGAGGTCTGCCACGCCATGTGGTCACCTCCAGGGCAGTCGGGAATCGAACTCATGCGGAAGCGGCTTTAGATTCTCACTGCTGTGCTTTAACCCGCTGCGCCACCAGGGAGGGCCGCCTTTTTGAGTTTTATTCTATTTCTTTGAGTATTTTTTTAATAGTACTCTTGCACTATCTTTCAATAGGAAAGTACAATCTTCAATGACTTTGCAGTAGGATTCTGTAGAGTTATGTCCTTGTGATGTCCTATTTCCTTTGATCTCAAATTCCCATATGCTATAGTTTTACTCTGCTCATCTGATGATGACATTTTCTTTTATTTATTTATTTATTTAAAAAGAGTTTATCAATTTAGAGAGTTGAACTAATATTACTTTTCCAGCAGGTGGCAGTGTGGCTTTATTTGATTTGATATGATTTTTTTTTGGCTTCTTCTGGCTTCCATAGATATGGAGCGCTGTATTTGCATTTGTTTTGTCAGGAGATTAGAGGAATCTAGTATTACAAGACTGTTGAAAAAAATAGGGTATGTATTTAGGAATATGCCTTACTAGGGATATTTTCTACTTTTTAAATTTAATATAAGAGAACAAAATATACAGAAAAAAAAATGTAACATATTACTATAACACTCAGTTTAAGAGATGAAGCATTTTTTTATATGTTAAATCCCCCTCTTCTTCCTACTCCTACGCAGAACTTATCTCTATCCCTGATTTACCAATTCCATGCATTTTTAAATTGTTTTTAACATAGCTATGAACAATTTTAAAGTATTTATATCTTAAGCTCTGTTTTTATATTAAAAGTTCTATAACAATTATGTCAAACTGTACATTCTTCTACTTTTTTTCACCTATCACTGTGTCTCAAAGCTTTGGGTGTAGTTCTAATGCCAAAGTTATAAATTTGAAAAGATAAAAGCAAAATTGTATGCTTGGTAATAGTCAAATGAATGTAAAAAATCAGGGCTTCTCAGTTAGGGTGGGAGTTTAGTTTTGTATGCATGATGGCTATGGAGTGACAAATATAAAGGGGTCAACTCAAAAAACTAATGAGGGCTAAGAAGAAAGAAAGCCTTTGGTTTTGGAGCAATATAAAAACAGGATAGCAGACGTTAGTTTTCACTGTGCTGTAAAACTTATTGGCCCTACCTGAAAATGGAAACAGATTAATAGTATGAGAACTTAATTTGGACAGAAAAAAAAAAAAATGGATATGTGCCCTTGAAGTTAGTGAGAAGAGTTTGAATATGATATACTTGGTGATAGAGCTTAAGTAATTATATAGGGGTCTGTGGGACAATATTGTAATAATCATGAATAAGCTATATGGGAGAGGATATAAAATCACAACAGGGAGGGCAGTCGTTAAGACTGTTTAATGGGCCCTCCCTAGTGGCATAATAGGTTAAAGCACAGCACTACAAAGTTAGCCATAGCCACTTCAGCACAAGTTAGATTCCCAGTGAAAGAGGTGACCCACATGGAGTGGCAGATATCTCCTGATCCATCAGCTGTTCTCCTTAACATTGTACTTCATCAGTGTAAGACTTAAATTAAGCATCAGCTGTGGAGAACATATGCTATAGTGGAAGAATTCAGATTGATATATACATCAACATTTCAAACCTGAAAACAAGAGCTTTTCCTTTTAGATGTCAAATTATGTAAATTAGGATAATTACTACAGCTGATAGAAAAACATACTGGTTGATAACTTGCAAAGTACATAGATGATTTGGAGTTAAAGGAAATGAAAGAACATTATTTCATTCTCACTCCTTATTTTCTTAGGTCTCTGTGGGAGTTTTAGGGATTTGTGGGCAGGGAAGAATAAAAGTAAACAAAGAGGAGGGAAGAGAGTGAAAGTACAAAGTCTCTGTAATGGATTAATTTGCTTAAAGGTAAAAATAAAAACTCTGAAGAAAAATGAGTTCCCATCCTCCTCCGAATGCCACTGATTCAAAAACTAGCTACTGAAACTTTATTTTGCTTTAAAGTGTTTAATTAATCTATGGCAAGTCTAGTCCAATTACTTCAAGCATGATATCCTTGAGGTCAAAGTCTTGGTTTTGATGCTTCTACATAATAATTAACTTTGCCCTAACTTGTAGTCTCAGTTGATATGCCAGACCTAACACGTTATTTTTGTTTGTAAGAGAGGACCAAATGAAAGGATAGTTTTGTGAGAACAACCACTCAAAAACATTCTGAATACACAGGGATCAGTGATACCCATTATAAAATATGCAATCTTGGACTCCTGATTTTCATTATGTATTTTTGAAAATGAAGACATAAAGCTTGCTATAATGCATACTATGAAGTTGAATGCTTCTAAATTAGCAAGCTGAATCAATACACTTAAAGATAAAAATACAGTAATTTAAAATTCTGTCTCTCATGTAAAGTGATTAGAACAACTATAATTAAATAACACAAGTGATCATAAAGATAGTTTTCAGTATACACTTTTTATAAAAGCTTAGTCTTTTGATGTTGAAATTAAAGTCTTAATCTTAATTTTTACTAAATTTCACTTATTTTCCTTTTATTTAGATCAAAGCATCATTAGCTTTTTCAATGACACTGGAAAATCATATTAATTCTAAATTGAGATTACTTAAAGATTATTTTTATATTTGTAAGTCAAGTAAAATTATAGTTGAAAATTATTTTATTTTCTATGTTTATTTGGAGATACAGCAATGCCCCTTTTTTGTTCCAGGGTATGATTTACTCTACCAAATTGCATTTAATTTTGTCTCCTTAGGTGTTTCTTGATGATGGCAATTTCTCACAGTTTTCCTTGGTTTTGACAATTGTGAAACATACTAGTAAGGTATTTGATAAAATGTCCAACTATTGAGATTTAAACTATGTTTTTCTTATGAGTTTACTGAGGTTTTGATTTTTAGGAAGATGACCACAGAGAAAAACTGACAACTTTATCACATCATATCAAAGATACATACTATAAGACAGACTTTTCTATAGATACTGGCTTTGATTGCTTGGCTAAGGTAGAGTATTAATTTCCTCTTTTGCCATAATAACATTGCATGCATTGTTTTCCTTAAACAACAGAAATGTAACATTACCAGTAATGGATGTTACAAGCATGAGATCAAGGTGTCCATAGACTTAGTTTTTTCACAGTACTATGAGGAATTATTTGTTACGGTTCTCCCCCAGAGCTACTATTAGTTTGCTGACCATCTCTGAAATTTCTAGCTTTGCTAATCAATGAATTCAATTTCAGCATTCATTTTTCTCATATGACTAAGAGATAAAGAACCTAGATTATAACACCTCAAAGTTAGATAGTAATAATTTCTACAGTTAGATACCACTACAACACAAATTAAATTATATATATATATATATATATATATATATATATTCTTTCTCACAGATTCCTAACACTTTACACTATATCCCTGTCTTCCCTCCTTCCTCATTCTTTCCTATTAAGTGAAGTGATTTTATTAGAGAAATGTGATGTTCTCTCTCATCTCTCATGGATGATTGCAATAACCTCCCATTGAGCTGTCCTACCTCTACATTAATCTTATTATGGCCTAGTCTCAACAGAGTTGTAAAAAAGTATCCTTTAGGGCCCTCCCTGGTGGAACAGCCTGATAAAGCATAGCACTGGGAAGCTAAAGCCACTTCAGCATGAATTCGATCCCCACCCCAGAGGTGATCCATATGGCAGGGCAGATCTCTCCTGACCTGCCTGCTGCTCCCCTCAGCAGTGTACTTTGTCAGTCAGCCTGTTCTGCACCCCACTCTGTCTCTAGTGAATGCTCTCACTACCCCTATACCTCTGGCCTGTACCCCAGTTCTGTATGCATAGATAAATATTAAAAAAAAAAAGGATCCTTTGAAAACATCCATGAATTCATGTCTACTCAGAATCTTTCAAAATGCAGATTATAATCCATATACCAGTTCTTGTAGTGAAGGATGCTTCTTTTACTCTTTGGCCAGGTATCTGCTACCATTCTTTCACTTAATCTGTTCTAACCAGAGGCCTCCTCCTTATTCCTTGTCTCAGGCACATTGGCTTTGAGATTCTTTACTTTGGTGATTTTGCACCCTTCCTACATCCTTCAAGTCTTTTCTCAATTTATTTATTTATTTTTTCTGTTAGGATTATCCTATCCTATCTCCACTGCTTACAAGTGAAACACCCATCGATTTGATAACTCCTGTCTCATTTAGCTTTCCTATATCCATACCATTTATTGCCTTTTAGTATGTAATATATCCTTTAATTTTGATCTGTATTTTTATTACTTTATGTTAGCATACAAGTGTCATGGGTCAAAAATTTGTATCTATTAAGTTTTCTTGTGTATTTCCAAAAACAGAATAGTATCTGGCTCTTAGCAAACTTTCAACATATTTTTAAAATAATGTTTATAATATAATAATAGTAATGACTAGCACTTTGAATATTTGTATGTCATAAGCACTTTTATACATTTCTTGCATATATTTACACTTTTAATCTTGAAAACAACACTAAACTATAATTATGTTATTTTCCTACTTTATAAATTAGGAATAGGGTAAGCTTCCAAAACTAATAAATGGAAAGCTTGATATTACTGGCCAGTTTTCTTTATTTTTCTATTCTGTAAAAAAATCACACTGAGTACATGTGTATACATATGTGTGTG
>NW_004567102.1:41235815-41269577 GCF_000260355.1 Condylura cristata
ATATATATATATATATATATATATATATAAGTAGAAAACACACACAAAAAATTCAACTACTTCCACAATGTTATCTCATTTGATAATTACTTTCCAGATATATTGGCTTGAAATCTTTTTAACATCTTTTTAACATTAACAATTTAAATGTTGTATCTTCTAACTAGTTCCCATGTTTATAGCTACTTGAAAATATAAATTTTCTATATGTTAATATTGTATTTATTTGTTGATGTCCTGAATGAATATAGTGCTAAGTATTTAGGCTTATCCAATTTTGATAAGAATTTATGTGTTTTTGTGTGTTCATTTTGCAGATACTTTTTATTTTTCAAGAGAAGGAGTTATTAATACATTTGCTTCTGTTCTTTTATGTTGAACTATAGCATATTGAAGGCCTTCAGGAAACTACAAAGACTTTCTAAGCAGCTCCTTAAAACATGTCAACGAAATAATACAGGGTAATTATTTTGTTCTATTTTTAAAGATGGCACATTGAGGTTAAGTAATTTTCTTGAAAGCAGAACATTTACATATTGTATTTTTAATTAAGCATCTTAAATTACCTGTGCAATTTACTCCTAAAATTTTTATGAATGTACATTTGGTTCAAAAGCTAGCAGTGTGATAATTCAGAAGGCAAAAGCCCCCAAGTTTGTGGTAAAAAAGGAAATAATTCACCAACAACCTTTGAATATCAGTCTGCTAAAATGGCCTAGTGATATGTAATTGTAGTCATTATTTAGATGAGCTGAGTAATGGAGGTTAATTAGAAATCAGCACAGTATAAAGAAGAGTAAAATTTGGGTTAGTTAAAATAGTCTTTGGGAAAACCAAAATTCTACAGCGGGTTAATCACTGAAAAGCATGTAACCAAACTAAATAGAAGTTAAATGTTATTTTCATTTGGTATATAGACATGTATTAACTTATATATTTTAATATACATTTGTAGTATATAGCCAAAATATGAAGCAATATCTGAGTTTTCATGAAACAATAAAAACAAAGCATTTTAGCAATAACAATCTGACAGCCACAGCCTATAACTTGATTACTAAAAGTAAGACAGAATTTAATAAAAGCAAGGAAATTCATAGAGGACAGAGGTTTTGTGCCTTTTGTTTGTATAGAAACACAAACTACAAACTTATTAAAGAGTTCTACTTATCTAGTCTGCCCATTCTAGTTATTAATCCTTTGGTTAATATGCACACCTCTTCAGTGGTAGTTTTCAGAATGACTGTCCTTCCTATGGTTACATGCTTCTTTTCAGTCGTTCCTGATCTAGCCTTAATGAGATGTTTGCCTAACAGAATGCAGTGGACATAGCATTCTTGGTCAGATAAGGTTAAGTCAAAGTATTAATAAATCATGAAGCCCCTGTGCTGAAGTCCTGCTTTTAGGATGTTTCTACTTGGAGGCCATCCCCAATGCTAGGAGAAGTCCATCACATGGAGAGGCTAGGTGTAGGTACTGAAACAGGCACTACAAGTGAGCATCTAGCTAACAGTTACCATTGACTGACATCAATACCAACAAGACTTCTTTTAGATATCTAGCCCAGTAGAGCTTTAATATTACTCTAGTGCACTTCCAACTGATTATAGCTTTATTAGGCATCCAACCTGACGATTAATCAGCCAATCTCTAAAACCATAGGGAATAACAATGTACTGCTGATTTAAACCACTGAACTTTGAGATATTTATTTTTAACCTCAAAGTAGTCAATAACTAAATAGTACCGGAAATTGGATACTGCCATCATAAAACTTGACATTAAGTGTCCATGTTTTTGAGACTGACAGGCAGACACAAACTGGAGGGATCTCAAGGAGATTACGATGGACATGAAGAAACACAAAATTTCATTAGAAAATCAAAAAAGTGACATTTTATATAGTGCTGAAATATTTGTTGACAGTGTTACCGTGGATTAAGTAGAAAATACATAGTGAATATGATGAATATATCTGGAACCATAAAAGTACATCTATTTTTTTTTAAATGATGTAAGATCTAGTATATGTATTTAAAATGGAAAAAAGTGAATTGTAAAGTTTTAAGAATAATTTTGAGGAAATAGAGTATATAAAGGTTGAGTCAAAAATGAAATTGTTTCTTATTCTCTGACTTTCACAATGACAAAAAGCTTTCAAAACAAAGAATAATCTCTGATAAAAAATTATATACAAACTGTTGACAATTAAAATGACTATTTAGGGTAACAATGTTTGTACTGAAAATATGGTTATAAGACCTATTAAAACTTTAAAGAAGTGTTTTATGTACCATCTTAGGTAAATTGAATGGTTTCTGAGAATCTTTTTTTTTTAAGATTCATTTATTTATGCATTCAAGGGCAGAGGTTGGGGGTTGAGAGGATTCACCAGAGACACAGTAGGGAGCAGAACAGGCAGACATACACTGCTGAGAAATACACTGCTGAGGGAAACAGTGGGCAGGTTAGGAGATGTCTGCCACACCATGTGGGTCATCTCTCTGGCCAGAGATTGAACTTCTGCTTCAGTGGCTGCAGAGAACTTCATGGTGCTGTGTCTTAACCCTTTGAGCCAGCAGAGAAGGCCTAGCTTCTGAAAATCTTAAGGGTATATTTTTTAGACATTTTCAGCTAAGATATCCAAAAAGTAATACATTTTTAGAATTTCCATGCAAAAAACCTCTAAATTCTCAATAGCACTGTTTCATAGCCATGCTCTCAGTCCTCATCAGAAAGAAATTTTAGAGTATGCTTATAATTAATTAAATTGTACCCCAACATAATTTATAGAAAATCCCTTACATTTTAGGAATATTGGGTTAGGAAATGATGTCATATGCAGTTCAAAATGAAATCTATTGTGGTCTCTAATCTTTTAAGAACAAACATAGGATGAGAACTATTTAGCTATACTATAAACACAGGTTATTTCCTATGTATGATTTGGATTTTAGAGGCAAGAATCCAGAGAATGGAATCAAAAGTCATGGCTACTTATTCCTAGGAGCAAACTTTAAGCCAGCAAACTGGCCATATGTATCCAACTGGATTTCAGAATTGCTATAGAATAGTGATAACTATATGCCAACTGTTTTTTATTGCAATTATACTATCCATGTATCACCATTTTATATTGGGCTTGAGGCACAAAGTAGAAGAGTCAGAGAAACTACATGTCTGGTTCACAGATTTTCAGATTGATGTCATGGGCTTAAGTCTATTTCAGATGCTTAGATAGTAAATTTAGAACTAATGATAAAATGAAGTGGGATTTGAGCTCTTGTTTGGAGGGTAAGTGAATGTTTTATATGGAAAGGACATGAATTTTTATTTTCATGAGGTAGTTTGTGGAAGAGTACCTTAAAAATGCCAATTTCTTTTCTTGGTATACAACATTAATGCTCCTCACATAAAGATTTATCCCTAAATCTGTACTGTTTTTAGTGACTTATATGTTTAATATTATATGGCAATCCTGACATTCAGGCTAAGTTAAAAGTCTTGCATTTCCTTTGGGTCTCTTGAAAAGTTGAACTTTGGAGCTCACCTTAAAAAGGCAGCCAACACACTATGAGAAGCAAAACTCACAAAATGTAGCCAACACATACAGATAAACGTCTGAACTTCAATTGAGAAACATAAACAATATATGGCTATGAGAATGAGTTAACTTGGACATTGAATCTTCAAATAAACAAGTCACACCATCTTTTTGCTTGCAACTACATGAAAGCAATCCTCATATAAGGATTGCCAAGATGAGTCTTTTCATAAACAGGAGTATGAAATATTACAAATTAATGGTTAAAACCAATGATTGTTGGCATGGCTTATTTAACACTGTAGATAAGTAGAACATCAGCATAGTGGCAATTTGTTTTCTGTACTTTGAGACTTGAGAACCCCTTGACCTAAATAACAACAATTAGAACTAGTATTTGAGACAAACTGTGTCAAAGTAACTTAGCTGTTTGCTTCTGGAAATTCTTGCATAAGAAGATAAAAATGAACATCAATAATTAACTTCCTCTTTGCCTCAGAAAATCCCTTTGAAAAAAATGTTTTCTTATATAGGCAAAAAGCTTTCCTATCAGGACAATAGGTTTTTTTTTTTACCTGGACTAAATCTCAATTATTAAATAACTATTTAGTTGTCAAGAGTCATTTTAAGACACTTTGCCTTAATGTGTTCAGCAATTCCAAATCATTATACTATGAATTTTGTCAGTTCCAGTCAATTTCTATCTTAAACAACTTGATCCAATACACTAAGACCTAACCTTTCCCTTCTGAAATATTACTAAGAGTTTGTCAAGATATTTATGTATCAATGTGGAGTTCTCACATATTGCGATAGTTTTAATAACCTTAGCTTTCCTTGATTAACAGGTTTTCTGGTTACCTGGCAAATAATCAACAACTGCAGTTGTGAATTCATAGGTGTTACAGGACGTTACTGTTCACAGATTTTCTGTCTTAATGTCACTAAAAATCTCAATAACTCATAAAATAAAATAGCTGTCAAGTTGACACTAAATACCAAAAAAAAAAAAAAATGATTTCATAGCTTTAGTGATCACCTACCTCTAGCTTATTAAGTGAAGAGCTTGAAGAATGATGAAAGAGGATTCTCTTAGAGAAATTGTCTTAGTGCTACAATATATGAAACAATAAATATTGATGAATTTACTATCATTAAACAGGTATTCTAAAACTGATGTTTCAGGATGAAAAAATGCTAGAAAGTATGTTGCTCCCATGGTAATAATGAGGAAAAAATCAAATATACAGCAGCATCATAAGTTTTCTTGAAGCCATTGATGTCTTAAATTTGCAAGGAAACCATTTGACCTAAATTCCAGGAAAGAACAAGATCCTAGAAGATAATATGGGCCCATGAAGTAGCTCACATATGACAGTGAATAGAAGAAAGAGATTCCAGCAATCATAAAAATAAGACATTAAGACAAAATCAGCAAATGATTTAACAAATCAACAAGGTCAAGACAAAAATGGGGTAAAAGGTCAAGGAAAATATGGGGTACCAGACACAAGGGGGAATTTGAACTCATTCACAAACTTTTTCCCACTCAACAGATGTTCATGAAAATGTTTAGGAGCATGATGAGACAAATGAACTTTCCTAGGATGTCAATATGGAGGTCATTGCTGGGAATTGAGAGACAGACATAAAATGTTGTCTACTTCTTTGAGTCTTTATATCATATAAAACATAATATTAAGCTGCTTGGGAATAGGAGCAAGCACTCTCATACACAAGATGTGAATGAGTGTAAGTGGCTGCACAGGGAATAGATGCAAAGCTTTGCCCTCTTTTCAGGCTTCTATGTGGTGAAGTGATAGCCTCTGAGAGGACAAATGTTCTTAGGTCTTTTATCTTTTGTGGGCAATCAATGTTTCTTATAGCTGAAATGATGGTAGCACATTCTTAATACTAGCCTTATATAAAAGGTTGGATTTGGTTGCTATGGGTTCAATGTTGAGAAATTCTTATCCCAAGGTACAAATGCATATGGTACCCCTAAAGCTGAAATGAGACCAGGGTAATATATAACATGTCATCCTTATAACAAAATTTGCATATCTTAACAAACAAGTTCAGTCAATGCCTAGGGAAAAGAACAAGAATATAGAGAGAGGCCCTTTCTTTTGTATAGGCAAGTATAGATGGTAAAAGCTCAAAGTAGAACAACAAAATCATATTAAAAACTGTTTAGCACCAGCAATCTAGAGCTGTCCAAATTATATAAAAATTTGAAAGAAGGTAGCACCAGGTGAAGCTATCAGTCATGCTACATGACCACTTTGATAATACACCCTAACATTTTTTTCTCTTTTCACTCAATTCTTGTTAATAATTTATGAAAAACTGAGATTGTACTTTTTAATGAGCTGATAGTATTTTTTTAACTAACTGTATTTATTTATTTATTTATTTAAACTTGAAAAGACACTGAACAATGCAGGATTGGTTAATTAAACTGCCTTGCATAGAGCATATATCTCGCACATGAACTTAATTGTTTAGTTTATTCCCCCCACATTTCTGCTCCTAACATCATGAAGGCTGAATTTCTTTCTTGGCTGAAAGATGTCATGGATTCCATTTCTCATGATAATGCATGGAAAAACAATGCAAAAATATCACAAATGCCACCCAGTAAAACTTTCTTCCTGTGACATTGGCCAGAAATATGTGTCACACCAGTCTTAAAATAGTCACTTGCAAAGGTAATGAGATGACAATGACTTATTTAGACAAATGATCCATCCTTGGATCTAAGGAGAGTGACTGTCTCCAATGAAAGATGTGGATAGAATCTAACAAAATCGAAGTCTGGTTAAGAATATGTCTGTCATAGATTTTAATCTGTAATTAATGGGTGTGTTTCCCCCTCTACCAACTCTTTGTTCAAGAGTTACTTCAAATGCTCCTAGTAAAGGCTGACAGGGAAAGCAAGAAGATATTCCGCAGGTTAGAGAGCATGGTTGACTGAAAATATAAAGCAAAAGTCATTCATCCACTAAGGTGGCATTCAAGCCATTGGCATTTTGGTCATGTGTGTTGAGGGAAAGCAAAGCTTATTTGGCAATAACAACTTGTCTTAGAATGAACACTGAGCAATTTTTAGAAGAAAACACTGATACCCATGTGTGCTAAAAGAGTATGGCTACTGAGCCCAACCAGAATGAAATAGTATATAACGTGGAAGAAAAATATAGAATATTTTAAATCTGCACACTAAGACCAGAGGAACAAGACCAAATAAAAATAGCCTTATACGTTTTTATTACTTCTTTACAAGTAGAAATGAACATTGGAACAATGTAGAAACTTTCAGAGTTGTTGAATATAATTATACCACTTAACACTATATCCTTTATAAGCCTATTCATTAGCTGTAGACATATATAATACATATATAGATACATAAGCATCACTATCTAATTACTTATGCATGTTATCAGGCTTATGTATCTGGTAAATTTAAGATTGCTCTCTTTTTAGACATGCACACACACATTAACTATATAAAACCTGGAATTATATTTGGTAGAAATTTGGACAAGTAATAATTAAAATTGTCATGCTCTTAAAAATACTATATTACCAATGTAAATACCTCATTTCTGTGTTTACGTATTATAACAGCACATTCCCCTGCCACAATTGCTACTACCTTTGGCTTTTGGCTACACATACATTTCTACATGATCCTAAGCATGTCATTAGGATAATATAAAGAACTACTTATGATGTATTTTATTCCTCTACCAAGATATTTTCCCTCTTCTATTGATGAAAATTTCTCACTTTATAATTCCCATTAAACTTCTACTCATGTGTATTGTTCACTTGTCTTTCTTACTTCAGTTGTTTTTAAATTTGACAGGCTAAAAACCCATTACAGAACTGAAGTTAATACCTCAGAAAAGGGCATGACTTTAGAATTTATACTTTTATTACAGTAATATCTTATGCTTTAATGCATCAAAATATACAAGCAGCTTATTCTTAAGTGGAAATAAGTTTTAAATGAGAACAATAACCAGGGCTTTGAAATTCTCTCAATATTAAATGACAAAAAAGTAATTAACATTTTTATTCCTCCAAAAGCTTATGCAAGTCCTTGTTGTTATTTAATTTCTTCAAACACCTATACTTGGGATATTTAACTATAGAATTTCTATAGATTTTACTTGAATACAGGTCCCCTTCCAATTGTCTAAATTATTGAGATCAAGGCTGCATAATTGGCTCTCAAACGAATCATTTAGAAAGGAAATTTACACTTTCAAATCAGAATTTTTATTAGTAATATGTGTGTGTGTGTGTGTGTGTGTGTGTTTCTCTTCATACCTATAAGATGCCTTTTTAACAATGGTCTTATTTTGCATGATGGATAATTAACAGGATTGTCCCCCATACCCAGGATAACATAGGTGGAATCTGGGTACATGAGGATGTTGACCATTGATATTTGAAGAATAAATAGATAAATAAAAAAATAGGGCTCTCCCTGGTGATGCAACGGGTTAAAGCACCACGTTATAAAGCTCTCTGAAGCCGCTGCAGCAGGAGTTCGATTCCCCACCAGGGAGCTGACCCACATGGCATGGCAGACCTCTCCTGACTTTCCCATTGCCCCCCTCAGCAGTATTATTTTAATCTACCTCTTCTGCTCCCCACTCTGTCTGGTGAATTTTCTCACCCATCACACCTCTGGCCAGTAACCCAGCTCTGTAAGCATAAATAAATTAATCTTTAAAACAAACAAACAAAAACAGTCCTCCTTTCCCCTGAAACCAAGGGAAGTTTGATTGGTGTTGTATACATATGTGGGAAAATAAAGGTATGTTTGTCCTTTTTTCTGCATGGGATGAGGTCTTAATTTTCTAAGGCTTTTCCTTCTGAACTATATGCAGTTTGCTTCTTCTCTACTTTTTTGTTTTTACAAGTTTATGTTATATTTTCCTTAATTTTCTTCCTCTTCACCCTTTGGTGAGATGGTTAGGTTGCTTAGACCGAAACAAACATATGCATGTCACCATGCACATGATGTTGATAGACATGATGTATAGAATCTGCTTAAACTGACTGAACTTCTGTACTCGATCAGTCTTCAGATTTTTTTTTTAATATCATTTCACTTCTTAAAAACAAAGAACTGTTAATGTCGTGTCTACATACTTTCTTGTGAAAAACATATTTTGGTGATATGGGTATGTTCTTCTGCCTTTGCTTTCAAATTTTTATGGCAGAACCATCAATTGCAAAATATTGCTAATAAATATTTTCTATTTAATATTCTTGACTATGATAGAAACATTAAATAAAAATCATTCTTTATAATTCTTATAGAAAATAATACAAATGATAAAGCTGAAATAAATTTATATAAATTATTTAGATATAATTTCATGACTTTCTGTAGATACTGAACTTTCAAAATATTATATTTTAATGTACTTTTTCAAAATAGTATCTATTTTAGATACAAGTGTGGTTTATGTGTTGCTTTATAGCACTCATCTCAGAAAGTCAATAATACATTTATTGAATTTGTATCAATATTGTGTGAAATTAGCAATCTGCTTCATGAGTATACATTTATGTGCTCATTTACATATGAGTAGAAACATACTGGCATATAATTTCTACAAAACTAGGCATCTTTACTGTCAAGCTTACCTAAACTAAGATAAAAGGGAAAAATTCTTTTCAGTTTAATAAGCTCAAATCCATCTGGTGGCAAAGAGAAGTGAATTGGCAATCAGTGAATTAAGAGGAAGAGACTCTATATTCCAGTGCACTGAGCCAAGGCATTATTTTATTATTTCCTTTACTGTAAGGGCTGAATAACTTATTTCATTAAAAATGATGGTGCAGTAAGTTTAGAATCTCTATTTGCATATTACTTCTGCATCTATGAATTAACATTTGATGTACTCTCTTTAGTCTATTTGTGCATATATATGCACAGACAGATTTTCATTAGCTCTCCAGCAAGCTGCTGCCTGAGATCCCAAAGTCAAAGGCTAGATCCTTCTCAAATGGTTTAGAAGAAAATCTTCAAGATTAATAAAATGTTGGTTGAGCCCTCTGGATTTAAGAATTAAAGATGAAAGAATAGAAAAGACAAGAAAAGAAAAGGAAAAGAAATATATTCGCCGACAGGTTCTGTGGTGAGCTTACTGAGCCAATTAAATGTTGCACCAGAGTGGAACATTTACCAAATCTGGAAGTCACTGAAAGTATATTGAATTTATTTCTTTAAGATCTATTTTATTTTTATTTATTTATGCACACAAGAACTGGGGTACAGGCCAGAGGTACAGGGAGTGACAGGATTCACCAAAGACAGTGGGGAGCAGATCTACTGAAATAAACATTCCCCAGAAGCAGTGGTGACTTTCTAAAATGACTTGCACTGAAAGCAAATATATCAATGAAGAGTAAACACTTTTTTTTTTTAAAATAGTAGATTATTAGTAATTTCCATAGCCCTTGTTTGAAGGGGCTGGGTTTAAGGAAACTTCTCTTTCCTGCCTTCAGCATCCTATGCATGAAATGGACCAAGTGTCCTGTTTGAATATTCACTATTTGCAGATGACTGTAAATATACTAGTTTTCTTCTTACTTGCCCTTGAAGAGTATTTCTCAATGGCTATGTGGTTACCTAAGTGCTTTAAGCATTGGTGAAGGAGAATTAAAATAGCTAGGTTTCTAAATGAAAAGTTAAAACATTGCTACTCATGAGTTCTAGCATCTCTAAAGAAGGGCTTATTTTGGGAATTTTTCCTCATTCTTTTCCAGTAAAGAGCAGAGGTCCAAATTTGGAACTCCTGTCTAAACAGTCTAGTCTTACAATTTTAAGTTTAATATTTCTAGTATTTCACTGAGCAACTAGTTAGCACAGCAAAGCTACTACCTTAAAGTTTGACTGAAACCGTATCATGATTGATTTGACTATTAAAAGCATGTGCGTCCAAATTCAAGCCCTCCATTTTTTATAATTTAATTTGCTAAACAAAACTTTTCTAATTTCTATCATTTGCATATCTCAGCAAGAAAATGCACCACAAGAGCTTAAATCATTTAGACAGATTGAGGCAGGAGGACATGAAGGAGGCAAGTAAAAATTCACATTGTGTTGGACCGGAGAGTAGCCAAAGCCAACAAGATAATGACAACAGAAAGCAAAGTCCTCAAAATGACATTAATCTGTCCTCTAAGGAGGGCTGTGGGCATCTAGTAGAAAAAGCGCTGCAAAAAGCTAAATTTGTGCCCCTTTTTTAAACTCATATTCATCCAAGATGATTAAGTTAAATCGCAAATTTAGGAAAAATCAGAATATGTTTTTCAATTAAAAATTAACATTGAAATTCGACATGCAATGTGTGGGGGGAGATGTTGGCGATCTGATCATTTTTTACATTTTATGTGAAGAATTAGATTACTTGAAACTAACCAGTAATCACAAACATCTCGAAATTGAAACTAAGCTTAATTACTTTTTAAGTCTGAATTTCTTTAAGTAAGGGTCCCTTTAATATAATTAGATATTGTAACTAATTGAATTTGTTGAAGCATGTTTCTTATCATTTTTTTTTTCTTAAACCCCTTTTTGGGTGTGTGTGTGAGGAACGAAAGGATTATGCAGGCTTTTGGAGAGGATCTGAGAAGAATACAACAGATCTAAAGTCCTTTCATCTTCATCTTAGTAAATCTCTAGCCTGGACAGGACCAAGAAGTATCGCAGCTTTTCTTGATTGTAAAGAAGTCCTGGTGAACTAATCTGCCAAGCATGGCGTAAAAAGGCAGGAGCAAAACCCAGTTCTCACTTTACCCTCACGCTGTTGGATGCCGTTGAAAGAAATTAATCTGAACAGATTTAGGACTGAGGGCTTTATGTCCATATGGATTGGCAGTTGGTGAGACCTCACTATTAACGGTGCACAATTAATAAATAATATGTCTCTGTTTGCTTCGGTAGCTGTTCAAGCATTAAAAAGCTTATAAAAAGATTGCTTAGACAAAAACCCCACATATGGGCAAGGTCTTGATCCATGCTGGATGTCTTCCATTCAGGAATCCCATTTGCATTTTGCATGGTACATCAACCCCCAAACACCAATTTGTTATTCATTTTACCAAGTTGGACCAAATAAGTTAGGTACATTGATAGTTATTCTTAATAAATAATAAATGAATTAAAATAAATAATAGCATTAAAATAAATGAGGGCTATGACATGGAATATAATAGTTCATGTTCAGTATAAGAGGAAGGTGTAAGCAGCTACTAGTATTTGATGTCACTTTTGTAGCACCTATTCATATGGGCCTTACTATATTAAACTAAAGGCTCTGTGATCCTTAGTGATTTTTGACCTGAATTAAACCCTGAGAATTAATTGATGAAGACACCAAATCAGTGAAGGCTCTGTTAAAATATTTCACTCAGCATAAAGCTAGATCATGTTCAAGGACTTTTCTGTGTTTGCAAAATTTAAGTTGTACTTATAGCAAGTCTAATCCATAAACCAATATATTTTAGTTGTGCTTATTTTTTTTTACTGATAGCAACTGTGTACATGTAACACTATTTAAAAATTAATCTGATCACCTTATAATAATAGAATACAAATTATCTAAAGTGAAATGGAAAAAAAAAAAAAAAACACCTGACCACCATGCCTTCAAAGATTGACTCACAAGCATGGACATACACTGCCATAATAAAATATTATTGGAAGGCATCTTCACTTTCTCTGTGTTTCTAGAATTCTTCCAGATAAGAATACTTGCCTGAATTTCTATTTTCTTTTTCTTTAAGAAGAATTCTTGCTCTTTTACAATCAAACTTTCTAGAAGAGTATATATGACATGAGTGACATTTGTAAATATTGAGCATAATTTAGTTTCCTTTGAAATTAGGCAGTTTTTCTATAACTCAGTTTAATGGATGTGTTGTACATAATTTAGATAAATTAGGTTATTATTTTGGATGTATTAAGCCAAGTTTCCATATTCTCTTATATGTTTTTATTGAATGAGTATATTATATAATAATATTTAAAATAATTACATCACATGTATCCTCAAAATTAGTACAACTACATTATTATTTTGGTTGATTTATTACACATTGCTAAAAAAGGCAGACAAATGAACAAGTACAACCATTAAATAAATAAATAAAATTAACACCAAACTTCTTTCTCTGGAATAAACTTCCTGTGCCTTCAGCAAAAATTATAGAAATAGTTGTTACATTATTTTAGAAATTATAAGGCTGCATGCAAACTAGACTTCACCCAGGTTTTGTAAATGCCGATGTCTAGAACTAACTTTTTAAAGCTGGGATTGAAAGAAATTATATCATATATTGTAATGTAGAGTCAATGTAACAAGGGTAATATATTGTATGTTTGAAATTCTGTCAGGCATTGATTTACTGTAGGTATAGACTTTAAAATAATACCTCCAGACTGTTAGAAGTTCATCATTATTTTCAAGTTATCAGTATTCAGCACCAGGTAGCCACTAAAGTTAAAGAAGTGATTTATGGTTAAAAAAAAAAAAAAAACTCAAGACTTATTTAGTATTATCATTTTAAAATTACATGAAAAAAAAATTAAATTATATATTTATTCTGGTCTGTACAACATAATCCACAAAAGAGAAGTTAGTTCTTAAAAAGAACACACATTAAGAGAATGTTCTAAACTTGCACATTTTAAAAAATATTTTATTGCTTTTACTTAGGTTAACATGTGGTACATTTTTACAAAGCCTGATTGTTCACATACTTAATTTCTATGTCCATAAAGCTATATATTTTTAATACAATCCAACCATCAGGAAATGATCAGAATGGACTAAATATTTTATTAGCCTGGAGTTGTGAAGTGAAATATAAAAAGGAAAAGTAGTTTTAGAGCCTGTGACATTTCACACTATTCCATCAGTAATAAAGATATATAAATCAACTTTTCTGGAATGTAATTTGGGAATTTTAAAATCATAATACCAATATGATGAAATAATTAATAAAACATGATAGGCAAAGTCAACAAAGAATATAACACAGATGTGTATTTCTTTTTGTTTCTAACACCTTTTTCATTATAGTACAAGAAAATTTGATTTTGAGAGATGATATAGTCATTATACAGTCAGGAATTCTGATGGTTTGTAAATTTGGAATCATATGGTGTATTTATTTATACCTGCTATATAATATTGTTAATGAATTTATTTGGTCTTAAATTTTAGACATTTTAAAAGAAACCTTATTTCAGTTAGTAAAAATACTAATTTTACATTTTCTTTTTATCCTGCTTATAAATTATTTGACTTTCAAGTTATAATTCGGTATGCATTCTGAATATAGCTTAAATAGAGGGTTAATGCAATCCTGTGTGATAAGCAACAAACAGCAAACAGAAAATTATAAAATTACAGAAAAAGACATACTAAAGATCTTTAACTCGAGGCCATGTATAGAGTACACAAAAGCATATAAGGACTATTGAAAAATTAATGAAGAAAAACTAATGAAGAAAGATCTAAGTAAACTCTACAAATATTATTTTTCAAATATAAGGCTATAAAAAAGATCAGTATTCATTTTTTTTTTTAATATGGGCCATTCTCATAGTGTGAGATGGCATCTCATTGTGGTTTTGATTTGCATTTCCTAGATTATAAGAGATGGTGAACATTTTCTCATATTATTGTTGGCAATCTGTATGTCTTTTTTTGGAGAAGTATCTATTTAGCTCCACTGCGCATTTTATAATTGGGATTTTTGTTTTCATTTTGTTGAGTTGTATGAGTTCTGTATAAGTCCTGGATACTGGCCCCTTGTCAAATGGATGAAGGACAGATGTTTTCTTCCACTCACTTTTCCTCATTATTCATGGACCCCTTACTTTAGTTACCTATGTAACTTTGCATATTCTTTGTCCCATCTACCTTTGAACTTCCCCTTGCCTCCTATCCTATAAGAAAAACTCCTGTGTACCCCTGGGAATCAGTGAACATTCCACTTGTTTGGAGAAATCTTGTCTGACCCACTTACATATTTATCCATTCTCCCACCACTGTGGTTTGTAATGTCTTTTTATTATATGTATCAGAATATGCTATAAATATTCAAATAGGTCTTTTCTAACTTCTAGGTTTTAAATTCTTTAACAGATGGAAAATTAACTAATTTTTTTTCTTGTATCTCTAGTTCCTAATGTAATGTATGACATGCAGTAGAGATATACTTTATATCTGCTGAAAAAATAAATGGGTAATAGAAGGATATTTGCTCAGGTAATATTGGTAGGGATAACACCAAACAACCAATAAAAATAGAATTGGGTATTTGCAAGTACAATATTATGTTTCACTATTGATACCACAATTTCAGGCTTTCAGGCCTAGTCTCCTAGACAGAAATAGCTCCCAGGCCACAGTGCAGAGCTGAGTCCTGGCCACTAGACCATGGACCAGGAGTTTTGCTGACTCTCAGGCAAGCAAGTGAAAAGTTGCAAGTAAGCAAAAAGAGGCAAGTTTGTTTTGAAAAAGAAAAGCTTGTTAAGGAGAAAAGGAACAGAAAGAAGTGGGACTCATAGGCTGTAGAACCAGGCCAGGATGAACCAGGGGAGATGAAGTTGGAGTCCTGCCTCAGGGAATATATGCCTTCTTTCTCTAATTATTCTAAACTTTTTTTTTTTTTTTGCGTGTGTGATTGGTTCGTTCTCTGTGTGATGTTTGTTTTCAGTGGTCTCACTCTGCCTTACAGTCTCTGTGCCCTGACTCAATTCTCTGTGCCCCAGCCCTTGTCTTAGAGTCCTTTTCCTTCGTCCTTGTTCCAGAATGTCTTGTTGTCCCTAGTACCTTAGTGTCTGATTAGTCCCCTGTGAAGTTTGTTACCCTTATCTCTGAAGCCTTCCTTATTCCTCTGAGGCCTTACCTATTCTGTTCTGACCAAGGAGCTCTTTGCTTGTCCTATGAGTCACTATTACAATTAATTTGAGCTACCTAAGAACTTCTTTGAAAAGAAAATACTATGGGGCCCTCCCTGGTGGTGCAACAATTTGAAGCACAGCACTATGAGGCTATCCACAGCCACTAAAGCACAAGTTAGATCCCCAGCCAAGGGAGGTGATCCCATGGCATGTCAGACCTCTCCTGACCTGCCTGCTGCTCCCCTCAGCAGTGTATATGATTAGTCTGCTTGTTCTGCTCCCCACACTGTCTCTGGAGAATCCTCTCACCCACCACACCTCTGGCCTGAACCCCAATTCTTCTATGTATAAATAAGTAAATCTTAAAAAAAAATACAATGAAAGAAATACTAGAGATAATAGAACAGCATTATGATTAAAATAAGTTAATATAATCTATGTATTTGGACCACTTGCTTGTTTTTTTGAAAAGAGAACAATCAGAAGATATGTTATTTTCTCAAATAATTCAATCAATTGGTTTATATTCTTTCTGCACACCACTGTTTCTGACTAAACTATTAAATTTCTGTTATTTAAATGTATATTCTAGACATTCGGTCTGCTCATTCAATCATATTTAAGTAAGGGTCATTCTACCAATTATCTTTAATTTTTCAGGAAAAAAGAAATTAGTTTATTAGCTAGTGATGTAACATTTTGAGTCCCCAATCACACAATTATGCATATATAACCATATACATATATATTTTTAATGCTTTCATACAATTTTCTCTTGGTTTTCATTATTATCAAATAATGTATCAATATCATTTGTATCAATACAAAACAGCTTTTTTGAATATTAGGATTAACATCTATAGTTGAAAAACAAAAAAAACAAAAACATTTAAAAATTTTTCTTCAGTTTTTTTTCATATACCTTAATAGATAGTTCATTGTATGATTATGTGAAAAAGAAGTTTAAATTTGAGTAAATACTATTTTTCACTTTCTTTTTGAATAATTTCATTAATACTTTTTAGATTGCAATCCTATCGAGGATACCTATTTAAGTTGTATAGTATAATTTGCTAACTTCACACTTTTAAAAAATTGCATTCCCATATTTCCAGCTGATATTGACTATAAAATGGATTTTTTCAAGATCAAATTTTAAAAATCTATATACCAAAATTTAATAAATATGTATCTTGTATTTCCAAACCTGAACTATTAATATTGCAATGTACATTCATACTTCAGAACTTAACTCCCAATTTATGGATTGAGACAAACTGTAATCTCATATATCTGACAATATGGCATCACCCCAGCAATACTCCAATGACACTGGCTTGGTAAATATTTGAAATGCTTCAAGTATTTCAAGAACGGAAATATTTCAAAATTTGTATCATGATCAGTGACTTGCACATGGTATATGGATTTTCAGTAAGTGACTCAGTGAGAGAGAAGAAAGAGAAGAGGATGACAGCTGGGTCTGCAATGCGAGTCATCAGGTAAAAAGTGATTTTTCTTTCTGATCTAAGGAGTAACAGATATTTCCTTGAGGTAACAATGAATTTACTTTTAACATAGGAAATCTGGTGATCCTGGACAATGGAATAGAAACTGTCATTAGGATTCAAAATATAAATTTGAGCTAGTGAGAAAAATCAAGCACTGAATTTATTAGCATGTATGTATGATAGTTGAAGCCATGAATCATGAGAGATCATGAAGGGAGGTGAGAAGGCAAAATGTTGGAGAATCTTTGTATTAAAGAGCATCTCATTATGGATTTTAAATTAAGTTTTGTCCTAGGAGGTGTAAGAAAAAAAAAAAAAAGTGTCATCATAGATGCTGTTGTGTTGGAGAGTTGTGTTCATTGTTGGGTACTTGGGACCTCTGAGAAAAGTTTCATCAGAGCTCTCCTTTTAATGGCACCAACTTATTTCTCAAGGAAGGCTTCCCCATGAGGCACAGACGTTTAGGTATATTCAGGAGGACAAGTGTGTTACAAAAATGGAATGGAAGAGGATACACATAGAGACACAAGCAGGCAAGAAGAACTGCACCTGAAATTGACAGGTTTGTGGAAGGAGAGGCCTGCAGAGTCACAGACAGCTAGCTGCCTTGGAGCAGAGCTGCCTCTGCTGCTTTATACAGGGAAAAGATTGGTGAAAAGAAGCCTCTGCACGGTAAAAAGAAACTTCCCTGCAGCAGGAGAGTTCCAGTTCAGGAAGTGCACCCATATAGTCTTCTTTGGGAGGATTTCATTCCTTTGTGGGAATGTTAATTACTGTTTATTTCTATGGTTGGTGCCTAAGGATTTCTTTTATATTTGGTTAGACTAAGCCAGTTGGGAAGGACCAGTGACTCTTTTACAATGGTGGTGCTCTATCTCCATATCCCCACCTGGTCTGCACCTCTGAGTACTTTACTTTTCTCTATAGCTTGTTTAATAACTCTGTCAATCATTTCTACTCCACCTCCACTTTCTGGTCTTGTAGGAGCCAATTTCTGGTGTTTCTATGCTGCCTTCTCTAGTTTTTATACTCTTAATTTCTATTTTCATAGACAAGAGTGAAAATACTTGCCTGGAAGAACTGATCAAGACAGAGGAAGTGCCTCAGCAGTGTTTGAAGCAGCAAAAGGACTTGACAATGGATTGAATATCAGGGATGTCACCATTGACTGTGGTAAGAGACATTTTTGTCAGATTAGGGAGATAATGTTGTATATGTGATTAGGAGTGGGAAAAGTGATGGATGGGAAACATGGATAGGCTATGCTTTGAGGAATGCTGATTTGCAGATTATAAAAAGAAAGAAAAAATCAATGACAATGATAGAGGACCCTGCTATGTTGAAGAAAAAGATCTAATTTGATGTATAATTAGGTGACATTGCAAAGTTAAATTCAGAGACACACACAGAAAGACTGGAAGAAAGACATAAGAAAGGAGGTGACAGGTGATAGTAAAGGTGTAAAGATCTCTAAAAGTCTGGTCATAGATGCCAGCCTTTTGCCAAAAGAAAAAAAAAAAGAAAAAGAAATTTCCTTCCTTGGAGCAAGTTTGGAGGTTGGATGGGCAGGAAGACACATCCAGTTAAGTTTAAGAAAGAGCAAGCTTGTCAATAACATTAAGCAGGTGATGTCAGTAACTGAAGAAGAGGAGGAGAAGGAAGCAAAAGGAGAGGATTAGGAAGAGGAGAAAGAAGAATGGAGGTGAAAGGAAGATGGGGAGGGAGTGAAGGGATATGGACACCCAACACAGGTAAATTTATTGATGGACTATGGTGATGGCACATGAGTGACTTGGTGATAGGAAACCCAGGGGGATTGCAACTGAGGGGGAAAAAAAAAAAGGCAATTTTCATTCCAAGAAAAGTATTTTCACTGTCCCTATTAAGTCCTCTCTCTTTATTTGCTTTATTTCATACACAGACACACACACATGCACACACACACACACACACTATAAATGCACATATAGTTATATGTATGTGTGTACACATATATGTATCTGCATATATTTCCCTTATTTCCTGTGTTTTTGCTTTATTTCATACATTTGTGTACACATGTATTTACATATCTATGTGTGTACGTGTGTGTACATATATATTTACTTTTGGTTTTCTAGTATTTGGTGGTTATCATTCTCAAAACTTTAGCATGCATAATTGAATTAACATGCTTAAAGTTAAGGAAGATATTTAAAGTCAGATGCCTCCAAGACAGTAAAAGCATCAGCTTAATTTTCTGGCTTTCAACTTCCTCTTTATTTTTGGCCCTGGGGAAATTCCCTTGATTTTGCAAAAACTAAACTTTACATTTAAAAGGATGCTTGCTACATATTATCCAGAGTTTCTTGGTGCTATATTAATGACATCTGTCATATTACTAGAATTTAACAATCTTGATCTCTTGTTTCAAATTCTTGCAATACTTTCTCCTTATTTGTGTCTTGTGAATTTGCTTATCTCCAAATTATTCCTGAATTTTAATTTTAACATGGAGACACCGCAGTCAAAATTAAAACCAATAAGAAATTCTGGAAGGGGAAGGAAGGAATGCTATTCTGAACTTCAGAATATGAAATGTTCAGTCGGCATAGGCTGCTTTTTGAGCGAGGCTCCCTTACCAGGCACTATGCTTTGCAGCTGCATGAGACATCTGCATATGCATAGCTCCATTTCTATTTGCATACTTAGTGCCCTGTTTCTCTGAGCTCTCCAAATTTAGCAGTTCTGCAGACTCCTCCTGAGCTCCCAGTGCTTTACCTTGGAGTGTGGTGGCAGGGTGTTGATGGGTTAAATTCCCTTTCCAGGAATGAAATTTTCCTTTTAGAGTCTATGTTGGAACTTGATATTCTTCTTCAGCAATACTGTGACATTTTCTGCCACATTATATTACTAATGTCCTTATTTTTCTCTCCCAGTTTTTCCTCAGATATAATATACTCCCTCCTTCCATAGTAGATGATAGCTAATTTAATTCATGGCAATAGTTATAAGGACATACATAAACACATTTCATTGTCATTTGCAGGAGACTATTATAATAAGAACTTTAATTTTCAAATATCGAAAGAAGTGTTTTCATTCAAAATGCCGTGTGATAGACTGAATAATGGTCCAGAAAAATGTCTATGCTCTAATCTCTGGTTCCTGACAATATACATGACTTCTGAGGTCAAAGGGACTTTGCAAATAGGATGATTTTAAAGTTCTGGAAACTGAAATATTATCTTGATTAACCCAATAAAATCAGTCTCCTTATAAATGGAGACAGTGAAATTATAGTGAGAAAAGGCAGTGATGATCACAGCAGAGGCTGGAGATTGGTGGTCATAATTTAAGGAATGCCATCAAACTCTACACAGTTCCTATGGTCAGTAACTTGAGTTAACTTTTTTTTTTTTTTTTTCAGTTTATGAGATGCAAAACTGGTAAACTTTTAGTAGAAAGTATATTGCAAACCTTAAATCTTAGCTGTTTTCTGAAATAACAATAACAATGAGATACTTTTTTTTTTTTTTGTGATGCGGCACCTACCAATCACCCACAGGCACAATCCATACTCTAGACTGTATTTATTAAATTATATTGCAGTATTTAATGAATCACATGAACTAATAGATACTTTACAGGTTTTTCTTTTCTTTTTTAAGATCTATTTATGTATGCATACAGAACTGGAATACAGGCCAGAGGTGCAGGGGCAGTGAGAGGATTCACCAGAGACAAAGTAGGGAGCAGAACAGGCAGACCAATGAAGTAAATGCTGAAGGGAGCAGCATTTGGGTGAGGGGAGGTCTGCTGCACCATGTGGCTCACCTCCCTTGTTGGAGATAGAGCTCATGTTGAAGCAGCTGTGGCTAGCTTCAGAGTGCTGTGCTTTAACCAGTTGTGCCACCAGGGAGAGCCAATTATTTGTTGTTTTAAATTATACTTTGTGTTAGATGACTTTGCTGACTTAGGCATATGCAAGTGTTCTAAGCTCATTTAATGTAGGTAGACTAAACTATGGTGTTCAGTAGGTTAAGTATACTAACTGTATTTTTAATTTAAAGTTTCAATGTATGATAGCATTATGGAATGTCACCCCATCATAAGTCATTGAAGATCTGTAGATACTATAAGAAGTGAGAGGCAGATTGACCTAGGTGCCTACAGAAGAAATCAATCTTGAAACACCTCGATTTTAGCTTTATTTTAAAACTACATTTATATTGTCTTAAGAACTATGTTTGTGGTAAATTGATTGCCACATTAATACAGTCAGCTACTTAAGTATGCATACAAATATGTCCTTGTCTCAAAGAATAAAGGGAAACATAGACAATGAATTGACAACAGTAGTAGTTGTCATTGCTTCTATTAACTGAGATTCCATTATTCACAAGAAATTCTTCTGAGTAACTGACTCAAGTCTTATAAGAGTAATCCAGGGGTTACTATTTCTCTTTTAATTTTAATTGCTATTCCCATTTTACCAACAAAACCACTGAAATGAACCTACCCACTGAACAAGTATCAAAGTCAGTATTTGAACACACCACTATGCAATATTAATTTAAAAATTGGTGATTTGTGTAGGTGAAACACTAATGAAAAGAATATCATTTATTTTTGTTTTACTATACATTATTTTAATTAATTAATTTAACAGCTTTGTCTTGTTTTATTTTTTTTACCCACCACCAAAGTGCCACAGTCCCCTCCCGCTGCTCCACCACGCTCTCCTTCCTACCCACTCTCTACTCTCTCCCTTTCCTTCCCCCATCACCTCCTGAATTTCTCAAATCTATGGTCTTTCTTCAAGGATCAGTCTTATGATTTTGTCTGATCTTTTGTTTGGCTGTGAAGAAATAATTTATACATGGCTGAAAGTGTGCTATCTTCCTGTGATAAGCAGTTAAGAATTGAATAATGTATCTAAAAAAAAGTTACTTTAAATTCCTACCAGTTTCTCAGAGTAAGATCTTATTTAGAAACTGAGTTTTACAGAGGTAATAAAGTTAAATCAATTCATTAGAATAGGCCCAGATCCAACAGGCCTATTATCCTTATCACAAAGGGAACTGTGGTTACAGAGATGGACTTGAAAGTAGGGAAAACCATTCGAAGATGGGTCGGAAAATAGGGTAGAGTTTTCTATAAGCTGGGCACACCACAGATGGCTAGGAAATCAGCAGAAGTTAAGGCAGAGATATGAAATAGATTTGTCCCCATATTGGAACCTGGTTGACACCTTTATCTTGGATTTCCATATTCCAGGATGGTAAAACAATAAATTTCTCTTGTTTAGACTATCTGTTTACAGTCCTTTGTTATGGTAGCCCTAACAGACCAATACAGAAGCTACTATTAATAATGATGATGATAGTGACAGTGATAATAGCAACCGTGGTTCTTTTTAGAAATCAATATATTCTCACTATAGTTATACAATTTAAAAGTTAAGTTCTTATAGATTATTTTATATACTAGTTTATCATGCCTTAGTAATCACTTAAGAGGACCCTTGAATAAAATTTAACCTTATTTCCAATATATAAATACATATAAACATTACAAATAACATTCATAAATATAATATATTCTATTTCCTTTTTAAGTATTTTACATCAGATGTAAGTAGACCTTCCTGAGAACTTACATAACTTCTAATAAATTAAACTTATATGCTGAATCATAAAAACATGATTTAACATTCTTATACTATGTAAAAATTGTAAGAGATTAACTTAAAATCACAAGTCTAGGGCCCCACTGGTGGTAAAGGTGTTAAGTGTCAGCACTATCAAGCTATCCACAACCATCACAACATGAGTTTACTCCCTGGCAGAGAGCTGACCCACATAGCACAACAGACCTCTCCTGTCTTGCCCACTGCTCCCCTCAGCTGTGTATTTCAGTAGATCCTCCTGTTCTGCTCCCCTCCCATTCTGTTTCTGATGAATCCTCTCACCCTCCCACCCTCCCATCTCTGGCCTACATTCCAGCTCTTGTATGCATAAATAAATCCTTTTAAAATAATCACAAATCTATAGCAAGCAATGACTTAGACATTTTAATTTACTCTTAGGGGTAATATATAAATTAATATAAAAATATAAAAAATGCACCAACTCATTAATCCAAAAGTATGAAATATATTGAGTTGATTCTATGAAACATTTTTTATACTGAGTTCTAAATATCAACTTGAAAAGTACTTACAAATGAATGGAAATGATTTATTATGCCATACAGTTTTAGAATAACCTTCTCATTTTGCTAAGGTTACTAAAGAAGAGATTGTGGTTGAGTCCTGACTGGGCTCTATCTGAGTGCAAATGGGAATTCTAAGTCTTATTCATTGCCTATAACAAGGACTTAAGGAAGAAAATGTCCTAGTGTTTCATATGCCTGAAATTCATGTTAAATTTGTACTTATTTTCAAATCCAAATAGATTCTGTACTCCCACATAAGTAGCTATACCCAGTTGATGGGTATAACTTGTCTGGCTCCTAAAGTAAACACTAATATGGTGCTAACAATATGCCAGGTACAGGTTTAAGTGCATAAGATATATTAGTTCATTTAATATGTGAATTGAGACTAGATTCCACTGCTGGCCTCAGAATTTTATCAGCATCAACAAGTGAGGAATATATGCTTTTAATATCCAAAATGTATAGCTTTACTAACAGAGACATCACTGTTTCAATAATCACATCTAGATGAACACATTAGCTTTCATTAGTTTCAATACAGTCTGTTCTAGTAAGGAGTGAAATAGAACATTACAGCAAAACTGATTCTTGTCAGAGAATTATAGGCTATAATGTAACAATTTTATATTAAGCCAACTATAGGAACTCAAACTTAAGGATACCTACTCCAATGATGTGCTCCATCTCTGTCCCTCCACTCTCCTAACTCTTAAAGGTACAGTGTGGAGGGAGAGCCTGGGGCCTGTCCTTTTGAGTTCTGGTACAGGACTGATACACAGTAGACTTAAGTAGAGAATAAGCCTTCATACTGAGGAGGTATCTAATGGTCGGGGAAGACATCCCACCTCCAGGTTAAGATACTGTGACCTTTAATAAAGACCCTAACGCCTGAGTATGTGTTGTATTTAATAATTAGAAAACTGAATCTCGGTATACATAAAGCTTTCATAATGGAAACATCTTTGTAGTAAATTTTCAAAAATAAACATGATTTTAAAATTTGACCTGTAGTTTCCCCTTGAGCATATAAACCAGTGAACTAAGCAAAATGTGGTTTACTATAGAATCCTCACCCCTTAAATTTGATATTTTATATATCCTATAATAGCACTCTTAGGAAATGTCTATGTCTTACTTATTTAAGGGACTGAGTTTTATAGAAGTTAATATGAAGGAAAGTGAGCACAGAACAAGCTATTATTCAAACCCAGAACTATTTGAATACCATGTTAGTCCTCCCAGACAGTGGGAGGTGTAGAAGTACAAATTCTGCTAAACCACTATATTTGAAACTCTGGGCGAAGGAAAAAGCACATGAAACTTTGTTAAACTTATTCTATTCATTCAATAAATGAAAGGGATAGTTTTTTTGGGGTTGTCAATAGTGTTGACAACTGTTTCATTGAAAAATGAAAAAAACTCCAAAAGGTAAGGCCAATCCATGCCATGTTAAATCCTTAACCTAACTGCAATTTCACAACAGTAGCATTTTAAAACAATCTGGAATTTCTTGGTCAGGCATTCTACATTAGACATCCCAATTTTCTGTAAAAGAAGTTGTCTTTGCTCAAAATAATCTTTCTTTTCTTTTGGTGATAACCTTGTCCCACTCTCTGACTATAAAATCTTTCCATGTGGGGCAAGCCTTGCAGAAACTTTCCACTAGCTAATGGAATGTTGTCTGATTCATCAATTGTTTCATGAAGACAATTAAATCTAAATTTATTCAGATGTATTTTGTCTTTTAACAATAGGGATTAACACATTTGACAACAAAGAAAATGTTGCAGGTTTGTCCTTAAAGTTCCCTTGGATTAGGAGAAAAGTTTATTTCAGATGGAAAACAGGAAGAGTGGGGGGGGGTTAATTTTGGTATTTAAAGCTATCAAATTTGAAAAATGGCAAAATTTCAAACCATCTCATAATGACAGCAAACCATAGAGCAAATCTTCCTATTATTGCAATGATTTAATACATACAGCATCCCAGCAACTTACATTTTAATAAGATGACAATTTATTGCTGGCAGTAATTTTGTTTAAGCTATTTTTACTTCTTTTCCCCTCTTGTTAAATGTTGGAAATATTCCTATCAACATATTGAGCCCTTTCCTTGTTATGGAAGTGTTACATGCTGCCTTGGTTTGTAGATTTCCCTTTGTTTAAGGTCAGGGAAAATTTGTGGGTAATTTATATTCACCATTACCTTTTTCAAGACTTTGTGTTCATTTTTAAAGCAGTATACCTTATTTTTTTTCGAATAGACAATCTACAAATTACAAACATACCACAAAAACTCTTGAACATATTGAATCCAACTATTTTACAAACTAAAACCAAAATTTCAATTTACATTCCCCCAATGATCTCTATATTTATTCCTTTTAGTTTGTTTAATTTTTAACATAGAGTTAACATTTCAATGATGCCCAAAAATAACTTTCCTTTTCTAGGCAGCTCCAATTCAACCTTGAAGCAGGGTTGGCATTTTGGTGGCTCCTAACTCTAGAAGACATTAGACCTGTCACAGAGGACTCCATGGTTAATGAAAAGATTTAATAAAGTCCTTCCCCCCCTTGTCAGTGTCTTTTTTCCCTAAAGATCCCCTGTGACTTCCATTACATACTTTATCTTTCTTTTCTTAGACATGATATGACACCTAAATAACACATTAATTTTTGCAGTAAATAATTTTCAAAGGATTATTACAATTTTTGCTTTTGTAATTAATTCTCTAGAAGAGATATAAAATAACAATTGTCTCTAATTGTATTAATCATGATAACTCATGAAAATTTGCAAAGGAAGTGAACTTAAATTGTTCTTAAATATCATGACTTTTTGAAGAAATCTAATTTTATTAATTAATAAAGCTTACATAAGGTTATGCATTTATAAGCATTTAACAAAAATCAATTAAACATTTATTTAAATATATATTTTTCCATTTTGCAGTTTTGCTCCTCTGTTTTAGAAACAGTGTTTCATGTTTTCACAGGATCCTGAGATCTGTACCTCCTCTGCAAATTACTTTGAGTGCTAGTAAATACAATGTCTATACCACTAGGAAAAATTCCTTCAGTATACATAATCTTTTAGCCCTAGTTACACATAGTACACTCAACTAATTCACTGCACTTTGAAAAACAAAAGCTTGATAAATAGAGGTTCCCAGTTGCTTTGAAAGCAGTATCTATATGTATAACTCTTACATACATCTTAATATCACAAGGACATTTAAAAACCAGTCTTTTAGCTGTGAGAATGTTACCCCTATGAAAATAATGCATTTCCTCATTTTAAAAATCTCCTTCTCAGTCAGTGAAAATTTGCTGCTCTTGGCAAATCTACATCTGCTACTTTCCCACAAGAGGTGTGTCAGACATGACAGAAGAGACTCCCTCTGGCAGAAGAGGAAGTACAGAGGTCTGGCCCTTGCAACCTGCAGTCTACACATCCAGAACAGAGTCAGAGTTGAACCTGATCTCACCACCTCTCCATTTGACACTTTTGTCTAAGCCACGAGGTCTCTGGCTCTGCTATTCTAGCGATTTCCTAACTGGTCTCCTTTAGTATTGCTCTTCTGTCAGTTCTCATTACAGTAGCCAAGTCAAATCATGCTTCTCCCTTGCCATCACCTTCTATGCTTCCCTCTCATCCCATATAAAAGTCAAAGTCCTTGTAATGGACACACGAGGTCTAGGTCTTCTTTGTTTTTTGACATCTTCTCCTGCTGTTCTCTCTAGTTCACAGAACTAGTTCTAGTTCCAATTGTTCTGGTGCAGGTGCTGTTCCTGGAACACCAGGGCCTTCATAATTTCTCCTATGCGTGGTGCCCTCTCCCATTTCAATACGGTGAGTATTGTGCCTTTAAACAACAGTACAGATGGGACTGATAAGCTATCAGGATATAAATTAGGGGCTTCCCTAGTGGCACAGAGGGTTGGATCTCAGCATTACGAGGCTGTCTGCAGCCAGTGCAACATGATGACCCAAAAAGCTTCGCAGACCAGTCCGGTCTTACCCACTGCTCCCCTCAGCAGTGTATTTAGGTTAATCTGCCTGTTCTGTTCTCTACTCTGTCTCTGACAAGTCCTCTACCAACCACCCTCAACCCCCGCAAACCTCTGGCCACTACCCTAGTTCTTGTATGCATAAACAAATAAATATTTAAATATATGTATGTAAGTATGTTTATCAATCAAGTAACTAAAATGGTGTGAACAGAGGTTGGCAGAAAGATAATCCTGTTTCCCCAGGAGTGAAGAGTCCCTCCATAAGCACTAATTTGGCGTTTGCGGTGACTTTTTAGGACATAACTTCTGCAAATATAATGGCCTATGACTATTACACCAGGCAGAATGTAAGCAGCCTCAAGATCCCAGCTAGAGATAGTACTGCTTATGGCTCCTGTGATCAAATATGGAAAGGAACCTCTTTCTCCTAGTTTATCCTGAGCTCTTGCCAGTGGAGGACTAATGTCAAGGGTGTACAGCAGTTTCCACTCCCCAAATCTGCACCATAACCAACCAGCAGACCTGTTCCCTATAGAAGTGCATGCTACTTTCTTATTTTCCTTTTTTTGTTTTCTTAGAATTAGGAGAGCTCAATAAAAACTTGGTGGCATTTTTATAGCTGTAAACCCCAAGTCCCCATAAACTTCTCGCATGGTGGTCAGAACCCCTGCAGCCAGAATCTTCAAGTAACTCTATGCACTATACCTCAAGGGTACTGCAACAGTCTGCTAGATTCTTCCATCTCTGAGCCATCTTTTCTCTCCTGCTCATGTAAACTCTTTAGGTCTTTTATATAATTGGTCATTCCTGTGCCACCTCTGATGAATAGCTTAAGCATAATTCAAGTATTTCTTCTGGTCCTGGTGTTATACTCCTAAATTCATATTGTCTTTCCCTGCTCCACAGACTGCATGAGAAAATATAAGCTCCTTAAACTCAGGGCATTTGTCCCGGTACAGCCTAGCATATACATCTGAATCTCTCAAGTCTCCTTTTCAACATTAAACAAAAATGTCAAGAATGCCTCAAAATAGTTGCTATGGACTTAGTGCACTGTATGACTGAATAACAACAATTGTGTTGCATGTGCATATATAATATTAACTTCAAACATTTAAATATAAGGGAAATACAAAGAGTAGTAGAATAAAACTAAACTAGTAACTATCAAGCTGTCACCGAACCTTAGTCTAGAAGGGAGCAAGGGGGGCAGTTACAGGAATCTAGAAAGAGAGTTGTCACTTCACCAGAAGCAGTGACTTCTGGCTAGGGGTTTTAAGGAAGGCAAGGGAACAAATAACCTGTCCTTCAGATCTTCTACTGGGATTCCATTGTGGGATCTGAGAATACAGAAATCCTCTGGCTTAATACCTTTAGGTCACCTTCTACCCTGGAATAAAATAAATAGAATTGAAGGGTCAAGTACATCCCCTACACTATTATCATTTTTTGACAGTTTTTCTTTCCTCAGACATTTATGTATCTCAGTGCTGTACAAGACTACACGTCAGAAAAGAAATCTCTTTACACTATTTGCTATCAAATGAGATTATAAAAATAAGTTGTAGTTATTAAATATTAACTATTAAATAGAAAGGAAATCCAAAGAGAGCCAGTATAAAACACTACAGAAAAATCCTTAGATACAAGAATTAAAATGATAGAAAATCTTACATATGATCTCTGAGATAGAAATTTTAAAATGCATTGAAACCATATGGAGGTTGATTTAGAAATCTTCATATCTGATTTTTTTTTTCTTTTAAAACTTTCATTCAGGTGTTCAGATGTTGCTGTATCGCCCTCAGGGAATAAACTGCAATCCACAGGCAGTAGTTTGGATTATAGAACGCCACAGCCTCAGGTTACATTACCAGTTACCTAGTCTTGGGATTTGCTAAGAGGATCCTTGAGGAGTTTCTTGCTGAATTATAAGGGTTTTCTTTGCAAATGGATACTGAATGCTCAGAAAACAGAAGTAGATTTTCAAGGGTGTGCATATTTTTCATATGGAGAAATATGCATTAAGCAGACTGAGCTGATTTTAAAAATATCTTTTCTTCCAAACATAAGAGAATCACAACCCAATTATAATAATGATTGACCAAAACAAAAATCTGGTAAGATTAAGCAGTTGACAGAATCACTACAATCAGTACTTGGAAATATTTTTAAGTCATTTCTAACTACTTTATATTGGGCAGATTTCACATATATGTCCATTTACAGTGTGTTTATATATGTGCATTTAAGTGGTATATATTATACGTATATATGAGTTTGTTAGATTAAATCACATGAAAACCAACAACAGAAAAAATCTGACTAACTTGTTTTATGGAAGTACCTTTAATTTGTCTCTATACAAATAAACAGATCTTTTTATTTCATAGCATTTCTATTTCATGTTTTGATGAAAAGACTTGATCTTTTGGCTTTTCTATTAACTGAAGTGCTTTTGTATTAACCTACTGGGAAGAAGAAAAAGAACAGAACAACACCTTATATTCTAAAAAAGAAATTGTCCAGCCTTTGTATAGACAATTTTTATAATAAATCATACTGGTGCATTTGAAAATAATGAATAGTTGTATTTTTCACTTAACTTTGGGAATAATTTTGCCGAAACATCTTAGTCACCTTCTTTTTGTTTTGTTGTCATGTCTAAAAACTGTCCTTTATACCTTCTGTGTCCTTTGTCAGGATATATATATATATATAATATAAAAAGAAAATAACCTCTTATTATACAGAGCATGTTTAACTAAATTAAAGTTAGGGATCAAAAGGAAGGAATAACTTTTCATTATATGTAATATACTAAGAATTAGCATCCAGAATATATAAATCAATCCTAGGAAGCAAAATGAAAAAGATTTCAATTTAGTAGAGACATAAGGAATAGATATAAGTAATTCAAAATAAGGAAACTGATCGGCCAAAAAATGAAAAATACTAAATTTCAATGAAATTAAGAAAATTCAATTTGAAACAAAATTAGTGTTTTTCCATTATTGAATTAGCAAAATAAAATATCTGGTAACAGTGACAGCAAAGTTGTAGAGAGACAGGGGTCCTCATATATTCCTGGTAGGAATGTTCAATGTTACAGAGTTTAGGCAGAATATAGTAATATTACAAATACTTATGATAGGTAGAGTTTTGCTATGGCCCTAATGTATCTCTTGTGATTAGGTTACAGTATGCCATTAGACCATGTTTTGAGTACCAATTTCAGTTACACAGTTTAGGTAAATAATACCAACTCCTTAACTATGTGTGGTCCAAATTTCAGTTATCATGGTATATTAATTGTGGGTAACAAAATTATAAATTTTGCTACTTATTTTTCAGTTTGATCACTATGTAAGTGATAGACACATATCATGACCAATCATTTAATCTCTTTCTATTGATATTTGATCAATATAATATTAATCAATTCATGCACAAATAGCAAAACATGTAGTGTTGCAAAACAAGTATTGCCTCCTTGTCCCCATGTGATAAAATGTGCAGCATTATACAGGAGTAAATAAATGATAAGGGAAATTGGTTAACAAAAGATAAAATACAATATGAATGACAAGATACTGTAAATAAAGTTGCAATTGATTAAAATAGTTGAACATGGAGTCAGCAAAGAGAAACCAGTGCAAGACATATGTCTCCATGAAGCCACTCATTCAATAATATTGGAAATAATATTGAAAAAGTACTCTTAATATTAAAAAAAAAAAACAAAGAAGGAACATTTGTCTTAAAAGTTTAAGTTGCACTATGAGTGGAGAATTTACTTGTCAAAAAGTCTGATTTTGTTTAACGCTGGGGCCAAAACATTAACTTTGTAGCTTCACTGAAAACAAAGAAGATAGTGAGTCTGAAGGAATAATTTCTGCTGTGAAGAAAGGCTGGTTTAATTTTTTCAAATTTTCATAAATTAATATTAAGCTAGTTGGAGAAGTTAGCACAGCTAATAAGGATGCAGTTAAAACTGTAAAACTTGCAAACGGATTCCTAATATTGGTAAAGTATAAATATTTAATGCTGATTAGCAATTTTGGAAGACAAACCTAGTAAGAACTTATATGAAGAAAGACACAAAATTCCAAAGTGTCCATAAAACACTGCTTATTTATTCACCCTAAAGAACTACACAAAAGTGAATATATTGATATGAATAAGAAAAGTGTTTGTGATGAAAAGGATGGAGATGTCCAGAGAAAATGGCAAAAGATGTCACAATGCAAGGAATTAGGGAGATATTTCATGAAATTGAGGGTGTGAAGGATAAATGCTAAAGCTAACTTCAACTTAGAAAATACAAGGGCATTTTCACCAAGATGTGGAAAACATCCATCTATATAATAAATTATATGGTGGAAGAAGACAAATGGTGTACACTGTTGTTGACAATTATTTTTACAAAGAAATCAAATGCTAATTCTGAATGTTTCTTCTATTGGAAATTATAATACAAAAATATTTTTATAATTTAATTTTTAAAATGTATTTTCAAACTAAAATAAGAGAATGTATAATAGTTTCACAAGAATTCTGTTTTTACTGTAGTAACCTTGTTTTACAATATTGCATATGTATGATTCACAGGTATAGGATCACATCTCTATAGATTATGTTACCACACCACATCCACCACCAAAGCACACATAATCCTCTGCTGTAATCTCCTACAATCCTGCTCTCCAGGTCAAAAATGGCAATGTATAGCAGAAGTTCTCATTATTGCTAAGGTCACTTTGCATGGTTTCAGATTGCAACATGATTTTTATATTCACACAAAATCATACAAAAAGAAGACAGCCTGTATATAAGACTATTTAACTAGCACACATAGCATGTACTCTGATCTTGGAGTAAGTTGCTAACTGTAAGCAGCTAAAAGAGAGGACCATGTAGAAAAGACAGGCACACCTATGACTGCAAGGAGGACATCAATCCTGATCTCCTTAGGAAGCTCCAGACCACCAAAATCTAAATTGCAGCCTGTCAGACCTTGAAGGGAACACTAAGTTAAAGTATGGATGAAGCACTGATCCATCAAAATGGTGATAATGGATAATAGATACATAATGTTTTAAGCTAGATTTATCTTAATGTGATATGTATGTTGCATAAATTAGATTTACCTTTTTCATATGAGTAGCTTAAAAATATGTTGACAATAAAACAAATACAAAGATGAAACATATGATGTCATTTATATATGTGATAAAGAAACATTCTCAAAATGCATATTTATTATCTATGATCAGATAAGTTTATATGAAGATAAGAAAAAATAATTAGAAGGATTTGGGTGCTGTATCCCACATGATGTTTGAAAATGTGACCTGGAGTGTCAAAAAACTGGCATGTAAACTTTAACTGAAATCTTTTTTTTTTAATAATACAGAAAAAATACAAAAAAAATAACTGAAAGTTCCAAATGGCAATATTTGAACCTGATTTATATTTTACCATATTTTTAAACTGATATAGAATGACTGTATATTCTACTATAAATTCTAATATTTAACAGACATTTAAACCCTAAATTAAATCAAACCATAAACAGGTAATGATGAGAAATAAGGAAAATGTTCAAAATGTTTCCTTGAGGATGGGAGAAATTGTTAGGTCCTAGAAAATACAAGCACAATTCCTTCCTCTTTGTCCAGGAAGAACAAAGGAGTGGGGAGAGGCGGCTATTTTTCATCTATCATGAGCCTTACTATGTGCATTCCTGAAGGGTGGGAGTGGACTTGTCAAGCAAAAACAAATAATTCTACATTTTTAAGCAAGGCATCACAAGCACCTTCTGTTTGTCACCTTACAATATTTATTTTCAATAAAATGTTACCTATATAACTGTTTATTAATTGCAAATATTTTATCATTTTGATGAACTCTTGTTCTTTAAAAAAAAACAATAATTACTTTAAACTGACAATTTGTAAGAATTCCCCAGTGAAGTTATAAAAATGAAAATTCCTAGCACAATCCCCAGCAACTCTGACTCAGTGAATGCACTGTGGGCACAAGCATCTGTATCATTCATAAGCATTTCAGTAATTCTTAAACAGATCTCACAACTTACCTGGTGAGAAACACTGAAGTGCTTTTCAACTTCTCCCAGGGGAAGCCAGTTGAATCTTGCTTTTGCCTAGGAATAAGTACAAGCAGTTATCAGAAATCAGAAGACTGAGAAAAGTTTGTTTTTTTTTTTTTTTTCCTGAAACGCAGAGAACAATCATTATGGAACGATTATGTGCTTGATTTTTTTTCTAGGACTCCACAATTAATTCCTCCTACCTGCAAGCAAACATTTTGAACATTTACCTTACCCTTCAATATTACCTATTTGTGGTTTGGTTTAACTGAGAGTTTAAATGTCTGTTAAATCTTTATAGTAGCCTGTACAGTCATTCTCTATTGACCAACTTAAAGTTGTTGCTAAAATCTAGAAAAGCTTAAAAATGAAAATACTGTTTCCTTAGTGGAACTCTCTTTTCATAGATGAAGAAAAGTAAGTTTAAAA
>NW_004567102.1:41269808-41271079 GCF_000260355.1 Condylura cristata
TTTTTTATAATAAAAATTTTATTTACAGCTTTGCTTTCCTATTTCTCTTTACAACTGTAAGTATCATATTACATATACTGAATGCTATAATATTGTGCATATATCAAATGCATGACTATATTTAAGTCTTTAAACAATCATGACAGAACTTAAAAGTTACATAGACATAAAATTTGGATTTCAGAGTTTCAATTACTTGCCTACATACACAAAGTCGGTATATTCTAACTAAAATGTGAAAATCAGTAATTTTAATTTTTTTTGTGGTAAAGGCAATCTATTTACTAAAGCTTATTGCTTTAATCCTTAAAATTTATGGGGAAGTTCATTTTATTACCTTAAGGCAATTGAATTAGTTTTAATTCAATAGCCAAATGAGTAAAATATTATTTCCTATCTTTCTTATCATATTTCCATTTAAACACAGAATCATTATATTACACTGGGTTAAAAATACTCATCATCATTCTACAATATTTAACAAGGATCAAAGATTATTTGAATTTATAATATATTCTAAACACTATAGGAATTTATATTTTAAATGAATTTATATTTTTATAATAAATGTACAGCATATCCTAGAAGTTCAGCATAAGTGTTAATCTAGAAATAGCTATCAATGCTTAGAGGTATTTTGTAAATTATTATTATACTTATATTCTAGTGTTTCATTCTTATTAAAACAATATTATTCCACAGAACTCTTGAAAATTCATCTTGCTTTTGAAGAAATTCCTTTTCAAATAACCTTCCAACTAGAGTAAATTCTAGCAGTTATTTGTCTTTTTTTAAGATTTATTTATTTATGCATACAGAACTGGGGTACAGGCTGGTGAAAGGATTCACCAGAGACAGAGTCAGGAGCAGAACAAGCAAACTGAATGAAATAGCTGAGGGGTGTAGTGGGGGAGACAGGAGAGGTTTGCTGTTCCATGTGGTCACCTCCAGGGCAGGGGATTGAACTGGTACTGAAGTGGCTGTGGCTAACTTGTAGTGCTGTGTTCCAACCCACTGTGCCACCAAGGAGGGCCAGTTATTTGTTTATATGGCCACCTGAAAAGTCACTTGGCAAAGTGAAAAGCAGGAATCCCCTATTATCAGTCCCCCTTTCGAGTTTAGCCAGATAGGGAACATTATCACTTTGGGAATCTTTTCCAGTTCTGGAGAATTTTTTCATTGTGTATACTGAGAAAATAATTTGCTGTTCTGCTTTAAAAACAAAATATCACCTCCAGACAAATTTCCATTGGTAATGAAAAAGGCTCTCT
>NW_004567102.1:41271379-41333454 GCF_000260355.1 Condylura cristata
AAGAAAGAAAGAAAGAAAGAAAGAAAGAAAGAAGAAAGAAAGAAAGAAAGAAAAAGAAAGAAAGAAAGAAAGAAAAATAAAGAAAGAAAGAAAGAAAGAAAGAAAGAAAGAAAGAAAGAAAGAAAGAAAGAGTCAGGATTCCTATTCAAATATTTGGATTAACAATTTATATATGGAAATATTTATAATAATGATATATTTACACATTAACTTAGATATGTGGAACATTTTCTTTTAAGCATTGAGATTATTCAGAACTGGGTCTCTTCTGTGTAAGAGGATGAGTGTTGCATAGAAAGGCCATTTCATTTTATAATTTTAAATTAGAGAACAGGTATATTATTAAACTTAAAGTAATATGGAAAATAAGATGCATTAATACTGAGAGGTGAATACAATGTAAATAATAATAAAAAATAAACCACAGATAATGATGGAAATGAAGATGATGTTGATGATACCTAAAATGTTCACCAATCCTTGTTGTGCATAATTTTAAGCATATTACATATGTAACTTATTCTATATATAATGCATATAAATATATATGAGGGTAGTTTATGCATGTGGTAAAAGATAAACTAAGGAATATTAAATATTTTAAGTGGTTTATTTAGGCAAAAATTATATTTAATGGTGCCATAAAAAACTCAGTTTCATAACCTCTGTGTTTAATTAATAGTATGTGCTTACATACATGTTACATATACAAATATGAAATACATGTGAGTATATATAAAACTCATCTGTAAAATGAAAATAAGAAAAGTGCTCAGTAAAATATGTATATGCTATATATACTGTGTATTCTATATAGTAGAAAAAATATATATCCTAGCTCACAGAATGATACATATATAACTATATAGTACTAACTCAGAGCAAAATGCACATTGTGTGTGTGTGTGTATCAACACTATTTTAAAGACTTATTTCATTTATTTAATACACAAGAACTGGGTTGCATACAAGAACTGGGTTGTAGGCCAGAGTTGCAAGGGGTCAGAGACTCTCCGAAAACAAAATGGGGAGCAGAACAGACAATGTATATTTACTGAAATACATTGCTGAGGGAGCAGTGGGTGAGACAGGAGAAGTCTGTTCATCTACATGTGTGTTAGCTCCTTTGCCTGGGAAGGAACTCATTCAGCAGTGGTTGTGATACCTTGATAGCACTTAGACTTAACTCTTTGTGCCACCAAGGAGGCACTTAACTTTTTTTTTTTTATTCTTACTTTACAGATGAGAGAAATAAAACCTAAATACCAGGATTCAGGAAAGTGCCCAAGACCGTTCATTAATTAGTAACAAATATGCTAAAAACCTAGTTGTTTATGGACTTATAGATTTAATGACAGCTAGAAGAATCCAAACTACTTTAGAACTGACCTCAAATATAAGTAGATGTAGCAAACATAGAATTTATCTTTAAAGAACTGATATTGTGTCATGAAAATGGTATTAGGAAAGATCACCACAAAGATCAACATGTAGGAGACACAGAAAGGAATTCTATTAACGTAAAATATTTCTCACACAATTGGTGTCACTCTCTGAAAATATTATTACTCCTGAGGTAGATAGTATAACATGATTTTGGAAATAGATGTGGGTTTGAAGCCAAGTTTTCCAGTTCTACTACTTGAATAACCAAGAACAAGTTACTATCTTGTCTAAAACTACTCACTAATAGGCTGTACACACTTCTTTGTGAGATTTGGAAGGATTTTATGAGAATTCTATGCAAGGAAGCTAGAACAGATGGTTGGTTCAAAAAGGTTATTTTAATGCCTTGAACCACTGACTTAGTTTGCCAACTACATTCCTTAAGATTTGATCTCCCAGCTTTCTACTCCCTTTCATCTCACTCTCAGCAAATCATTTTGCCTTCCACAGTGTAAAGAAGTATTTTCCAGGTACAAAGTTTACCTATTTAACCTCCTCTATTTGGGAATACAGACACACAGTTAAATTATAATCTTGTGTTATTAAGCAGAAGTACAGCTATGAGGATATGTAACCTGTTATTATTTTAGGTACAACTTATCACCTGGATTAGGAATCTTACACTGTGGCCCCTAGGCTACCTTACTCAAAATAAACTAACATTCTCATAAAGACTCCTGTTTTGACACTACAACTTCTGAATCAGTACATTGGGGAATGGAACCCTATTATGTATATTCTTACAAGCTTTCCAGGGGCTTCTTGTGAACCTAAATTTTGAGAGTCTGCATTTAAAAGTCAGGATAATATTTTTCACTCACCAGAAGATCAATATAATGCCTGGTTCATGAAAAAACACTGAAAAGATTAGCATGAGAGGCTAGTTACAAGTACAAATCTTCTCATTACTGTAAGAAAGAAGATTTTAATACTGTAACTTCATCACGTATTACAGCAGCAGGTTTGTGATACTCTGTTTCTTGGCATGCCTGTGCTTCAGACAGTGGCGGGGCACATAGGCTTTGCAAAGACTTTCTGTCCCATGCATGTGCCTTCCCTCTGTTCTGACCTCCTCTTTCCCATCTGTACCAGCCCCACAGGCTGCCCATCTTCAGGGCTTTTACATTTGATGCTTTGTCTTCCTGGAACTTTCTTCCTTTGGTACTTACAGATTTAATTTCATTATCTAAACTTTGGAGTCACCTATTGTGAAACAGGGTTCCTATTAACTCTTCAAGAATTACTAATATGAGCTTTACATAGTGGGTACTCAACAAATGGCAATTATTTTGAAGCACAGAGTGGCTCTATGCATGATGAGTACACAAATACAGGTGATATCATGTTCAGCATCTCAGTCCTGTCATGGGTTGCACAGTTAAGAAACATTAGGACTATCTAGCTTTTTATTATTTGTTGCATCAAGTGAAAAGTGATTTTGTTTTCAGCTTATTCAAACCCTACAGAGCAACAAATAAATTAATGACTCATTTATTAATTACTATCTCTTGGGTAAATTTAATCAATAGATTAAATAACTATTATTAAACTGGGGTCAGGCATGGTGTTGTGCATGTCCCAGATGCTTAGTATATATTTATTAGTCATCTGTCTCCTTACTTAAAAAAATATTAAGATTTTAGTCTTTCAAATTTTCATGTCATTCTTCATTTTGCACACTTTTCCTATTGCTATAATCATGTTTTCTACTTGTAAAACTTTAGTAGTATCAGGTTCATCTCTATTTTCAGGATCATCCCTGTTGTTAAGACATACATTAAAGATAGTATGATATGATATTCTTTCAATTGAATTATGAATATAAACTATTTAATATGATCCTGAACATAAATATGCATTAAACAAAACACTCTATATTGAATAACTTAAGAGATGTCTAATTATAGTAACTGAATATTAATTTTCTATCTGCACAGAATCTGCAGTGTCATCTTATCTAGTCACCTCACTTGATACAAACGATACTGCAAATAAGTATAATAACATAATAATAATGTACACAATAGAATTTAGAAATTATCAATTTTATCCAAAGTTTTAATCATATATTTTTAGTAATTGTAGAAATTTCACATGAATAGTAAAGATGTATTAGAACATTTGTTCAATGTGTATATTGCAACATTAAAACATTCCTATCTGCTTCTTACTCTGTCAAGAAAAACCCCCATTAAACCCCATTATGCTTATTTTTTCTTTGAGAAATTTTCATTCTGATATTAGAGACTTTTGATATCTAACAAACATAGAAAATCCCTAGGTGAAAATATATTAAATGTGCACATGAATTGAAGGAACTGCTTTAAAAATGTTTTATGAATAGTTGTGATATTGATGGAGGGTTACATAAAGAAAGTTATTTGGCAAGTGTGAACAGCAGAAAATAGCAACCAGAGAATCTCTCCATGTCTTACTGGACCATCTATAATTATTTACAGGAAGTCTTCATTTTCTTTGTGTGTTCCTTCTAAATCTGCATAAGTGGTTCATAACATCACATTTTCTTAAATTTTCTACTCTGCAATAATTCTAATTTCTTTTAATAGAACAAAAAATTAAAACAATTACAGTAATTAACATACTTTTCTTCTTATATGATGTTATATAAATCATCACTGTTAATAAATGGACTTTTGGTTTTCTATACTTTCTTAATTACTTTGTAAAATGAACTGTAAATAGAACCCTAATAGGGTAAATACACAGGCATTTTGCTGATCTGTAAGAAATAGAAAAAAAAAGACTATTGGGCTATTGATCACTGAGTTTATCACACATAAGACACTAAATACACTTTTCAAAAGCAAATGCTGAAAAAAGTTTTACCAGGAACAAAATCCAGGACTAATTTCTAAAAGTGTAGATTTCCCCAAGAAGTCAAAAGAAATCTCAAAGAAGAGGCCCGTGGAAATCTATCTTAACTTCGAGTATTTACTTCAACACTGCTTCATGTTAAGGCAAATAAAAACACTTTGTGATAACCTAGGATTATCTTTTATTGTAGGAGAATTTTTAACTGAGAGTATGTGGGTTTATATACTTTGGACAAGACTGAGATATCTGTAAGTTCCTGAAGGTCTCAATAAGATCTTGTCAGGTCCAATCAAGCTGTTCAGTATGTGAGTTTCAAGGTCAAGTCCATAAACAGTGATGATATTTAATAAGTGATATGCAGGCACATAATACTGTTATGTCAGTTTCATCAATGAGACTTGGTTGTCAAGTATTTTCAAGGTAATTTATACAAAGATTCTCTCTTAACAGTGCCAGTTATCAAAGAAGAGTGGAACAAATATGCAATCAAATTAATTTATTTAGCTCAAATATATGAATTAGTTCCTGCTGTTTTAACAAGTTTCCTACTGGCATTTGTTGAAATTAAATGATGATCTCCAAGTGAGAAATATAGTAATGCTGGTAATCATTAGCATTTTATTGACCAATTTGGAATCACTGAATAAAACTGAATTAAATAGTTTTGAATAGTAAATAAGAAAAAAGAAAAAAAGGATATTTTCCCACTAATATTATTTTTTCAAATTATTAATGAAGAAATATTAACAAAAAGTAAAATAAAAATCACCCCTGATATCTACCATTTGACCTCCAAGTGCACAAAGCATAAACTCAATTATTGAAATTCACAGAGGCTTCCAAATCCTATTTTATATTTATAAAACAGCACACTTAAATTTAAGTTGAAATGTGCAGTATATATGATCTTTAATAAGAATTATTTTGATTTGTTTACATAGCTAATGCTATAAATTTTGCATAAAAATTATAATTGTTTTTCCTAGATGTTCAAAAGGCTTTAAACCCTCCTAATAATATTCCTCTTTGGGAATACCATAAGAGCATACAATAGTGCCTTCAATATTTGCATATTTCCTGAAAAGCAAGGAACACAGAATATTTTGAATCTTTGAGGTGAGGTGGAATAATATTTTGCAAAGTTGTGCCAAAATGGGTAAAAGAAAGTGAGAGAAAAGCATGGAAAGGGAAAGTTGGAAGAGGGAGAGAAATCAAGAATAAACTAATATTTTTCAAAAAGAACATTTCATGTGTCTTCTCATTTATTCCTTATATTTACCATGGATTTAAAACTACTCAAACAAAGCAAATGAAGTCCAGATAGCTTACATAATTAGACAACTAGCAATTACGTAGAGGATGTGTTTGAACTCAAGTCTCCTTATTCTGGTTCACATACATTTTCTCTACATCCTGGATGACCAATATGTTTAAAAATCTAAACAATATTTAAAAACTGCATTGACTGCATTGTAGAGGATCCTGGGGCCCAACTTCGGTTTAATGGCTGAGTGCTGGAATTAATTAGTGATGCCTGTCCTCAGACACTCAGAGTAGAGTGAGGCAGGGTGAGTTTCTAATTTGGTCAGGTGGGTGTCCTAACATTACACTCTTCCTCAGTCTCTTGGCCATGGTTTTGAACACCGTCCAATTTATGTGAAACCATATTCTGTTCATGTCAATCTTCTACCTTATAGAAATTATGGGAAGCACAGAAGACTACTAGTGGGACCAAGCCTATCACTACTCCCTGTATGGAGGAAAATACCCACTGTCTCTCTCCTGCTATCTCCAATATATCTATGAAAACAAAAACAAAAAACAAAACAAAAGAAAAAAGACTGGTTCATGTTCATCAGAGTGATATTGAAGCTTTACTACAGGTAAACCATGTGCATTTCTTACAACTTTTCAAAAGAAACCCTTTTCTGAATCATTTTGGTATAGGCCAAACAAGGGTTAATATATCTATGTCAGAAACTGATACCTTGTAAGGTTGAGGCTATTTGAGGAAGAGGGGCAAGGTGAGGACAGTGGAGAGGGTCCACAATGGACCACAGTGGAGGTCATTGGGTTCCTTGGTATGGGTGTGACATGCTGACATCTGTCTAAAAAGGTATGAACCTATTCCTCCAAGTAATATAGATCATATCCAGCACTGCAAATCAATTTTGTCTCAAAGAGATAAAATATTGATTGATAGAAAAACAAACAAACAAACAAATATATACAGCATTCAAAACCAACAGTTTCAATAAAAATGAACAAGAACAAACCTTCTCCCCAATAAGCAAACAAACATGCTGGTTCTGAGCCCTCTCTGATGGTACAATGAGTTAAAGTGCAGCACTGCAAAGCTCGCTGCAGCTGCTTCAGCATGAGTTCCATCCCAGCCCTGAGGTGATCCACATGGTACTGCAGACCTCTCCTGACCCACTCACTGCTCCCCTCAGCAGTGTACTTGTTCTGCCCCCCACTCTGTCTCTGGTGAATCCTCTAAATGCCCTTGAACTTCTGGACTGTACCCCCGATCTGTATACATACATACATAAATAAACCTTAAAAAAATAAACAGACATACAGATAATTGACTACTTCAACATTTGTTTTCTCATCTTCCATAATCAGAATTCTGATTTGATGTGGATGACCATGCACTCAGCTAAAATACCACCAATTCAGGCTCTTTTGTAGCCATTCATTGCAAACTGTTGGGGTTTCTGTGGAATGGTCTTTACTGGTAAGGTGGTCCCCTACTTCTCCCTTTGCTTTTTCACCACTTAGATGGAGATGATAAAGGCTGGTGGTACTATACACTGGCTGTTTTGCATTTGCTTCTCTAGATCCATTCTTTGTCCTTTTTTATTCTTGTTCTCTGCTATAGAAAGCTGATCACTCTTGACAGCATTGCATCCCCTGTTATCTAAGAACTAGATGAATTTGGCCAAACATCCCAGGATGATGACAAGAGAACCACATGAGCAAATGTAGAGTATTTACTCCTCTCCCATCTCGATGCTAGCTCAGAGGAGGATAGAGGCAATGTTCCTCTATGGGATAAAGTTTCTGTCATACTGGTCTTCCACAGCCTTAGTTCTTGCTGAATTTCACTAACAGTTTTTATTCCTTTCTATGGAGCAGAAATGACCACCTGTTCATGTTGGTCCACTAATTACACCTTCTTTTACTCTACTGTATCTCAGGGTTCCAGGAGCAAAAACATGGCTGACAACCTGAATTAAGTAGTTTGCAGAGAATTTAAGAAATGGATGCTGGCATGTTTTAGGGAACACATTTCTAAATTTGTAAAACTGAGTGGACAATATTTTTATGTAACTAAGATAAAGAGAGGAATATGTGTGTTTGTTAGAAAAACATAGGTAGGACCTATAGTGACTTATAGGGAGGGAACCAGAGCACAAATCCCCAACCTCTCTCTCTTCCACTCTCTTATCTGTTGCCATTCTTTCCAACTGTTTGAATTGCCAGAGCTAGATGGCAAGAGCAGCTGTTGGTGTGGACCATGTGTCTGTCGGAGCCCTGTGGAAAGTGAAGATGGAAACCAGCCTGCACATCCAGCTGCAAACAGCCCCTTCTTTAAAACGTATTGATTATCCTCTGATATGTGTCACCTGTTTATTTCAAGGGCCCTGAATAATAAAATTAATATGTATATCATAATTAATTATCACTAGCAGAAGAAGACCCTTACAAATTGAAACCAGAATTGGGTTCTCAAGTATTCTTAACTCTAGCTCAGGGTAGGGAAATCCTTCATCTCATGTAGCCTGACAGTAAACAGTGATTGCTGCAGGTTTTCAAAACTGGACTATACATTCCTATCAGGTCTCTTACGGTAGTGGATGTGGATTGTTAACATGCCTCTAAAGAAGTGTGAACCTATTCCTCTAACTCATATTCATTAAATCATATACAGTGGAGAATAGTTAAAATTAACCTATATTTATATGAGGGGTGACTGGCAGGAACCAGGGCCTGGAGATGTAGCTAGAGAACGGTTAGGCAGTCACAGATGAGGCTGCTGAGAGTTCCAAAGTCTCCAGCCACACAGTTCTGTCTCAGGGAACTGGCCTTCTATCACATTTAAAAAGCAGCAATTTTTTTTTAATTTTTGAAAAATTAAAACATAAGCACTTTTAATGATATTACCTGGTGCTTCTTCTTCACAAAGGGATGCTGCTTCTTTTCAGTATCTACAATCAACATCCCTCGTTAATTCAATGCTCCAAATGTGAATTAAATCCAAGGCTAGCACACACAGATAAATCAGGTCCCCTCCAGGAAGAAATTGCTTCTACACCAAGATAGTTGTCAGCTTGTAGGAAATTCTCTTCACCAAGGCATTACAGAATACATTCCTGAGGCGATCACCAGAATTCATGAAAATTGTTAAGATGGGCATTCTCCAGAGATGACAGCAAGCTCTGCTGCAATGGGATTAGGTTCCCTGATGGAAGTGATGGGATCCCGGAGTGGAAGAGGTCAGGTGGCGGTATGTAACCTTTAGCCATAGAGCACACACAATTACCATAATTAGCCACAGGAGTAAATAGCAGTGGCTAATTATTACCAGGACTCTAGGATTGAAATAACTGGTCAGACTTCTAAGGTGCTGTTTGACTTATATAAACATGAAATTCCAAGTCTGCGCAGCAGAAAAAAAGCTTGAGGTGCTGTAGTGGGGTTCATGCCCTTGTTAAATTCTAAAAATAAACTAACTTATAGATCCAGAAGGAGTTGATTGACAGGGAGGCCAACTTCTTTTGAGGAAAGAATCTCAAAAAAAGGTCCTCACCTCTTCACTGTGAATCTTCCTCCAAATTCTCTCCAGAGGTAGTAATCTCTTACTAATGTGAGAGACCCACACCTGAGGGGAGAAATCACATAGCGATGAAAAATTAGCAGCCATGTAAGAAAAAAGTACATTTAAAGATTGTGAAATAATGTGATAGATAAAAAGTAACTATCAAGACTTTATTATTAGCAACTGGCTCTAAGATAACCATGTCATCTATAGTTCACTGGTCTAATTAGGGACTAATGTAGATCAGGTGAGGGATGAAGTCTTGACAAAATCAATCTTAAACTAATTCCATTGAGATGCTTCTCCTGTTATTTCTCTAGCCCTGGTATATATGGAGTAACTGAAATAATTCTGACACTGGTTCTCTGTGGAATGAGGAATGTTATCAGGGAAGTATTCCATACAATGTTCACCCTCCACCCCCTCCCCAAGACACTAAATCAAAAGCAGTATCTCATTCCTGGTGGGTATGAGACATTAGTGTCTTAAGAGGTAATTGAGTGATATTTCTATTTTATATTTACTTAAATTTCCTGTTTGATTGCAAAAGTTAGAAGTATCTTGGAGAATTACTGTGGATTATAACAACTTTAATCAGATAGTAGAACAGTTGTATCTGCTCTGCTTGACATGGTACTGTCACTGGAGCAAGTGTGATTTACCCTAGAAATCACTGTTTTTATCTGACAGTCAGATAAAACATAGTAAGTCAGAGCAAACATAATTAGAGACCATGTCTTGTTGTAGATCTATTTAACATCTCTTTTTGGCTTTATGCTTTCTCAAAATCTCAAAATTTAGTATGTAGGAAACTTTTTTTTTTTGACATTTCCTATATGATAAGATGTTGCATTAGTCTAACTGAAGAAGGGAGTTACAAGCATCATCAATGCTTTAGCAAGACAGAGGCCTAGAAAACCCATGACGTTTCTAGGGGTCTGTTAGATGGGGCATGTCTGGGAAGACTTCCTTAATGTAAAATATGCTATACTTTCCATTGTCCTATAAAATTCTTGCTTAACTCTTTTAGATTTTAAAGCAAATCTGTAACATATTTGGGCATCTTTGTTTTGATATATTTATAAGGTAGCCTTTAAAGTTGCAGTTGTGAATGGGACCCAGTCTAAGAGAAGGCTACAAGGCAAATCTAGACTAGAGCACAAAGTTTCCTGATGCATGGATCTTATCTCCTGGCAAACTCAAAATTCCAAAAGGGACTGTGAAAAATACAAATCTCTTTGAGGTTTCTGGCAAGTCCATTCATGAGAGAAAGAACAGAGATGCCCATGGGTTTTTGATTAACTCCATTTTCTATTCTGCCAACAACAGTGCTCCATTGAAAAGGCAACCCCCGGGCCCTCCCTGGTGGCACAACAGGTTAGAAAGCAGCACTGCAAGCTGGCGGCAGCTGCTTCAGAGCCAGTTCCATCCCCATCCCCGGAGGTGACCACATGGCATGGCAGACCTCTCCTGACCCACCCACTGCTCCCCTGAGCAGTGTACTTCCTTGATCTGCCTATTCTGCTCCCCACTCTGTGTCTGGTAAATCCTCCCACCCCACCGCACCTGCATCTCTGGCCTGTACCTCAGTTCTCTATGAATAATTAAATAAATCTTAAAAAAAAAAAAAAAGGCAACCCCCAGCAAACTTGGTTCTGGCAAACACAGAATGCCGAACCATAAGACCCCAAGTGATTTTGTGATCCCACAATGGCAAAGAAAGGACACACACGTAGGGGGTTAGGGCACAGGGTGGACTATGGTGATAATTCTATTTGTTCTTCCATTTTAATCCTTTCCTTTGTTTCACCATCTTCTGTGCTCTGGAAGCTTTTGGGCAGCCGTAGGCTCCCTTACCTTTACCTTCCAGCTGTGTTTGGCCAATGGCAGTAAACAAAATGAAGGGCAGTGGAGACTGATTATTCTCTATGCTTTTACTCTGCTGAGCTGAGGGTTAGTAGTGGTTGTGTTGTTCTTTCCAAGGCTCTTTTTCCTGCAGACACAACTCTAAGTTTCCATAAGAGAATCTTCCTTTTGACCCTGAAGGCCTAAGAATAGTGTTGGCATCCCCTGTTGCTAGTCTTTGGGATATTCATCACTCTTTTGCTGCTGGTAACCTTCCCTACACCTCTGCAAATAGCTCCATCATTTAACTCGCCAACATGCTTCTTTTTGAGTAAGCAATCATTTTTTTTTCTCCCCAGGAAAAAAAATGACAGAACAAAAAAAGGATCCTGGCAAAATATCAGGTCATACTGCATTGCATATTTATGTACTTTTTAGTAAGAGATAAATAAAACCTATCTCTTTTACAGACACTGTTATTTTGAGGCTTTCTATTATAGACAGCCAAGCATAATTCTCAATGATATAACTCCTCACTTTGATAACTCTTTTTTCCCACTTGTCTGGAAAGTGCTACTTTGTTGGCTTTATCCCAGCATCAACTGTATCCAATGGATGTCTCTCTTTCTTCTGAATGTCAATGAACTTAGTGCTTTTACCATCCACTTCAGGCTCAGACACTCTAAGTGTACCACTGTCTACTATTTTCATGCCATCCACTGTCCATCAACCAAAATGTTGCAACCAGTAGGCTGCAATGTCAACTTGGTAGGTAATCAATGTCTGTCATTAAGAATAATACTTGGGCCGTCCTTGGTGGCACAATGGGTTTAAGTGCAGCACTATGAAGATAAAGCCACTTCAGCACATGTTTGATACCCAGCCACTAGGGTGACCTACATGGCACGGGTGACCTCTCCTATCTCATTCACTGCTCCTCTCAGCAGTGTATTTCAGTCAATCTACCTGTTCTGCTCCCCACTCTGTCTCTGGTGAATCCTTTCACTGCTCCTACACCTCTGGCCTGTATCCCAGTTCTGTATGCATAAATAAATACATTAATTAATTAATTAATTAATTAATTTTAGGAAGAATCAAAATATTGCCACATTATTTAGGGAGAATCAAATTTCAGTGGGACTTTTAGTTCAAATATTTTTCTTTTTGGATTTTTGCCATCTGTCTATGTTTTACCAAACTGTTTTTTCCTATCTTTGCATGAAAAGCATGTGGAAGAATATCACTGGGGATGCTTTAGGGAAGAGGGAAGAAGAGATAAGGAAGAGATCTAAGTTCTGTTTCATCTCCTTCTATGGTTCTATGTTTGGTGTTAATAGCTCACAGAGCATTTCTGCAGGGTGTGGTCCTGTCAAGATGCTCTCACTAGACGCAAGTGAAAGCTCTTCCTTAGTCTCAGCTCTCTTTCAAAGGTTTCAGAAAAGGCTGTTAGTTTCACAAGTAGTGATTTTATGTATATATGCATCTAATTGGTACATAGATGCCTTAGATGTTTTTGCATCCTTAACAGCTAGTATATGCCTGGCTCATAACAAAAAGTCAGAGAAGTGATATCAAATAGTCATAAATATATCTTCAAAAATCTCAAAATGCAGCCAGTACTCCTTCATGAAACTTCCTTACTACCATTCTTCATCAGTTTGAAACATTCCAAACTTCTGTGATTCCATAATAATTTGTATATATTTTCTTATAGCATTTTAATGCCACCACATACTTAGATATGTCTTTCCCACTGCATACATGATTATCAAGATAATTAGCTGTATAGCTGAGTGCATACACTAAGGCTCAATTGTAACTCTGCTGTTTATAGCTATATCATCTTAATTAATTCACTTAGGTTACTCAGTATCACTAAGATTCAGATTGATTATTTGTAAAATAGATATAATTCATTCATTCATATATTGATTATATGTCTAATATGTTCCAAGTGCTAGCTAATATATGTTTAGAAAAAAGAGGAGGGGAGGGAGTGAGGAAAGGGAAGTGAAGAAAAGAAAACAAGTGGGAGTAAACAAAATGAAGGGCAGTGGAGACTGATTATTCTCCTATGAATGGGCCCATATCCATATCTCTAAAACAAGCATGCTATATAGTTTCATATACTTATAAGTACTCTAAAGAGAATAAAGCAAGGCAAGGGACAGAACTCACAAGGATTTGACGTGTTTATCTGATTCGTGGGTTGTGGAAGACCTTCCAATGACTCAGGTTGTGTGCACAAATTCTATTTTTACTAGATATATAACAGTATTACATTTTCTCCCATCTTTGCCCATGGGGTTGACCTGGAGCTAGGCTAGAAGAGTGTTGTGTATGGAACCCACAGGAAGACCCAAAGTAAGATTTGCCACATCTCCTTTCCCTTCCTGGCATTACCCAGTGGAGAAATTAAACTTTGTTTTTGGAAATCTATTTATATGTGAATAATAATATAAAATTATATACACTTCTGAAACTATTAGGCTCTAAGACAATAAATAAATGCAATTATGAATATGGGAAACCTTTCAATCAAGTCCACAAATTAAAAAAAAACTCAAATAACACTATTCAGAATAGTAAAAATTTGTCTCAGAATGTCAATATAAATTAATAATGATTATTTTTAGGCATGGAAATCATTTTTTAAAGGATATAAATAAGACACTGCACAGAAGTTACAGTTTGAACTGAAATGCATTTCAGCTTATTTTAAACCTTTTCAAAAGAGTCATGGGAAAGGGGGTAGGATGAGAAACAGAACTGAAACTTTCTCTGGTGGCAGAAATTGCTAACAGCACCAGAGTAAATCTGCTATGAAACATGTAAGGACAGATCTAGAGGGGGATGGAGATGCAAAACACATCAGCGGCAATTTTTCAGTGGATAAAATTAAATCAAAGAAGAAAGCAAGTTTACTGGAATATAAATATAAATGATAAAATGAGAACTAGATTTTCTAAAATAAGCATGTGACCATTCAATACATTATTTTTGTGTTGTCTACAAAATCAACTCCATGATTCAAAATTCCATAAATGAAAGTCTGAATATCCTACTTCTGATATATACTAAAAACTAGTAACTTGAGTATATTTTTGCCTTTAGAATTTACTAGTTACCACAATGGCTGCATTGAAAGAATTAAATTGAATTTGTATTATTCATTAGTAACAAAAATAGAATAATTATAAAGGACCTTTAACAGGCTTGCCTGATATAATATTATTTAGTGGTTTTGATTTGAAAAATATTCAGGTAATGCTTTTCAAAGTCATTGAAATAGTCAATACAGTTTCCTCTGCTCCAGGAATTGAGTGAGAAAAATTACTCAACCACAAGAGTTATCCTGCATTCTTACTATTTTTGTTGTTTGAAAAAAAGAACGTTAACCTAAAGAAGAGAGATTTGTAAAATGTGTTCTAGTAAGAATGGGAAATTTCCTTTTGCTTCTTTTTGAGATATTTTTCTTTATTTTTGATATCAGAATGCTATTTGTGTGATTATCAAAAGAAGCTTTGGCCCTCCCTGGTGGCGCAGCGGGTTGAAGCTTAGCGCTGAGAATCTAAAGCCACTTCCGCATGAGTTCAATCCCCGCCTGCCCCGGAGGTGACCACATGGTGTGGCAGACCTCTCCTGACCCGCCCACTGCTCCCCTCAGCAGTGTGCTTCGTCGATCTGCCTGTTCTGTTCCCCACTCTGTCTCTGGTGAAGCCTCTCACCGCCCCTGAGCCTCTGGCCTGTACCCCAGTTCTGTATGCAGAAATAAATAAATCTTTAAAAAAAAAAAAAAAAAAAAAGAAGCTTAACCCATCTGTCATGTTTCCACCAAGTGGTTTCTATGAATTGCACAGTTCCATTTCTGTAGTATTAAAGTAAAACATAAACCATGTATAAACTACCACATCAGTAAAAATTAGCTAATTCATAACTCTATATCAATAAAAATTTTAATTGATCTAAACCTACTTTAATTAATAAATACCCTTTAGATTCAGAAGGTCAAATATTATAATATTTTCAATTAATAGGTCATAAAGGAAAATAATTGTTCTTCAAAGGGAAGAAGTGCATACACATGTCATATTAAGTTATATATAGCAATATATATATATGCATATCATATCTATTTCTTAAATTTTATGACTCATGTACCACATTAGGAACAATATCAGTAAAGTTTCAACTGATTTTAAACAGGCAAAAAGGGGCAAATTTTCTTTTGCTCTAAATAGAAAACAGTTTTCTTCAGTTCACTGAGGTTGTCTCAGATGGCTTGAGCTTATTGAGAGAGGAGGGCTGGTCAGACTTCCTTGAATTTTTCAAATGCAATAAAAGACTCTTCCATAAGAATGATCAAAACTTCACCACTGGTTTAGTCACTGGATAGACAAATGGATTTTTACTTGTCCATTCATTTTTCTATGTTAATGATAAAAATTAACATAGATTGTTAATCTGTTTTTTATGCTAATTGTAATGACTTCTTAGCCATTTTACTTGTCTACCAATCTGTCTACATCTCTGTCAACCAGTCCTTTTTATTTTAGGTACACATTCCTGCTTTAAGATTACATGTTTAAATATATATATATCCTATTATACATTTGTAACTTTTTAAAATCCAAGAGCATTTTATCAGTGAGGCAATGAAATATTGATGAGTCCATAAATTTCTAGAATCTATCAGTTTTTCTTCTGTTACTTTGCTCCCAGGACTTTTTGTTTCCCCACTGCAACCTCAAGTTTGATGAAGTCAGCATGAATTGTCATGCTTATTTTATGAGCATATATTGTTCTCTCTATTTGGAATACTGTCTTCTTCCTTCTTTACATGTAGAACACTTGCTTTACCTTCAACAAAATGTCTACATGCCCCTTCCATGTGGTTTTCCCTCATGTTACAAGGTAAAGGTATCCTCCTTGCTATTTTTCTCATGACATATTGTAGGCCTGACTCTTCCAGCATTCCAAGAGTCATTAAAAGGCAAACACAGAATCTTGTTTATATAATCTTACCTGTCAGTCCTATCACTGAATTAATACTATCTTCACATTACATGCTGATTTTTATTTTTATATTTTTTCAAGCACGTTGTATCATTTTATGTTTTCAATAAAACATATAAAATGACAGGGCAGATATTGTTCTCAATGAACCAATAAGAAAATTGGAACAAGTAACTGAGAGGTTTAATTTTTTGAATATTTGTTTTGTTATGGTTTAATTATAACTAATGTTTTTCCAATAGATCATAGTCTTTCACATATTTACATTTAATCCTGTGTGTTTGTGTTTGTGTGTATTTTCCCGTCTTTGGGTTAGAAAGAAAAAAAACAAAACACTCTTTGTATGTACATAATATTTTTGAACATTAAGAATCATTGAGGCCCTCCCTGGTGGCGCAGCGGGTTAAAGCACAGTACTGAGAAGCTAAAGCCACTTCCGCATGAGTTCTATTCCCGCCTGCCCCGGAGGTGACCACATGGTGCGGCAGGCAGACCTCTCCTGACCCACCCACTGCTCCCCTCAGCAGTGCGCTTTCTAGATCTGCCTGTTCTGCTCCCCACTCTGTCTCTGGTGAAGCCTCTCGCCACCCCTGAGCCTCTGGCCTGTACCCCAGTTCTGTATGCACAAATAAATAAATCTTAAAAAAAAATTAAAAAAAAAAAGAATCATTGAATTATATTCCCCTACTCCAAATCCCCTTATTTCTTTTGTTTGTCTCATCATGACATAAACAATACCTTGACAAATATTCCAACCAAAGATTATAAAACACTTTAGAAAAGTCCTTTGGAATAATGACTAATGAAACAATTGTTAAAGTCAATGACTATGAATGGAGGAATTCCAAAAGTTTTAGTACAAAGTTCTAATAGATTATATTCTTTTGTACCTTAGGGAAGATAATCATAAATTTATTTTGATAATGACTGTATCAGTCAGTATGATTTTATTTTTTTCTGTGTAAAAACTTAGTATCAGTAGGTCCTCCCTGGTGGCACAGCGGGCTAAAGCACAGCACAAAGAAGTTTAAGCCACTTCCGCATGAGTTCAATCCCCGCCTGCCCCGGAGGTGACCACATGGTATGGCAGACCTCTCCTGACCTGCCCACTGCTCCCCTCAGCAGTGTACTTCGTCGATCTTCCTGTTCTGTACCACACTCTGTCTCTGGTGAATCCTCTCACCCTCTGCATCTCTGGCCTGTACCCCAGTTCTGTACGAATAAATAAATAAATCTTTAAAAAAAAACAATAAAAACTAAGTATCAATAAAAGTGAAAACCCGTGATTAATAGAGTCAAATGCAAAAGGTACTAGTTAATGTCACCCCTATATGTCTATGTTTAAAATAAACTAGATTTTGTTTTCACCTTACATGGGAGGAATTAGGGAAGAATACTATTATCCATATAAATTATCCAGCTCATTTTTCTTTTGAGAAACAGCAAGATATAAAATAAAAATAAGGGAAAATGAGAGGAAGAACAGTAAGGCATTGTTAAGACTATCTAAGAGGAAAAGTACGTGAATAAATTATTCCACTTATAGGATAAACCTGTGTTTTCTTATGTGCAACAAAGCCACTCATGTCTCATTCAGTGGGGCATATGCTTTGCTTGCTTCTAGAGTAGCTGTTATGATTTTATCGGGGTTCACTTGCAGAAGCCCATATTCTCTTTGTGTGCTTCAGCCAGCATTTGTAAACTGATGCCTGGGACCTGTTAAGGAGCTTCTGACCAACTCTTACCTGAACAGATAGGACATCTTTATATATGAACATTTAGAATAAAGTTTGGTAAATAATGCAAGTTTCAGGAGGGAAACCATAACTCAAAGCTAAAATCGTTATTTCAATGCCTTGAACTATTGCTATGTTTTCTTTCATTCTTGGACCTAATTCAAACATTTAATGAGACCCAAGCTATTTGAAATGCATGTCTCTAAATTCTAAGTGAGATACAACCACAATTAAGAGAAGAGCTACTAAAATGATGAAATCACTATATTGTATCCAAGGATAAAGACATTGTAAATATTTAGTTTCTCATTGTCACAAACCACCTAAATGAATGAATATAGTTTGTTCATCAGTTTTTGGTTCTTATAGCCTCCAGGAAATGTCAAATTCACATGTAATCACAAGACATAAGATTTAGCTTTTAGATTTTTAATTTAACTAAAAGATGTATAAAAGCACATAGCCATCCAGTTTTTTTATTGGTTCTTCATCTATGCAGGATTATAAGCAAACAATAGTTGAACTAGCATTGGCAGTCACAAAGCTCACTACCTTGAATGTAATTAATTGCATTTTTTAAAGATAGAGACAAAAGAAGGAAGATAATTTGGAGAAGCACTATTTTCAGCAATAATCTTACATATGAGGTAAGACTCAACGTTGCCAAAATGGAATCTGGAAATAGAGATCCATCAACCTTATGTCTAAAGTAAATCATAATTGTTCTGCAAATGATTAACGCTGGGTGACAGCCAATGTACCTTTGATAAAATGTACTTAGTCTGACTCTACAATTCAGTAGACAGGAAATGGCTCACCTTTTGGTAATGAATTAATTCTTTCATACAGGGCTATAGTAATCCAAAATTTAAGCCACAAAAATGTCTAGGATGCCAGGAAATTGAAGAGAGTTTCTAGGGGTAGTTGAGAATGGCTCTGTTTCTGTCATTCTCTCACATTCCTTTTAGTTTTTTGTTATATGCAGATTTTGGTGAACAAACACCCATTGCTCAAGGAAGTCTTAAAAAATCTCTCTGTTGATCCAACGAATGAAAGTGGAAGTTAGTGAATAAAGATATAACAGTACTTCTTAGTAACCTTTTTAGCTTGAAAAGTTAAAATATTTTCAAGATTTGCTAATAAAGTAGTACACAATTCTCACAATTTATCAAATGTAGTCATTAAAGGTTTAATATAATCTTGAAATCTCCTGGAATCAAAAGCAAAAACTAAAAGAAAAAATACTACAAACCTGGGTCTCTGTCACAATATGATGTACTTAAATGAAACTTTTAGACATGCATCTTCACATTCCACATCACACTCTCCTTTAGGCAGTGTTGCCAAGTCCAGGCTCTTCCTTCCCAAGGGCATAACTTAAATCCATCTAGAAAATGATTTGATCTGCAGAATGCAGATCATTTTAAACTGGAAAGAAGAATAAAGCCTTGGAGACAGCACAGAATGTGGTTATAGTAGTCCAAGTTAAAAATGACCAGTGCATCAACAAGGGATTTGGCTGCTAGACTAGTGTGGTTATTAATGGATAAATGCTCTTTCCTCAACCCAGGAACTGCTTCTACTACTTGTGGTTATGGGAATAGGAAATGGAAGGAGACAACATTTTACTGGCAGACACATTACTGACCCTGCAGAGGCAGCAAGAATAATGAGCAGAGAAGACTTTATAGATTTGTGCCAAACAAAGTAATTGCTGCAGGAAGTGCAGGGTTCCTGGGACATGATGATGACTGGGTTGGATCAACTTTTATAGGAGCAGGATGGATCAACCACACAGTTGGTGAATCAAATCATCCTATAATATTGAAGTCACTAGGCATGTGCAAGACATCTTGATTCCTGTCCATTTGTGAGTCATGGATATTCTGGGCATCCAACCATTCACTTCACTTATTACTTATGGATATTCACTTGCTATCCATACATCTGAGAATGTCCCGAGTTCTGATACACATTCTATGTTGAATACCTCTTAATTTTTTTGTTTTGATTTATATCACTACCAAAATAATGTAGAATGAGTTCTTTTCTTCATTTAAGAAATATTTAAGAGTATTCCTAAAATGAGCAAAAAACGGTATTTTTTTTTTTTACACTACAGGTTTCTGTGATACTTTTGGTTAGAAAGATTCAAATATTAAAGGTAAGTTTTTAGGTATTTTGCTTATTTAACATTCAAAATTATTTACTTATAACAATTAAATCCTTATGAAAAACATATTTGGATCTAGAGTCAACATAGCCTAATACATAAAATATCTGAAGGTACATTAACTAATGCAAAGACATAAACAAATTAAATTAAATAAGCAAGCAAGCAAATCATGTTATTGTTGGCTAAATATTAAGACCCCACCCCTCAGGAATGGATATTGTATTCAATATTTTTCCTTCTCTTTCACTTTCACCTAGGGAGTCTAGAGATTAGCTTACTTTGGGAACAAACACACAAAGTAGTCAGACACTGGCACAATGCACTACTCATCTCTACTACTTAGAACTTGAATGATAAATGGAATATTTCTAAAGCAAGATGACTTCTGCAGTATTCTAGATTAAAATTCACCCATTAACCTTGTATTCTTCCATATGTGACATATTACTGAAATTTAGAGAAGGGATTTACATAGGCTAAAAAGAAAAAAAAATGTTTAAATGAAATTGCCCCTGTAAAAATTTCTACCATTATTAGCAGATACATGGGCAGTCTGGTGATAAGAGGAAGTAAGAGGGTCCTTTGAGGAGCTATAGGAACAAGAAAATAGTTAAACCAACAGGGATGGAGGGAAGTGAAAAGGTGTTCCCCCAAATGGGCTTTTCCTGGATCACTGCCTTTTCTGCAGTTTGTCCCGCCCTACAAAATGTCCACCTCTTACAGCTCTTCCTGATGATATTATTGGCAGTTAGCTGAATATCTGTACAGAGAATGCCACAGTCACGGCAGGACTTTTTTTCTGTATTGAAAAAGCAGAAACCAACATCTTGGCGCTCTATCAGAAAAGATGTGATTTTCTAACTAAAGTGGAATGCTCAATCAGAAGTTTTTGGAACTTTTCCCTCTGCCATGAAATCTGGTGAATGGTTTGAGTTTTCCCAAAATTACTTGAAATTTAGCTGCTAGGAGGCTGTGCTGACTGTTCCAATTTTCCTTTCAATTTTGTGTTTTGTTGGATGCTTCCCTCAAGTCTTCCGGTGTAGTTCAGTCATTAGTCAGAGCTGGAAGATTTATTATTTATTTTGACAGCCACCAGCCTATTTTGTCAAACAGTATACATTACTGCTCCATTTGACAGGTGTTACTCTTACAAGCCTTCAGTTTCTGTTTCCCTTTTTGAGTGAGACTTCAATATCTGTTGTCTTGTTTACCTTCCCAAAGGAAGCACAGTATATTTTCTGGTTGATAAAAGCTTTGTTTTCTTGCTACTTTTCAGTGACAGCATTGGTCAAAAACTTTTCTCTTGACTTAATCTAAAACTTGGTGCGGTGCTTATTAAACTGTGATCCAAAATAAAATAGAAAATGAAAAGAAAGAAGAATAAAAGGTCAGTGGGTATAATGTATATAGAACCAAGAAAGTATTGTCATTTCACCCCTAATATAGACATTGCAAGACTTGGTTGGAATGAGCTACAAATGTAAATAGGATTTGGTAAAAAGTATAAACTGCCCAGTGGTTACCATAATCTCACAGAAGACATGTTTTATGATGACACAGAGAAGACTACTGACCCATATTAAAGAATTCAGGTAGTTCTTTCTGGGGAATATGACATCTTAATGCTATTGCAAAATTAAATGGTAATATAGGCAAAATAACTGATAACAGGCAGGGACTACCATATGGATGCCAGGATAGGGAAGATGGTGACTCCTCTTCTTCAAGAGCTTGATAACTATATATCCAATTTTTGGTCTACACTGCTTAATAGAATGCTTATTTTTAATCTATAAAGAAGAAAGATAAAATTGTTTTAATAATTTATAGTTAATCTCTAGTTCCCTTATCAGTGTTATGCAATACAACCCTCTAATACTTAGTGGATAGAAAGCAGCAAGTCTATCAATCATGTTTGATATCAATCATGTATCAATTTCAGATTTGAGCTGGATTCATCAGAGTTGGTTCATGTCTGCTCTGTACCATATCATTCATGCCTTTCCATCGTAGCTGGGCTGGAAAACCCCGGGTAGCTTCATTCATGTACTGGGATCTTAGTGTGGTGCTAAAAGGCTTCTTGCTCAAGCTGGACAACCCCAATTCTTTACTAGGAGACTTAGTAAAGCAACTGCTTTACCTTATACAACCCAGAAGAATAAACACAGCAGCTGATATACCTTATACAACCTAGGCCATGTGTTACTAACAGCAACATTTTCACCATATTCTACTGGTCAATTCAATTCTAAAATCAACCCAGATGAATGAGGGCAAGAAAGAGATTCTATGTGTTAAGTTTGAGGATTCATATGCACGTCCAGGCAGAGGTGGTATCATTATAGCTCCTTTGCCAAATATTCATTGTACCATTTAGAATTAGAATGTTGATGACATCATTTAGTTGTGTGAAACCAAGAATAAAGTTACTCATTATTTTTTTTTTCATTATGCTTACAGTGAAACACTACTGAGTACCACTTCTCCAATATTGATTTCTTTTCATTTATACCACACTGTTTTACCTCTATCTGTTTATTGGACATTTCTTCTATCTCCAAGTATCACTTCAGAAACATATATCATAAAAAACTCATCTCATTCCAATGCCAGTTTTTTTTCTCATTATTGCATTTTATAAATGTAAACATCACAGGCTATTATTATTCCCAAGAATTTAAAATACAGGGCTATCTATCTCTTTTACTTTTGCAAAAATATGAAACCAGAACTGCATTTGAAAATTGCTGTATATTATATGGGCACTGTGGTATTAAGTAAATCACTTAACCTTTCTGACCCTATGTATTCATCATTTAAAGCTGGTAGCTGCCTCCATCTCAGAGTCACTGTGATATTACCTTTGAAAAATAACCCCATAGTGTCCTGAACATGTTAAATATTTACTAAATGCAAATTTCCAACATTACATGTCTTCACTAGCACTCATATGTACCAAGTTTACTGATATTATATATATATATATATTCTGTCTCCACAATTAGAGAGTAAACTCCATAAAGGCAATGACTCCCCAAAATCCTTAGCATAAAATCAGTGGCATTTATATTTGTGACATGATAAAGTCTTTTGATTAATTCACATTAATAGTAATGGAAAACTAAACTCCATTTTGGGTAGAAGTAAATGTAAACTCATAAGCTTCATTGAAACCAAGATAATGTTGTTTTTGTATTCTACATTTAGTTGAGTTCTTTCTAAAGCAAACTATTTTTGTTTAAATACGGAGCAAAATAAGAGGGAGATAAAAGGGAACTACTGATTTTGATAGCTAGAGGAAGGTTTTCAAAGTCTAATGTCAGATGTTGGGTCAATTTTGAAAGCATATTCCTTTTTGTTTTACATTAGGATCTTCATATATTTGAAAAAATATCCACTAATATTGTAGCAATTACATTTTTAGGCAAAAATATTTTAGAGACCAAGTATTTTTCTATTCTCTATGAAATAAGATTATTTCAATTATTAGTAGCAATAATTAATCACTAACTGATTCATCAGCTAGCAGCTGTGATTGGAGATCTGACTTCCCTTCCTATTTTTTTTATATTTCACTGTGATCAGCAAAGGTTGAGTAAATAGAAGATTCATACCCTCTCCCTACCCTCAGTACCTTTTTCTGATACCAGCAAAGAAGTACATTTTGAATATTTTTTCAATTACGTATTTTCCAACATATTTTCCAACATATTTTTACTTGAAAAGTAAAAGTGTTACTACATTTTGCTAAAAAAAATAAAGCATTATATAAAAGTGTTTTCTTTAAGGTTTGTTTGAACAACCATTCTTTGCTATCTATTATTTTTTTAATTTTTAATTTGTCAGTGTTTTTAGTTTACCTGACTTGCCAACCCAAAGGTAACCAACTTGATGAAAATTTTATATATTAGAATTTACAGCCATTTGTGCTATCTTGACCCATCCCTTGATGGAACATGATACATGGTATGTATGGAAGCCTAGGAAACCCAAGGGAAGCACTGCAAATGAATATTGGAGTCACTTCTGTATGAAAGTACGATGAACTTGGTTCATGGGTGTCAAGGTAGAAAAAAGAAGGTGCTGGTGATGTTCAAAGTAGCATACCAAATGTATTCAGTGTGTGGAATGAATTTGTTAATGGAGCTGTGGAAATAACATCTGGATTTAGTTGGTGATAATCCATTGTAAACCTCCATATCCCATTATTATTTTCACTTTTATTATTGTGCTATTAATACAACACTTACTATCATTGTTCTATTTATACCTTAATTGGGGCTATAATTTCAATTTACTACCCTGCAGGAGGCTGGCACCAAGGAAGAGGAATAATCATTTCATGTCCCACTGACAATTCCTATATGCAACATTTCCATTATGAGATTACATTTTGAGTTTTATATGGATTCACAGTACAAGCAAAGCTTTCATTACTATAGATTTTGCAGTGGAAACCAAAGAGATCCAGTCACATGGTCATATTTGTTTACTCAACCCAAATCTCATCATCTGTATCTGAGTGCCCTTGCACCTATAGAACAAGGGAAGATGGTGACTTGTGCACCATTCCAAGACAATGGGATAAATTTGACTTTCTTCCTTCCACCAAATTCTCCAGTATACCTGGGTAAAAAATATGTGGTCTTTGATCTCTTGGGGTGAGGTATACATAAAACTCATCTAAATTCTTTTCTCTCTTTAAATGGCTGAGGCTGCAATCCCACTCCTAGGTATCTACCCAAAAGACACAAAAACACCGATTCAAAAAGATACCTGCACCTCCATGTTGCCTTACTTGCAATTGGAAAGATATGGAAACAGTCCAAATTCCCAAAAGTGGATGCCCAAAAGATGGAATACACAGTGGAATACTACTCAGCAACCTAAAAAAAGTAAACACATGTCTTTTGCAGCAACATGGATGGAGCTGGAGAAGATCATGCTTAGTGAAATAAGCCAGAAAGAAAAGGAAAAATACAGGATGGTTTCACTCATAGCAGGAGTATAACGGACCAGGAGAGAAAATAATAATAATGAACAGTTATATAGCAGAGACGTTTTATGGGAGTGGATGGGAAATGGGATCAAAAACAGTGGGGAGAGGGCCCTCCCTGGTGGCGCAGCGGGTTAAAGCACAGCACTGAGAATCTGAAGCCACTTCCGCATGAGTTCGATTCCCGCCTGCCGCCTGCCCCGGAGGAGACCACATGGCGAGCCAGACCTCTCCTGACCCGCCCGCTGCTCCCCTCAGCAGTGTACTTCGTCAATCTACCTGTTTTGCTCCCCACTCTGTCTCTGGTGAAGCCTCTCACCGTCCATGAGCCTCTGGCCTGTACCCCAGTTCTGTATGAATAAATAAATAAATCTTTAAAAAAAAAAAAAAAAAACAGTGGGGAAAGGGAAATGCACTGGACTATGGTGATGGCACACAGATGATTTGGTGATGGGAAGCTCATGGGGATTACAAGTGAGATAAAAACTACACAAAATAATGTAAGAATAAACCATTGTATATAAAAAAAATGGTTTAGGTCAGGGTAGTAAAAAGGGGAGATCAGAGGACAAGGCATATTTACTTGCCATCTTGAGCAATGCAGCTGCAAGCAGCTCCAAAAAAAAAAAAAAAAAATGCCCGCACATATTTTCATTTCACCCCAAGTACTATATGAACAGCAAAATCATCCTTACTATTTTCATCAATTTTAAGTCTAGAGACCCTTGACTTAACTATCTAAATCATTGCTTTCTGGTTGGGTTAGCGGGATCATTTCTTTGACTGATTTTGAATTGATATAGACAGTGTTGATTTTATTTATTTTTTAAAGAAGTCTCTCCTTAAACTAATGTAGTACATCTGCAGTACTGTGATCCAAATAACAGCTCAAATTCCTGTCTGATTTTAACTTACGTCTCTGGAGAGTTTCTAAAGAGGCATGACTTATTAAACAAATTTATCTACATTTCTTTGTAGATCTTTATCTAGATAAGTGGGTGACTTTTGTCAGCATTGTGAAGCTAACCCATGGCAGTCAGGGCCCAAATACGTTCAATATTTCATCTGTGGTTTCACAAAGGAATTTATGGTTCTTAGGGAAATCTCCTGCAAAGGGCAATGCTCCCTTGCAATAACGAGAAATCCTAAGAACATTTATTATGTTCTGTGAAATGATCTAGGATTGACATGCTAAATTACAGAAAGGACTAAGTCATAGGACAACCCACCCATTGCCATTTTCCCTTAACAAGCATTATATGTGAAACATTTTCCCCAACCTCCAGGGAAGTGCTAGTACCAGTCATGCCAGAGCAGGAGACCTGAGCCTGAGTACCAGAGGAGAACATTCAGTGTCCCCTCATATAAGAAAATTAGCAAAACTAAGGCCATAATTCAGATGGTTACTTTGTTCCTACTTCCTAATGGTTGGTCTGATAAAAACCCTCAATTTTTCTTACTTAATAGATAATAAAGAAGAGCACACTTGAATACTGCTGACCATACATGAACTCCCTTCTGTTCACGTGACACTTTAACTTTTCCTAAATCTACTTTGCAGAAAACCATCTCAGAAAAATGGAAGGGTTTGAGATTTTTACCTGACTAGCAAGTTATTCTCCCTATTTTTGATGGCTGCTCAGAGAAGAGAAGATAGACTGATGACCGATAGATGATAGATAGATAGATGATAGATAGATAGGTAGATAGATAGATGGATAGGTAGATAACATCCTTGAATAAGAGATACTGACTATTGTATACAATAAGAATAGCCAAAATATTTACACTGGTTCCTTGAACTCCAATCCTGATCAAACAACTCAAAGAGGCTCAGGTGTTATCTTCACACATAGTAAGTTGCAATCCAAGATAAATACTGAGTTAGAGAAAACAACTGCTTTATAATAGATAAACTCCTCAACTTTTACTCAAAAGGACACATACTTCATTTTCGTGGGCAGTAGCACAACCAAATAATAACAACAACAACAACAAAACAAAAAACACCCAAAACCAAGAAAAACCCTGTCCTTTTCACCAGAGAGAGAAACTTTATCTCCTGAGTTCATTTTCAATACTAACATTTTTGGAATAATAGTCCAGGATAAAGGCTTGTGTCTTTGCTCAAAGAATAATGTGAAAAACACAGAGAATTGTCTCCCAAGAACTAACCTGTAGAAGTCTATTACAGTTCATAGTTAATACTTGTCATAATAATAATAAAAAAATTCCTACTTTTGTAGTAACTATTATTGAAAATAGAATAAGCTTTAACCTTATTAAGAAATACATAAGAAGAGTGACTATAGAGAATAACTGGGGTATGAGTATGTGGCAACAGTAAACATCACAAAATTAAGAGCATTATCTGTGGCTGAACATATATCAGGCTGAGAAAACAGCCTTAAATGAGAAAGCTTGGTCAATATTTGCAAAAAGAAAACAAATTTATAAATGAAAAACAGTTAAACTTATAAATGAAAAGAAATCCAGTAAGTTAAGATGATGGAAGAGAAGTGAGGGTAAAGCAGTCCTGCTTCACTGAGCAAGATAATAGTCTGTTCAGAGTATTCTGGACCCTGGAATTTTAGAACCAAAGATTTAAGGTGGCTATAAAAGAATGAATTGTAGTAGTTGACATAGGAAGGATGAATAAGGATATCAATTGAAGCCTACTCAATGTAAGAAAAATCTGGCAATGTTTCAGAGATGATGATAGCCAAACTATATATGGAAGAAGAAAAAAAAAAACCTTCTTGGAATTTTTCAGTTGAGGAGCTATTTAACTCATGTGAAAGTGAAGGTCTTTGGGACAGCGAGCTATTTTACAGGATATAAAGATCTTCTCTAGTGGGAGGTAACAGATATAGCCTTCCCAGCTCCTGTTTGAAGATATATGCAGCAAAGGTTTAAGAAATACCTATTAGTATATTATTTTTATTGTATCATAAATATTCATAGCATCATACCACCAAGGAAAATTGTGCCAAAGGAGAGATAGAATTCCAGCACCAATGAACTTGTGAAACAATATGCAGAAGGAGCAGAAGGCAACATGTAATATACTGACTTTTAATTTTTATTTTAGACTCATACTCATGGCTATCTAAAGCTAGCCTCATTAGTAGAGAGCAAAATGATTTACATCAGTACAGGAGGGAAGAACACTACAAATTCAAAGCTTGGGATTTGACAGACATTATTGCATAAGTATGATGAAAATGTAGCTCTTACTTTTCCATAATTTGCTAACTGTTTTTGTTTACCTTTTAAAAAATGATACAAGTGATGTGCAAGAGACATTTGATGAAACAGTTTATCTCTGAAGTCTTTATCTTTGTGTTTGTGGTCAAGAAACTCACATAAATTGTCTGTCAGGGTGGAAGCTCTCTTTCTGATATTTCCATTTAGGTTTGTCTTGAAACTCAGAATTTTAAAATGGGCAAATGTAAGCTAATACACCAAGATCTAGAAGTCCTTAAAAACAAAACAAATAAAACAAAAACATTTTGCATCTCAGGCATAAACTCATAATGACATACATTTCAGTTGGGCTATGCTTTCTCAGAAACCACTTCCTTCAATTGCCTCAAATCATGCAGCTTGCACAATCTTGCAACAAGATCTAAATTGTATGGATCACAGAAGCTAACTCACCAGGAAAATTAGCATGTGGAAAGACATTAGTGTATATTGTCATGTATCCAACACAATATATCTTTCGTTTGGAATAGCAACTTTGGAATCTTGTTCTGTCACAAGCTTTGTGTACATAAGAGCGTATGGTGGAATGAAATCTGAATTCTAGGACTTTGGATCCAGTTGAATTTACTTGCAACACCTCTATGGAAACCATTGGATGAAGTTGCTTTGTCAAGTATGTAATAATATAATAGCTAGCACTTTTTATTTTTCATGTATAAGGAATAAAGTAAGTATTCATATGCTAAGTCTTATTTAATTCTCTCTACAAGCCCATGAGGAAGGTGTAATTATCTATTATCCCTATTACATATGAGGAAATGTAGGTTTAAAATGTACGTAACTCTTTTGAATTCATAAGCCTGTTAAGTTTTATTATCTGAACGTGAGTCAAGTTCTCTATGACCTTGGAGTCCAGATTCTTCATCAAAATCTATTCATGACCTTGAAAAGTAACAAAAAACATAATCTAGGATTCTGAAAAGAAATATGTCAAAAATTGATTTGAGAAAGAAAAAATGAGGCATGCAATTCAGCTAACTCAATTTGTTAGAACATATTAATAAAAAATGTTTTATTTTATACTCTCCCACATTTGGAAAGTTATCTTTATCTAAAATCCTGAGTCACAGAGTGCAAATAAAAACCTGGGAAACTGCCTTACAAATACAAGCTGCTGCTTTCATGTGGGACCTCGCATCATAGTGGGTGGTTCAGCATGAAACATCACCTTTTTCAGAATCTCACACATAGTCTATTATTATAACCCCAATGGTAAATTCAATATCTCAACTTTAGAGCTGAGTATCTCAACAATAGTTTGTTATTTTAAAAAATAATTTTAAGAGTTAAAGAGATACCTAAAAAAGTTTCAGACTTAAATATAGATTCTATGTTTAGGCATGCCACTGCGTGTACAGCAGTTATATTTAAGAATTTATATATACTGATTAGAAATTTTTGAATCTTACAAAATAATCTAACTAAAGTAAATAAATAATATAATAAAAATGGTTGAAAGCTGAATAATTACATTATTTAATTGGACGTAAGTATCTCAATATCTTGTGAAAAGAATATGAATTCGGAGTAGAATTTGATGAAATTAATCATTACTTCATATGAAGATGACTAATGTCAAAGTATTAAAAATATAACTATAATAATTTTTATTGAATACAGGCAAGAAATTTAAACTGGCATCAAAATCTTAAAATGTAAGTATGTGCAGATTCTAAAATTAAGCATTTGAATTGTTTCATTTAAAATAGACTAATAAATAAAATCTATTTTACATAAGCCTCATGGTAATTGCAACGCAAAATCTGAGACATATCTGCAGAATATCAACAAATCACAAAGAAAAAGAGTGAAAGAGGAATAAAGGAATTACAAAACATCCCAGAAAACAATTAACAAAATGATACTACATACTTAGCAATAATTCCTTTAAATGTACATGGACTAAATTCTCCAATCAAAAGGCAGAACATGGCTAAATAGATTTAAAAGAGAGAGAGAGACCCAACTATAAGCTACTTATAAGAAACTCATTTAATTTTAATGACACACATATACCTAAGGGATGGGAAATTATATTATATGCAAATGGAACCAAGAGAGGACAAATAGGTTATTAATATATATTATATAGATAAAATATATGTTTAAATGAAGAAAAATAGGTCATTATGTAATGATAAAAATTCAATCCAAGAGCATATTACATTTGTAAATATTTAGGTATTTAACACACTAACACCTAAATATTTAAGGCTAATGCTAACAGACCTAAGGAAAAAAAGACAATACAATAAGGGTGATAACCTTTTTCAACAATGTTTATATCACCTTGACAAAATCCGAGAGGAGCAGCAGTATAGACCAGATTGACCTACGTAGATATATACATAACTGTCCATATAACAGGAACAGAATATGCTTTCTTCTCAAGCACACAGGAAACATTCTCCAGGATAGACCATATGTTACAGCACAAGATAAGACTGTGAAATTTAAGAAGGTTGAAGGCACAGGAAGCATTTTTTTTTTTTTCTAACCACACTGTTTTATTTTCTTTAGTTTATTTCACTGGATGCTCTAGATTCTGTACACCATTTCTGTCCATATTGTCTGTATACTAATCTGTACAACCAAAATTTGTTTGTTTTGTCCATATTGTCACAAATGATCAATTTTCTTTCTTTGTTGTGGTTCAATAATATTCAACTGTATCTTTGTGCCACATCTTCGTTATCCCTTTATGGATACTTACATTTACAAATTTTAGTTATCATAGGTCATGCAATAAATACTGGAGTGCAGGAATCGCTTTGAAATCCAGTTTTCATTTACACAACCAAAAGTGGAATTTCTGGATAATATGGTAGATCTATTTTCAATTAATTGAGAACTCTCCATACTGTTTTCTGTAGTGAGTGAATAAATTTATACTCCCAGGGCTCTCCCTGGTGGTGCGGCTGGTTAAAGCACAGTATTAAAAGACTAAAGCCACTTCAGCAGAGTTTGATCCCTGCCCCGGAGGTGACTCACATGGCGTGGGTGACCTCTCCTGACCCGTCTGCTGCTCCCCTCAGCAGTATACTTCGTCAGTCAGTCAGTCAGCCTGTTCTGTTCCCCACTCTGTCTCTGGTGAATCCTCTCACTGCCCCTGCTCTTCTGGCCTGTACCCCAGTTTCATTTGCATAAATAAATAAATCTTTAAAAAATAATTATATTCCCCAAAACAGGGCCCAAGTGTTGCCTTTTCTCTACATCTTCACCAACATTTGTTATTTCTTGCCTTTTTGATGATACTTATTGTAACTAATGTGTGGTAATAGCTCAATCTTGTTAGGTTTGCATTTCCATTATAATTAATGATTAGCTCCTTTCTCTGCACTTGCTACCTATTTGTATGTCTTCTTTGGAAAAAAAAATGATCTATTTAGTTACTGTGCACATTTTTTTGATTGTTTTTTGATTTTTTTTGGGGGGCTAGACATTTGTGTGATTTTTTTTCATGTATTTTGAATATTTGATAATAAAGGAGAAAAATCTAGAGTATAAGTAAATAAAGCTAACATAGGAGCAAATATAGCATATGTGATGAGTTTTTAGATATAACACTAAAGGCATGATTCATCAATAATTAATAAGATTCACTCATTAAAATTAAAACTTTATGCTCTACAAAAGACAACATCAAGAGAATGAGAAAATGATCAACGGACTAGGAGAAAATATTTGCAAAAACCTCATATGGTAAAAGACTATTATCCAAAATATGCAAAGAACTGAAAAAAAATCAACAATAAAAAACCAAAAATATTAAAAAATGAGCCACAGAACTTAGCAGCATGTTTACTAAGGTACAAATATGGCACATAACCACATTAAAAGATGCTTCACATCTTATGTCCAAAAATGCAAATTAAGGCAATAAGGAGTTAACACTATACACCAGATTGGAATGACAAAATGCAAAATTGTGAATACCATATTTGTCTATCCAATTTTTAAACTGTATTGAGGTTCCTTTGACACTTTCATATGGTTTTTGACTATTTGGGCTTTATAGTAAGTCTTAAAGTGATAGCATTTTTTTTTTTTAAATTTTTTTTTTTTTTTGGTGCATTCAGGAACTATGGTGTAGGCTAGAGGTGCATCAGAGTGGGGAGCAGAACTGGTGGATCTATTGAAATACACTGCAGAGGGAAGCAGTAGGTGAGACGGGAAAGGTCTACTGTGTCATGTGAGTCAGCTCCCTGCACAAGGGTTGAATTCCGGCTGTTACTGGCTATAGCTTGATAGGGTTTAGACTTAACCCCTGCGCTGCAAGGGAGATCTGATACCAAACTGTTTTTGATTTCTTTAGCTTCACAGAGTCATAAAGTGAGTAACATTAATCCTCTGACTTTTGTTCTTCTCCTTTATTTATTTATTTTTTAAGATTTTATTTATTTATTTGTGCATACAGAACTGGGGTACAGGCCAGAGACTCAGCGGTGGTGAGAGGCTTCACCAGAGACAGAATGGGAAACAGAACAGGCAGATTGACGAAGTACACTGCTGAGGGGACCAGAGGGCGGGTCAGGAGAGGTCTGCCACGCCATGTGGTCACCTCCAGAGCAGTCGGGAATCGAACTCTTGCGGAAGCGGCTTTAGATTCTCAGTGCTGTGCTTTAACCCGCTGAGCCACCAGGGGGGCCTTCTCCTTTAATATTTTATTGCCTATTCTGAGTCTTGTGTGCTTAGGAACTTGTTAACATCCTAAAAAATAACCTTAGAAATCTTGACCAGGATTGCATTACATGTATAGGTCACATTGGGAAGAATTGAGGTCTTCACAATATTAATATTCCTGTCCATGAACATGGAATGACTATTTACTCAGTACTTTGATTTCTTTCATCAGGGGATTATAGTTCTAGTTATATAGACCTTGTACATATTTTGTAAGATTTATTACTAAGTATTTCATTTACAAGTTCAAATAGTGCTAATGCAAATAATGCTAATGCAAATAGTGTTGCGCTTTTAAATTTAAAATTTGAATTTTAAATTTCAGTTGTTTCCTGCTGATATATAGGAAAACTACTAGCCTTTTTGGATAAATCTTATATTCTGCAACCTTGTTATAGTTCTGTATTAGCTCCCAGATTTATTTTTGTGTGTGTGTACATTCTTTCAGATTTTCTTTTTTTTTCTTTTTTAAGATTTATTTATTTATGTGTACAGAACTGGGGTATAAGCCAGAGGCTTAGGGACAGACGGTGAGAAGATTCACCAGAATCAGAGTGGGGAGCAGAATAGGTAGGTCTAAGAAGTACACTGCTTTCCTATATTAAATTACTTTTTTTCTGAAACAAAAGTTACATTTTTAATGATTAAAAACAAACATTCAATTCAGGTAAGTTGTTGATTTTTATGTAGGTAACTTCTCAACAAAATGATATGGTGGATATTTTTGTTTGTTTTACACTGCTGAATGTTTAGGGCAATGATTTTATTTATTTTTTTTTTAAGTTTTTTTAAGATTTATTTTATTTGTACATACAGAACTGGGGTACAGGCCAGAGGCTCAGGGGCGGTGAGAGGCTTCACCAGAGACAGAGTGGGGAGAGAACAGGCAGATCGTCAAAGTACACTGCTGAGGGGAGCAGCGGGCGGGTCAGGAGAGGTCTGCCACGCCATGTGGATCTCCTCCAGGGCAGGCGGGGATCTAACTCATGCGGAAGTGGCTTAAGCTTCTCAGTGCAGTGCTTTAACCCGCTACGCCACCAGGGAGTGCCAGGGCAATGATTTTAAATCAGTGATTTTAAAATGATTTTGAAGAGTGTGCTTATTATAAGAAAAACATTGCACATATGCATAACTATTGTGTACTTTCCACTCTGTTTTATTCAATGGTTTGCCTATTATTTGTGTGTGTGTATGTGTGTGTACACTGTGTTGATGTGTGGATTTGCCTTTATTATTTTTTAAGTGTCTTTTTTAGTTGAGATACCACTGATGTATAACACTGTATATGACGCCAAGGTACAGGCTGGCTCATACCTCTTGAGCTATGTTACCACATGTCACCCACCACCAAGGTACTTACAGTTCTCCAGCCTAGTCCCCTAGAGTCTCCCACCTTTGGTCTTCACCCAGCACCTACCCTTTGGCAGTCTCAATTCTACAATCATAGGTCTAGGGATATTTTTAATTGGTTTTGTCGAACATTTTGTTTTGTTTATCTATATTTTCTATAAGTGAAACCTTCCAGCATTTGTCTTTCTTTCTCTGCTTTTATTGTATAATTTGACATTTTCCAAATCACTAACTCTCAATATTATATCAGGACATATGATTAGGAAGTATTTATAGATGTAGAGGAGACCATAGGGTGTCACAGTGACTGAGAACGTGCCTCTTGAATTTGCTAAATGAAGGTTATTTAGATGTTAACATTTTCCAATCAATGGTAAAGTCCCACCAACCAAATAATTATCATAGCCAAAATGTCAACAATATATTTTAGAAATTATGTTCAATGAAAAGTAAAATAAACAAAGCAGAATACAAACAGTAATAAACACAAATGAAAAGCAGTTTAAAAACAGTTGGTCAAGTACATTAAATAGAACAGACTTTCAGTTGATTCGGTTGAATTAGCAATTAAGAAGAAATAATACTATAACTAATAACCTGGGCAAAATTAAAGTCTTCCTACATTTTATTGTCAGAAGTTTTATTTTTTTTTCCTCCATCTTGGAGTTATACATCCTTGTTGCACTATTCTACTGGAATCTTAACATATCTAGTTACTACTGTGAATAGAATTTGTCTTTTGTTTTATATTTTCTATTATCTATTTCTATTGTATTTTTATAATACTGATATAATATATATATATATATATATATATATGAATAGGAAACTCATTAATATCTGTTGATGTACTCAATCACTTTATAGAACCTTTTCATTAGGTCTAATTTCTATTATTCTAATGTCTTGTATACATTACTTTGTATAATTACATTAACTTGGCACACAAGGAAAAGTATAGTGGCAAATTATTTCTTACTTTAATAGAAGTGCCACTGATATTTTATCAAGTATAATGATGGCTTTGTTGTTATTATGCTTATCCAAACATTATTTCTATTTCCAATATAACATATTAATAGCTACTTGTGTATATATATTAAAAATACTTCAATCTGAAAACAGGTGTATCATCTCAGAGAAAAAAAAAACTGATTCAATTTGTATGGCTTAACTGTTGACAATAAGATGAAAAGTAGACTTCTCATTGACCACATTGTTTCAACTGCAATTTTAAAATTATTTATATTAACAATTGCCAGATTTTTTTTCTTTTCTTTATGTATTTATGTTTACTTTCTTTAAGTTTGTAGTGATTCTAATGTTTCTGATATCTTGATATTATCACTACTAACTAACACCTATAGTCCATACTATATCCTGGGTAGTTCTCTAAGTGTCTGGTGGTATTATATTCAATGTGTTTCACCCAAAGAGACTTTATGGGGTAAATATTATCATTGCTTTCATTACAGAGATAACTATCCAGTCACAGAAAGGATAATGCCTTTCTCAAGGTCATGTGATTCACAATTGACCATAATTAATGATATTGGGTGAAGACAGCACAATAATCAAATCTATATTCACACTGTTTTCTCTTTAATCTCAAATAATGAGTGCCTTTAATTAATTCAGGATGAAATTTTGTTTGTTTTTACGTTCTCTCTCATGTTTACTAGTGATCTGTATTTGGATTTATATCCTTTGGATTTACCATCTATCATTTTCTGCTGTGTGTGACAGTGGTAGTATCCAGAGGCAAATCTGTGCAATGGCATCAATTGTACTGATGGGGAATCCAAACAAGAGCATTTCTTCAGCATAATCTTGGCTGTGGTTCCTCCTACAAAGCGTCTGTTGTTTTCTGCCCATTTTTCCTAGCAGGTCTTCTATCCTGCCAGCTAATTCTGTGAGCTATCCAACATTTTTTCAATGAATTTATTTTCTCCTGGTATTAGCTAGAGCTGCTTTTGCTGCTCAAGTTCACTAAGTGAAAGAGAAATTGTTACCAGGGAATGGGGTGCATTCGATACCTGCAAGGAGATGTGGGGACTATCAATTGTTTATCTGGCATAGCTGGTCAGAAACTAGTCAAAATCTTGCTTAAATGCCAAGATGGGAATTCAGCAACACTGAAAAGCTAATCAAATCATTGCCTGTGGTCACCTGGCATCCAGTGCTCATTGCAGGAATGACTTTTGGGATTTGAGTTGCTTCTACCACAGAATAGTAGGATGAACATGAGGAGTTTATGGACTTAAAAAAGGGGTAGCTGCTTTAAACATCAATGGGCAGCTTAAAGAAAGAGAATGACAAGTTAAAATCCTTGAATTCTAGGTTCACAACACTGACTGAAATCCAGGGGGTTTCTAGGATTAAGATAAAAGAATTTCTTATCTTTTGTTGCTGCAGGGAGTGAGCTGGGTAAAAAAAACAAACAAACAAACAAACAAAAACACGTGGTCTTAGAGATAGTAAAATTAGACTATCAATTGAATTCAGAGCTTCCCCTATCTCTTATATGAAATTAGGGAATTACTAAGAGTTTATAGGTATCTTAAACACTAATTCCATTGATAGTCCACTACAATAAAGAACATACTAAGAAGTTTCTATCATACGTCTACCTAAAAACATCTGTGGCTACTCACCATGTAAGGGTTCTCTAAGGAAAGGAACATTCATAAGCCTTTAGGAGATGCTTAGACACAGGCAGAAAGCATGTATTCACCCATTGTGCTTATCGTTTTTTTAATGATCTAGATTAGAATTGTAGAGCTCATGGAGTTAAATGATACCAGAATATGTCCAGTTTTCTCTGGTTTTAGTATTACAATATTAAATGTCATGTAACTTGCCAATTGTTTCACATTTCTTTTAAAAAAGTATCTAGCACTGTTTATGGGAAGTGGGTGTTGGTTTTCTCACAAATAATATTTAAAAATCAGAAGAACTCAACTTGTAGATTAATGAACAAGGAGAGGCAGAGAAAAATATCCTCAAATAGGCTAGGATATTTATGCCACATGCCAATGCAAATGATACTTCCCTCATAATTAGGTGGACAAGAAAGTTATCTCCCTTCCATAGCAACTTTGGAAGTTACTTAATGAACAAAATGGCCATCGTGATAATAATGGATGTTGTTCACTAGTGAACAGGATTCTTCTTACCAGTGTATGAGTATATTCTTCCAAAAGCAGTGAATCTGAACATATAAAAACATATCATATATTTGTGCATTAAATGATGACTTTGTTTTTACTATTTTTTGTCATAGAGAGCTCTTGTAATATAGATTGCTCAGGATTTTGATTTGATTTTTCTGTCATGCTACAACTCAACAGTGCAAAGAATGTCTTAGAAAACTGAATGTTTATTCAATATGATCTTTTGTGTAGTTTCCTCTGAGCAAGGAATTAAGTTCACATGAATGAAGCATGAAAATGGGATAAAGTCCTCAGATTATCACTTTAATATTTATCACCTATCTATAACCACTTTTTACCTATCGATTTATCTTCATCTATCTATCTATCTATCTATCTATCTATCTATCTATCTATCTATCTATCTATCAATCTATCTATCTTGAAGATCAATTATGATACCAGAAGACCATAGGGCACCTATGGTTTGAAATTATATATAATAAATGATGCTGTTTCTTCCATAGATAGTACACATGGATACAAAATCTAATGTATAGAAATGGAATTAGCATCTCTACCAATAAATCTCAGCAAAACATTCACTTTTTTTTTAATCCTCGTCCCTGTGATTATGGTTATCACTGGTTTATAAACTATTAAAAGCCAAAGGAAAAATTATATTAAGGGAGTTAACCACTATTACATAGACACAAACATCTTGATAATTCAGATTCATGATAATGAGTCAGAATCAAAAAAGGGGTTACTATAAGGGTGGATTAATAATGAAAGACAAGAGTAAAAGTGGTTTGATGATAGGCTCTCCCTGGTGGCATAACAGATTAAAGCACCACATTATGAAGCTCTCCAAAACCACTGCAGCATGAGTTCAATCCCTGGCCAGGGAGCTGACCCACATGTCATGGTAGACCTCTTCTGACCCACCTGATGCTCCCCTCAGCAGTGTATTTTTGTAGACCTACCTGTTCTGCTCTCCACTTTGTCTCTGGTGAATCCTCTCAACCACTACACCTCTGGTCCATACCCAGTTTTGTAAGGATTAAAAATAAATCACTAAAAAAAAAAAAAAAATCAAAAAGGAAGAAGAAAAAAAAAAAAAAAAAAAAAAAAGTGGTTTGATGATGCATTAGAAGAATGGGGACCCAACTGACCCTTGGAAATTTTCATACAACCATTAGTAGTTTTTGGAAACTGAGTCTTTGTTTATAGAATTAGCAAGAGTTCAGAATCCACAGGAATAAATGGTTGAAAATCCTACTGGCTAAAAGTCAAGGCAACAACTGATGGTAAAGGATATATAGAATGTTAAGAGAAAAATAGAAGTCACACACACTGCAGGACTTGTCTGCATATACACAACCAATGTGGTATTGAAATTGTGCATGTATGATTGCATTATAGATTTTTTTCTTTCATTATCCCTCCTTTCAGTTATTAATGTGGTAGGAATAACTATGGTTAAATTATACTTTGAATTTTATTTTGTTGACTAGCAAGACTTGGTCCAAAATTACCAGGATGAGAATGATAGTCAAAGATTCTGAACTAAGAGCTAGATGACATTGACTAAACTGACTTCTAAGACACTGGTGAAAATGAATTTTGTTATGAAAGAAAGTTATATCTGTGCTAATTTTTATAAAGGATTTTGTATTAATGGTGGGTTGCTAAAGGACAAATTGTGGCACATTTTGGGATCGTCCTATCAATGTTTACCTTCTTTGGAAAAACAAAAACAACAAACAAACAAACATTCCTACTGTTGATATATAGCCACTGGGGAAATGAGATGTCAAGGTTAGACAAATAGGGTCAAATATTCTTTCTTCTGGCACTTTAGGATTTGCCAATTGGTTGACTCCTTTTTAACTTTGAGGAAGTGGTACAAATAATAAAGCTTTATTAACAATTGATTGTTGTGATCCAGGCAGCACAGCAACTCTAGCCAGGGAAACAAAGCGAGTGGCACCTGTGTTCCCACCTATCTCGTGATACTTCATCGAGGTTCTTTATACTCTGACCCTCCAGAACTTCCTGTTTTCCAAAACATTCTTAGATTTGATTTAATTCTAACAGCACCTCCAATGGAAAACTCATTCTGACACTACATGGTTAAGTTAAATGTCACTTCAAAAGCTTCATATTATTATCTTTATCGTGATATTTTTCATATTATAATTGCTTTCTTTATAATGTTAGTTGTATTTTTACAGCTAAGCCTAATGCATTCCTGCAGTTAAGACAGTTTAGCTTCACAAAGGACTTATATAAAGTAGTGACTATGAAACTTTTTCTAATAAAGGAGCTTAGTTGATTTTCTGACAGGTACCTTCTGCCTTTTGCAAACAATTGCCTCTAGCTCAAGTTCTCTCTAGACTTTGTTCTTTGATGTTGGGACTGGAAATATGCAAATTATCTATCAGTTTTGCCATCAACCTTTCTGTTAGTGTTGTCCAGTAAAAAGCACTAGAGGGAGCCATAAATAGAGGAGGAAGAATTGCATACTACATCTTGTTTGTGGGCTGTGGACAACCTGTCCTAATCAGTGCCACCCACCCTTCAACTCCTCTCTTCCCATCACAGCAGCATTTTGTTCAGCAAAGCACTGAATTTACAATTTTTCAATATTTGCAAAACCAGCCTTGATGTATAAAATCCAGCACCCGCTACTATTATGTGCCCTGCTCAGAGGTCTGGGCACTATTTGCATAAGGTTTCTCTTTCAAATTAAGTGACACCAGCATAGGTTACACTGCACTCACTTCTACCACATCTGAGTTGCAGCTCTGCAGGCTTCCTCGCCATGGTAAGACATTTGTACACCGGATCCTAGGGTGGCAGTGCAATCTGTCATCACATCTTCTGTAATAACTTCCAGATTTTTACATATTTCAATCCTAGTTAATATGTATATTTTTTAAGATTTATATATTTATACATCCAAGAACTGTTTTACAGGCTAGAGGTGTGAGAGAATTCAGCAGAGACAGAATGGGGAGCAGAACAGGCAGATTGACAGAGTACACTGCTGAGGGGAGAAACTGGTGGGTCTGCCTTGCCATGTGGGTCACCTCCCTGGCTGGGGAATTGAACCTGTACTGTAGTGGCTATGGACAGCTTCAGTGCTGTGCTGTAGCCCTTGCACCACCAGAGGGTCCAATCTTAGTTAGTAGTTCTTTAGGAAAAACTATTTATGTTAATATACTCATTTGATTTTGTGTCTTGACGGGACTCCACCTGAGACACACACCTTCCTAGGGTAGTTGATACAAAAGCAAGCTTAGTAGTACTTGAACTTCCACTAGGGTGTGAGTAAAGCCTAACTAGCTCTGAAAAGAACATCTTTCTACTCAGATTTCTCCATGTGATATATTGAATCAGAGAACTAGAAAAATCCACGTGCTTAAATCAATTTGAATTGTATTTTTAGGTTTCAACGTGGAAATGTATATGACAATGCCCTTGTTTTATTTATTTTGTATGTTTGAATAAGATATAAGAAGCCTGTATTAATCAAGGTCCTGCTAAAAACAAATTACATATTCAAGTTAGGTAATTTGAGATGAACTTAATAGAAAGGACTATTTACAAAAGGTAGGATAGGGCATAAGAACACCAAGAGAGATTAACGCAGTGCCCCAGGGCAAGTTCTGTGGAGAAGCTTTGTGGCCACCCTTAGATCTGAAAGGACTAAAACCCAGAGAAAAACCTGTCTGTAAGAAATACCTGTGGAGCTGTGACCTTTGACTGAGGTACACAGTCAACCTGCAGAGAAGGAGCTTGGGGAATAAATTCTCCTACCTACCTCTGATCTCCTGCCAGGGATGCCTATTAGTGGAACTCAATGGGAAACAGGAGGGCAAGGGAATTGGTTGATGTAGTTCATAGAGGTCAATCTCCTGGGGGTCTAGCTGGGTGAAGAAGGGAAACAGGATCTGGAGGAGTTAATGGAGGGTATCTTGCACAAATGGATTAATTGCAAGTGTAATTAAAATGTTTTTAATAACAGCATCACGTTCAGGAAGGAATTCTTTTGAATAAATTAAGAAAATACATTGAGGGCACGGAGAGGGTGGGAGTGGTATACAGAGAGGAACACATTTACAAAACATTTCTGGAAGCACAGACATTAAATATCAAAGAGAAACACTATCATATGAAAATATGAAAGGAACTGGAGATATAAGCATTAAAAGTAACAGTTGTTTTTTTTTAACAATAAATACAGTTTTTTTTTTTTTTTTAACAATTTCCATCTTGATTTTGGAAAGTATTTTAGTGCTAAATAAAAAAAAAACACATTGCAGTAGCTTGACAAATACCATCACACATATCTAACGTGTACATTATGTATTTTTTAGCATTTCAAAATATAATATGTGGTAAGTTACAGAGCATTTATAATTAATTAAGCTGTTTTCACAGTCCTCTGGAAGAATATTTTTTCCAGGGTAGCTGACTGCATAATGTTGTGCATGATTTATTTATAGACTACTAATGAAGACATATCTAATCATCATAATTAATTGGTATTTTTGTGCTTTGGGGTCTAATCACAAAGTCTTTCATATGCTGGCTCAAAGTAAACCTTACTGTAGGGCAAACATTTAGGACAAACTCTGCTTGTTGTTTTTGATCCACAGTTTCAATCATATTGATTGATTGATTCATCATTTCTAGCTGTTATACAATTCCGGGACAAGTAGTCTACTTGATCATATCAGTCTTTAAAAATATTTTTCCTGAAAAAATCCAACAAACAAAAATAAACGAGAGGGGTCATATTTGGCATCGTAGATGAAAATGTGAGTTGCATGCATTATTTCCTGGGTTGTAGATTGTCAGATAATCACATTTATTTATAACAATTCAGTTATCTTGAGTCAAAGAAACATTTAGGAGGATCTTTTCCACTACTGGATCAAAAGAATGTATTTTCCTTCAAATTTACTTGTGTTCTCTTTTACTTACGTGGAAAGTAATTTAATCTCATCTTTGTAAGAATGATCAGGATTTCTTTTGTTGTTTTTATTATAGCTATTGGAATTTCCTGAGAAAGATTTTTAGAGTGTTTCTTTTATGTTTGGATGACAAAATAGTAAGAATATACTATCTACTAAAGAGAGATATAAAATACCTTTGTTCTGAATAAATAAGGGTAGGCTGTGGTTTCTAGCTGCAGAATGGGGCTGATCCTTAACCTTGTTCCTGGCAGCCTCCTTGGGATGGCCTGCCCTGGCCTGGAAGAGCAGAGGAAACTGATGTTCTCTCTGGGTAGCTTTCCCAGAGGAGGAAGAAGGGCAGAGCTGATTCAAGTATGCCCAGATATTCTTTCCCAAGTTTACAAATTCCTAAATTCATTTCAATTTCCAAAGATGAAATCAGGAAAGAGTTAAAAGACCAGAGCTAAAGTAATTTATTTCTTTTCACAGGAGAATAAGGGATACAATATTTGACTCTGTTAGAGAGAAGCAAAGAAAAACACCACCTGATGCTTCCTAGCAGCTAGGTTTAGCATAAGTGATTCTTTGAATATTTTTAAAATAAAATATTATGAGCACTTTATTTTATACGTCTGGTGGTAATCGAGTGATCATTAGCATGGTTGTTGTTTCCAAAAGAAGGAAATAACCCTTGGGAAGTAAGATTCCCTCCCTGTGCCATTTACCCTCAATAAAGCGCATGGTGAAAAAGAATGAGCCATATTGTGTGTCTAATGGGGCAAGAACTGTGACTAGAGGATGAACAAATGGTCAGTGTGGCTTTCACAGCAAGTCTTTCTTTTGTTTTTAAGAGTAGCCAGCAGCGACCATGCCAGGTTAGGTTTATGTAAGCAGGGCATTCTGATGCCATCAATGGGATCAATAGACTGTGTTTTTCTCAGTATACCCAGACACAGCTCATTCAGGATATCCATAATTTGCTTTCTCTGTACCATAGTGGTAGTATGTGATCTTATATGTCTAGATGTGGTAAAAACGAGTGTGCCACAGATTCAGCACTGCTGTGAACAGTGATGGCAGCGCTCAGTGGCCAGTGCTTCTAGAAACCTCTCTGGGTTCTAGAGAGGCACTTTGACTTTTCCAGAGCAGTCAGCAACCCCTGCTAAGTGAAGTGAAGTAAAATGAGTGGGTCAATTTGACCCCAGGCAAGTCAACACTGATGACAACACTGAGCTTGCCAGGTCTTCTCAGGTCTTCACCACAGTCTGACCTCTCTCTTCCCAGAGTGGTCCATCACTAATAAACATCTGAATCCCAACTACACCTCAGTGAATGCAACCTGCAACAGGTGCCCAGAGTTCCATGAATATAAGCACGTTTTCTTCATAATAATTCAAGAATCAAAATAAAGTGATAATCAAATATAACAGAGACGATAACAGAATAGAACATATGCAGCTTTTTTGTATGTTTCTGAACTTTTTTTTGCATTTGCACTAATGCTAAACATGCTATTTATTTCATCTTCTGCAAAGTATAGTGCATCTTCTATTGGATTTTCTAAGAATTGGAATTTTTTTATAATTAAATTAGTAAATCAACCTTTTAAAAAATCTTGTAACTATAATTCATTTAAAACAAGTGTTTATTGACTGAACGCTACTTACTTAGACATAAATTATAATTAAGTCATTAAAATGACTTCACTTCAGAGATTAACATGATCCATGAACTTAGTTTTGAAAGTGATTATGAGAATGACAAATATTTTAGAGAACAAAAATCTTGGAAGAAAAGAACGAGTATAGAAGAAAGATGTTTTCAAAACTGTGCTTGAAGTTTTCTGCCACTATCTTATTCAATTTTCTACATGCCTTATTGGATATTGTTCTGGAGTTAATAGTCTCTCTTTCTCTCTCTCTCTCTCTCTCTGTCTCTTCCAAATAGAATCTGTGAAAAATTAAACAGTATTTTTGTGTTCAGTTTCTTTAACCATTAAAACAGAGTTGACTGGCTTCACAAGCAGTGCTGTGATGGGTAATTTGTTTAAAAAGCAAACAAAACAAGAGAAGAAAAAACAAAGTGTGAGATTGGGATGAGAGTCGCCACCTAGTCAAAGACTCATGTGATGGTGTTAGAGCATTAGGTTAATTATTACTTCCCAGAAGTTAATGATGAGACAATTGGCTCAAACTTGTGGGTGAGTGAGGGAGGGAATCGAACACAATAAACTCAGTAGCAATTTTCTGTATAAGTGTGAGAAAATAACATTTCTCCAGAATGTGGCTATTTCTTATTGCAGCAAAATAGATGAATATTCATGATATTTCTCAGTCAATATTATACATTGACAATGAATATCAAGCAACATGCAATTAACACTATCTGGAGGAAACACTCTAAAGGAACACCTTAGCTGATTTTCCTTAAATATAAACAGATAGTTTCTGCTTTTTATCCCTATTTCCTCACTTATTAATCATTTTTCATCTGTCTGGGAAAATTATGCAGAAGACACAAAAGCCCTTTATGGATTAGCTATAAAATATGCATGGGGAATATTCAAGTTTCTAGTCTAGTCCAGAGGCCAGATGACTATGTTTCATGCCCTGCCTATTTATCTCAACTATAAAAGCAGATGTGATTGCCAAAGTAGTTTGATAGATAATGATTGAGGTAGAAAAAATAATTGTGACTAACTTTGTTTACCTTGTTTGGTAAAGCTAATTAAAAATCAAAGAGGAATATCTATCTAGATAGATTCTATATATTATTACATTTGTGAAACCATAAAACAGTTATGTCATCCTCAATTTTTGAAAATGATAATATTATTTTTGAAACTGTCAGAACATATTTCCTGATTGCTTATTAAATAAATAGGTAAGCAATCTGACATGGAGACCTAAATTTTCCCTGTTTAGCCATTATAAGACTTGTTTTTTCTTTGAAAATAGCGAATCAATCGCATCTTATAATATGTTTGCTTATGGTGAGGGATTATTGTGACAGCAAAGCAAAATGCTAAACATTAATGTTCTAAGTAGTATCTCAGGAGCTTAACTTCACCATTAGGGTTACACATTACCCAAACTTTGATAATAGCCAAATCTTTATTTTTCTTCCAGAGATAAAAGTAATAATTTAAATTCATTTTAAGCATTCCAAACTTAATGACCAGTCATCTTTTGTTATTCAAGTGTGCAATTAATGAGATTTAAACAAAACCTCAATCTGGTAAATAAACTCACTTGAACTTTTGACTTAATGGATTGATCATTTTGAAAACTGTCAATTAGTTTGCTTCCACCTCCCCTTCCCCACATACTATCCATGATTGAACTGTTTATCTGGAACACGTATAGTCTGGTTTTAAGTATAAGCATAGACCCAGGTAAAGACGTTTAGCCCATGTTTGCACTTTGAGAAAATACTTCTTCAGAGGAAGGAACCATAAAAGTATTTATCATAGCTTTGATAAGTATTGGTCAATAAATTTCATTTGTTGAAATGTAACTTTAGTGATTGTAGTGAACTAGGCTCAGTCTTAGATGGAGTGCAAATCCCAAAGACAATGGAGATTTTTCCCTTGATGGTGAGAGAGCTACATCTATATCTAGCACTATCCAAGCTGTGAGATGCTGGGAAGCAGACAGCTGGATGAAATCCTGAATCACACTCCACACAGCTGCTGCTTCACTTTCTGTGAGATCACGGATTTGCTGATTAAGCCATAAGTATTTGAAGTTGTTGAGTGAGTGAGTGTGTGTGTGTGTGTGTGTGTGTGTGTGTGTTTTCCCTTTTCTTTTCTGGCCCTCTGTAATTCATGCAAGAGCAGAAATAGGTGCCGTTCACCCTTCAGCACCAGGTCACCAATCCAAATACTCCCCTTCCCTCACAATTAATCTTGCCCTTCCCACACTAGTTTCCACTTGTGGATTGGATTCTCCTTCTTCTTCTTTTTTGTATCCTCCATGCTGCCTTTTCTACCAAAAAATGTTTTACTCTAATCATTTGTCAAAAGGCATTTATAAAGACCTTCTCATTAAAACCTTTACTTCTCACTCAAATTTAACTTGTCATTATATTATGACTTCTTAGTATGATTTGCCTAAACCATGGCTATGGAATTTTTCATACATATCCTCACATTGTCTGTTTAGACATTTAAGAAGCCAGCCTATTCTTTGAAACTCTGTCAACAAAGATGAAGCTCCTTGAATGGGAACTGGACTTAGTGATCTCTTCTACTGAATAGAATGCAGCAGAAGTAATGGAATGTTACTTGCAAGAACAGGTGAAAAAGGTCTGTGTTTTTATTTCCGGGATGTTATTTATTGTTTTCTTCTGAATCATTCACTCTGTGGGAAACTGCTATCTAGAGAAAATTCAGGCAACCTTTGGAGAAACCCACCTAGTGAGGAATGGAGATTTGCTATTATCAGTGAACTCAGAAAGGAGGCCACCTGTTGGAGCTTAGATGACTCCAGCTTCGACCAATAGCCTGGCTGAAACTTCATGAGACACCCCAAGACAGATCCACGAGCTGAGCCAGCTATTGCTGGCTCTCAGACACCGTGAGAGATAAATATTTGCTGTTTTTTTTTTGTTGTTGTTGTTGTTTTTTTTTTTTTGCTACCAAGGTTGAGGTTACTTGCTTTGCTGCAATAGAGAACTGGTAAAGTTGTATTATTTCCTTTCTCTTTTACTAGATAGTGATTTTTTTTTTGAAGAGAATACCTATTATTGATGCTCTTATTTTGATTAATATGTGCTTGTAACTGTGAAAACTAAAACTGACAAAGCTGAATCAAAAGCAGTTTATTTTTTACTAACATCAAATCAAATATTGGTGTCTTTACTATAAATAGTGACTTGGGCATTTAGCTTCCTGATGTCTTTTGGTTTCATTGTTTGCTAAGTCACCTCGGAGATATTTTCTTTCTATGAATTCTAATTGAAGAAAAAAAGAGAACTCAAATATATATTTGAGTTCTCTTTTATATATGTGTGTGTATGTGTTTGTGTGTTTTAAATCATTTTTAAGGTCTTAGAATGGAAGAGATTAATTTCATTTTCATTCAAACTTAATTCCATTGAGAATTCAATCACATGAACTAACCTCAACCAAACAAGATAAAAGAATAAAATTTTTAGTGTCCCCAAGAAGAGAGCCAGATACAGGAAAAAATTAGCAGTGTTTATTTACTACTGGTTTCAAACCTTTGCAACATTTTATTTAATTTTCTACAAAGTAAAAGTGATGGATTATTTCTTGCATGAATGGATGAGAAAATTAAAAAGAATTAACATAAAGTAAAATAGTATGTTTAAATTAATTGTATAAGTGGTACAATTCAGTACTAATTAAAGCCAGTAAATATTTCTTGAGCATCTATCCTGCAACACTAAATTCTGTTACTGTAAGAGAGGCTACTGTGACCAACACAGACAAAACCTCTTCCTACATACAGTCTAGTGAGGTGATGACAAAGCAAAGTCATGAATAGGATCATCCTAATATTATTTAATACTATGAAATCTTATTAGAAGTAAAGCCTGGATATGGTAAGTTGAATCTACAAAAATCCAGGGATTCTAAGATGGGAAGAACAAATATCTTGAGAAAGAACTGTCTTTCCTGTCCAGATGGTTAATAGGAAGTGAGGTCTAACAGGTGGGTAGGGAACATTAAAACAGTGTTTTGTAGGCAGTAACAAAAATACTGGAGTCCATAGAAAGTTTTCAGCAGAAAAATAACAATTTGATATATAAAATTGATTTTTTGCTGTCTCAGCTCTGGTTCAGTAGAAGCAGAGTATGAGACAAACAGCAATCTCAGGAGTGTGGTCTCTGTGGAGGGTAGCTTTATTTTGTCCCCTTGGGGAAAGCTCTGGAGCACACATTGCTTCAATTAGTGACAATATCAGGGGCCTGGACATTCCCCCCCCCCATTTGTCAGTTAGTGGCCATTTTCTCTCTCGAGAATGTAAAGTTGGGATAGTCAGTCTGTAGAGAAGGTAGTTCCAATTTGGTCTAAGTCTGTTCTCCAGAGGAATCAAAGTCTGTGGTATGTTATCACTAATTTCTCAAACAACAGGAAAGGCGGCTCAGTCAGCAAGAATATCTACTACAGGCTCGTTATCAGTGATGGGTGATTTGATCATGGAGGTGGTAAATGGAAGGTTTGAATACCACTTAGTAGAGCGATGTTTCTTAGAAATCTTGAAGGCACAGTGTAGATAAAACTGACATTGGATCAGGAAAAAGAATTCAAGGAAAGTAGAAATTTAGGATATACTTTGGAAAGAGAGTAATATTTGGTATTGAGGGAATGTGGGGATTAAGAATTATTATCTTTTTTTTTTCCTGTATGGCTATATATAGCCATTCTGAGAGTTTATGGAGGAATAAATAACTATTAATTTCTTCAAGATATTGTTCCTATATAATTTGAAGAGAACAGGGCAAAGAGGCTCAAGGGAAGGGAAAAAAAAATAAAGGGAGGTACAGATAAGTAAAAAAAGGAGTAACTAAATAATGAGACATAATTATACAGGAAGGGTGAAAGTAATGAGAGGAGGGGAATAGAACAAGACCAGGGATAGTTTGTATGAGAGAGTTAAGAGAAAAAGAAAAGAAAAAAAAATACGAAATGATACCTATTGAGCAGTGATTCTATAACTGTTATCCCAGGGCCCCTGAGTCTCCTCCCCTAGACCATTTGAGTGGTCTGTGATGTCTAATTTATCTGACTTCATATCTTTTTGAGGTCACACTTTCTTCATTACTTAAACCAAACACCATATTGCAAAACACAGCATACAAAGTCATGTTACTTTCTATTAAGCTGGGCACTGTAGAGGTTTACAAAAATGCAAAATAATGGTATTCTTAAACTTAAAAATATTTTAAAATAAAATGCACCTAATTTTTTTTAACATGGAACATGTTTTTATTATTTAGAAAAACATTGTGTAACTTTCCTCATCATATTGTCTAACAAGGAAAATTTCAATAGTTACAACCCATAGAAAGAACTACTCATTGAGGCCCTCATGAATTTTTGAAATGAAGAAGAAGAGGTTTTGTGACCAAAGTTTTAGAACCATTGCCTTAGAAGTTTCCTAGATTTTGTGGCAAATGTGAATTAATACTTTCTTCTACTAAGCTGCTGTTCTCTTGGAAAAAAATATGTGATCATCTGGTTATTACTAGTCATATTTCAAAGATTCCACTCTGAAATATTAAATTTGCTGGGTAAATGTTCAATACTCTGAAACACAGAAACTTGGCAAGAGGTATATCAACTCAAAGTGTTCTTATGGAATAGAGTTAGGTGGATATAAGAATGGACCCCCACATCAGAGTATTCCTTTTCTCTCTTATTTTCTTTCTCCATTTTGCTACTCCAGTGTTCCCATTTGAAAATGGTAGGTATTTTTTAATATAATAAGTAGAGATATTGATTATCAAAATTCATTATTAATCCATGGTATATAAAGAAGTTAGAAAATATGAAGAAAAATACCACAATGTAGATGTTGTCTTAATGTAATATAGATATCAATAGTAAATATGATCCATAATAAAAAAAAAAGGCCTACAATTTGGTGCTTAAAAGATTTTATGAATTGGACAAAAGAAAATTGTAAGCCAGGAACTGTGGAAAAATTTGGCAAGGAAATATTTTGATATATATTATACAGAATATTAATCAAATGGTTGTGATCACTGAGCTCCCTGCAAATGAAAAACACAATATAGAAGGTGTATACACAGGGACACTGTGTTGTCAACTGGGAAAAGCAGTTCCCTGTTGCTTGGCACTGGTAGTGTCAGAGGTCAGCTAATGCAGATGTATGCGTAAGTTGCACAGTTAATTTATGCTGTAATCATAACCATGCATCATTTCTAGTTTTAACAGTCACACTTTTAACCAGAAAATGATTTTTGTAAATGAATTTAAAGCAAGATTTATAAAAAGCTATTCTCAATACAAGAAAAGTACACATATATTCCTGACAAAATTAAATGAAACATTGCTAGACAGAAATCTTTTAATCTAGTAATTGCTATGAACATATTTTATAGTAAATGATAGATTGTTATAACAACAATATCTTGATATATATTTAATTTCTCTATGACATCTTTGCTCTATTAGTATTGATAACTTATTATTTTTTTTTCCTTTTCATTATATGTTGGATCTCCTTGTAAAACGTATATTTTCAATTCATGAAAAATTGCATTGCAATTTTCTGTTGCTGGTGGTAATAGTTCATTTTAATTTTGAAATGAAAGCATAAAAAATTAAAAAGGAAATTAAACTATAAGTTGTTACCAGAGAAATAATAAGAGAAAAAACCAGATTTAGGACTGTGATGAAGAAATATAAAATTAATATATATTCAGTAGTCAGCTCATTAATTGCAACAAGTCTGTATTTGTAGGCATAATTTCTGCCTCTCTCTGCCTTCCTTCCTCCTTCCCTCCCTCTCCTCTTTTTCCTTCACTTTCCCTCCCATTTTTTCCCTCACCTACTCTCCCTAGCCCTAATCTTCTCCTTTCTTCTTTCATCAAATAAGGACATGTGGCGATGGAGGCTCATTTAGATAATTTTCTGCTGAAATCACAAGGCTAATCTCACTTCAAAATCTCCCTTATGATGAAGTAAAATCGGATTTCTTCTTGCATTGAAACATTTAATGAGAAAACAGCAATTGGAGATAGACTGCTGCACTGCAGAAGACTTAGCTATGGAAACTATAAGATTCTTTAAAAAATATCCCTGTATCTCTCTAGCCCTTAGCGTTCACTTCTCTAAAGCAGGTTGTTTATATTATCTATTTGACAAAAGATTATATTCCAAAATCCCTCTTACCGAAGTGAATTTTTTCCTATACTTCTAAAAAGATTGGAGGATAAAATGAGAAGCCAACAAAGGAAAGACATTTATTAGACATGCTACCCATGTAGGAATAGAACTATACAATGAGTTGGTTTGGGTTGAGGATTCTCAGCTGGATAGTGCAAAACCAATGTCATCCTTCTTGACAGTTATCAGTGAGGGTTCTGTGACAAAGTAAAGGGGATCTATGAATCTAAAAATAAATCTTATTTGTTTTCTGCTACTGTATAACACATTTCCACATATCTAGTGACATAAACAATACTCATTTATAATATCACAGCTTATTTAGGTTAAAACTTTGGTCTTAGTTTAGCTAGGTCCTGTAGGTATTATAAGGCAGAAATAAAAGTGTCTGCTGGACTGCAATTGCCTTTGAAGCTCAAGTCTTCTTTCAGACTTTGTGGCTGATATAGTTCATTTCCTTATGGATATAGGCTAAAGGTGGTTAGCTTTCAGAGGTCATCTTTATTTCTCTGCCATGTGTCCTTTCCACAACAGACAATTTGATTTCCTTAAGGCCAACATAAGCTGATCTGCTGCTGCTTTTTATTTTTTACCTATAGTTCCTCTTGCAAATGCCTCTTCCAATTAGGTTAGACTCTCTTACAATAAACATCTTATGATTAACAAAAACTCAACTAAATAGAAGCCTTAATTATATAATTAAACCTCAATTATAATTACACATAAATTCCCTTTATCATTTCCATAAAAGTAACCTGATCACAAGAGTGAACTCATTATATTTATGTGTCTTAACTATTAAGGGGAAAGATTAAAAAATAGGATCGTGTTAAAATTTCATCACTCATCATGATTATCTTTGTTATCTATTTCACTTATTTTCTATATATGCAGTCATATATTTTGGGAACAATGCTTTGTGTCATATAGTGAACCCTGATTAGATCACAAGTACTTTTTCAAGATTTTTAAATTTACACAATGACAAATGCATTGAAATATTGTATTTCTATCTAATTCAGATACACACATACATGTATGTACACACCACATCATTATGCATATACATATATGTAAACAAGAAAATCTAGTATTACTATAAACAATTTCAATTTTATTCTATTATGTCAGAACATAGCCCGATTCCTTTCAAAATTAAATACTAGTTGCATTTCAGCAAACTGGTAAACAAGCCATTAACTTGTTATTAGGAAATGGTAAAGAAATAGGAAAACACTGAACTAAACCAGTTTTTGTGATCCTATTATCGTAAAGAAAAGCAGACTTTTATCCTTCAAAATGGAGGCAGGTTAAAAATTCAGAGAGAGTAAGTCAGTTGGATAAGTAGTAAGGAAACTGGGGCATATGAAAGTCAGTATGAATCTGAAATACATGAGGATTCATGTACAAACATTTGCAAATCTAATGGAAGACGTATTGCGCATATCTATTTTATGATCCCATTATGGCTGAATTGGGTTTTAGGTTAAGTCTTACCAGTGTTAAGATGTCCCCATTCATCCCATGTACTCTTCTAATAGAGTAAAGCAAGTTGCTGGCTGAAGTCTTGTCTTGTTTCATTAATTTTATGTCACCATACTTAGGAAAATAGTGGAGACTTGGAAGCTGGTATCAGAGTTCTCTGTGCACAATGGCAGTATCAGTTGTCTGAAATTTAGAGGATCAGATTTGAGTACCATGAAAACTAACTGTGCAAATGTCAATATTTTTTGGATTCATTAAATTATGATATTTAACTAGCACCAATGTCAGTGAAAGAAAAATACCCAAAGCTTCCCTAAAAGCTGTTCATATTCAAGTATGTGCTGATTGATAGAAGCCTATTGTTTTCCAGTGCCTAGTAATGTTCTCCATTGCATCTATTACCTGGAGACTTCTCCAAATACTGAGATATTTGAAAATATAATAAAAATATGTTTTTTGTTGTTAATGGAAAGTACAATTTTATAAGCAGAACTTGTGACTCCCCATATCTATCCATTGATTTTGACATTCTTTACCAGCCAGGTATTGGTCACAGAATCCATGAATTTACCTGTTGGTTGACATATCAACACATGGTAAGAAGGCATGGCTTCAATTTTTGAAGTATAATATTGACTATATCTTTAAGTCATGTAGAATTTTAAAAATGCAACTGAATAACAGATTATTAAATAATAGTAATTAGGCCAAGAATAGGGCTAGACTTCAAAGAATTGCTGCAATCAGGTAAGAATGTTAACAGAACCACAAATGCAGTCATATCTCTCATGACCCTTAATATTGGTTGCATGAAATGCATTACTTCTTGATATTTGTAACTGAAAGAATGATTCTTTTTTTCTGTATAAAAAGCATAAAGTGATGAAACATATTGAATAATGTAGATGGTAAATGTTCACAATGAGTTTAAATATATAATTGCATGACTTCAGATTTTTGGGTTATGGTAATCACAATGATCCCATCCAGAGTAAAGAATAGGGAAATAAAACAAATTACAATGAAATGTATTCATTAAGAATCACACAATATGTGACATGTTTTATTTAGCTTATAAATACATTGTTTATCAAAGCCTTCAGCATATGGCAAAATGAATTATTTCTTTTTCTCTACCCCTAAATGCCTTTAAAGTCATCAAAAAGAATAATTCTACACTAGAGAATAGGTCTAGAAGTAGAAAAAAATAAGTAGGGAAAAATCACAAACAAGAGAAACTCTGAGCCAGCAATCTGAGTCCTAATGAGAGGAGAACTATAAGAATATATTCAAATAAGAGCTTCAGTTGTAATGTAATATTAACCTCCAAACAAAATGTAATTAAGTATAGAGGCAAGACCCAGTTCCATAAATAGCTATCCATAATCATATACAATTGGCATGCCATTATTTCCTATTAGGGAAAAAAAAGCATAAATGAGAATAAAATGCAATATTAAATGTCTGATAGCACTGAGATCCTAATTAAGTTTTCAACTGAATTAAGAAAGCATCTTCCTTTCACTTTTTCTTTGTCTTGTGTATAGGCTGTTAAAAATTCTTGGCATAATTATAGTCAAAATAGATGTATTTTTGCCTGTTCTGAACAACATGAAGTTTGGCAGGAAATGAAGAATCCAAAGCACAGCCAATTCACTCAATCTTCCCATTGCTCCTGTGAACAAGAAGAAACTAAAGCCTCTTAAGCAAATATACGTGTGTTTCGTGTGTGTGTATGCATACATACATTTGTAAATTATTTTCTGCCCAGTATATAGTTTATGACAACTTCCTACCATAGCAAAAAATAATCTTTTACTAACACTCAATTCTAAGCAGTAGTTTAACCAGCACTGACTATGTATTATATGATCCTCACTAACGATTCTCAGATAAGTAAATTTTAAAGAAATGTTTAAATCCTTCACCATTTGTAAAGGTTGACTCTTCCCTCCAAATTGGTTACATTTCATTGGACTGCTACACTTTGGCCGTTTTTAACAAGCTTGAAATCTCTATATTTCTATTCCTAGGAAGTCTCAATTTTGTGGCTGAGGAAACACATAATGGGACATGTAGCCTTTCACCTCTAAGTTTTACATTTAAATCCAGTGTCCATTGTCAGTAACCAAGTATTATTGCATCTCATGACCACTTTAGAATGGCTGCTAAAGATTTAGTTGCTCCAATTTAATTTCTAGTGACCATGCTGCTTTTATTACTCCATCCTAAAACCATGTCTGGCTAAAAATCTCAGCTGGGTTTACAGTTAAATGGGTCGAGAAGTAAGCTGCATTCCGAGTCTTAGTTGTGTGTTGAAATTCTAGTTCATTTGGGAAGTTTTGTTTTCCTGTATTTTACATGAAATGTAGAAACCAAATATTTTAAAATAGAATTTTCTATTCAAAACTTGCAGATATGAAAATGTTACCATGTTAAAATTATAAAAGATTTTCATTAAATTTTGAAATGTTCAATAAAACTATATGTTACATGTATTTAAAAAATAAACTTGGGAGTTCTGCCACAATGAAGACACTGATATTATCATTACAGGAGCCCCATTTCCTTATCATAAAGAAATAAGAATACTGGGGATATATACATATACATATTATAATTATGTCAGACATTAAATAGCAGCAGGGAGCTGCATATCTTTATATATTTTATTTATTTACTACAGAAGTGATAAAGGTTTAGAGTACCACATAGGAGACTAGGCTTTACCTCCTCAGATACATATCACCAAGGTATACCACACTCCCTTAGCTTCCATATCCCTTTATCAAATACCATTGGGTTCCCTTCCCCCTTTAATCCCAACCAACACCTCCCCTATAGTAGTCTCAATTCTTCAGTTAGAATTCTGGGAAAAAAGGAATTTAAAAAGTTAATATGATACATGAAAGAACTTATAATAGGAAAACTGGACAGCTACATGCAAAAAAATGAACCCAGACCCCTATCTCACTGCTTAAACAAAAACTAACACAAAATGGTTTAAGACTTAAATGTAATACTTGACACCATAAAATATGGAGAATAAAACATGGTTATGCTTATTACATTGGCCTCAGTGACATATTTGTGGAGCAGATGCCCATTTGATGGGAAACAAGCAAAAATAAAGAAATATATCAAACTAAAATAACTGTTTTTGTACAATGGAAATTATCATTAAAATAAAAAGATAATGTATATTATGTTTTTGTTTTGGTTCTTCTTTGTCTTATTTTTTTGAAGGCTTCTCATTATGTTTTTCTTTAGGTTTCATTTTTGTTACTATTATTATTATTATTTCTATTGATTTTTGTTTCAGGGTTTACTGAGATTGGATTGTCTGGTCTCTGGATGGTTCTAATGGGCCACCTTGTTACTTTCCTCCTCCTCATACAGTCTGAATAATTTAGGTGTCTGTTTCCTTAATATTAATTGTTATGTTTTTTTATAATAATCCCTTAGGATTGCTTCCATATACTAATTGGTGTTGATAAATTCTTTTGGTTTTTGCTTTTCAGATACAGATATAGAATAAATATATTTTCTTTTTTTCTTGATTATTAATATTGCTGTGTAGGCAACTCTGGGCTGGGAATCTTTTTCTGTAAGTATTCTGAATCCTCTTTCCAATCCCTTCATGCTTGTAATGTTCTGTTGAAAAATCTGCTTATAATCTGGTTGATATTCTCTTGTACACTTCTTTTAATATTATTAGTATTTTACTTTATGGTTAGTATCTTATTATTATGTGACTTGGTTATGTCTATCTAGTAGCATTTTGTTTGAAACTCTTTGGGCCTCTTGAATCATAATTTCTGGTTCCATTCCCAGGGTGAGGTTATTTCCAATGATTCTTTAAATGTTCTTTAAATGGGTTTTCTATGCCTTTTCACCTTCTTTTGAGATGCCTTTGCTACGGTTATTATGGTTATTATTTCACTTTTAAGTTATGCCAGAGAGCTCTTTTACTGGTTTATTTATTTTAAATTCTTTTTTTTTCTTTGTTCCATGCTGGTGTTCTCCAGCATGTATTTTCAATTTCATTAACTCCCCCTTTGCTTCTGTTTGTCTGCTAATAAATTATAGGTTTTGAATCAGAGAGTTTTCTTAACGCCATTATTTCTGAAGTAGCTGCCTCTTTTTTTTCATTATCTTTATTCTGTATCTACAACTTCCCTTGTTTTATTTATTTATTTATTTATTTTAAGTTCCATCAGCATTGCCAGGACTTTTGCCCTGAAATCCCCCTATGTGATGTCCCACAACTCTACTGAGTCAAGGCTTCAAGTTTATTTTGTTCTGACATGTGTACCATGTGCTTCTGTTTCCTCATTTTTGTTTTTGTTCATGTTTTAATAAGTATACAGTTTTAATTATTGTTTTAGTAGTTGTAGCAGTAGTTATGGGACTGCTATCTCCTAGGTGTAATAAATATAAAAGGGGACCAGGGCAATAGGCATCAAAGGATCACCTCCCATAGACTTAAGAATTTGAAATTCCAATTGTAAAGCATTTCCTTTTGGGGAGTGGCAAGTATTTTAGATATCTCCGCCTGGGATGTGGATGACAGGTGTTTTGGGAAGTCTCAGCCAGTGTGGGGTGTGTGTGACAGGTGTTTCAGATATCTCATCTTGGACTTCAATAGATTTCACTTTTATAAACATGTCCAGGTGTTCTGGTCTGATTCAGGTTACAAATATTCCACATTATGAGTCCAAGATTGAAGTCAGTACTTCTAGCTCTGTGCTGTACCTTCCGTCCTGCTAGCACACTCCCGTATCAAGCACAGTGGATCTTAGGGGACCCTGATGATCTTAGGGGCTTGTGCACCAGTCAATTGCTGTATGCGGTCTCTGCACTGAAGTCATTCCTCTCTATTGTGTATTATACTATCTAATATTACATTGAACAAATTTCAGAGATTTTCCACTCCCTTTCTGTTGGGCTGATGCTGCTATTGTTTTTATTAATATTCAGTTCGTAACCTCAAGGTTTGTGGTTTTTATTTGCATCAATTTTTCTGTGTATGTCTGGAGGAAACAAGCCCAGCTTGTGTCCTTTGCTGCCATCCTGCATTATCCTGTCACCTGCAAATACCGATAGTTTTACTTTTTTTTACAATTTTTTTTTTTTTTACAACTTTTTCTTTGCCCATTTGCTCTTGTTATGACTAATGAAAATATGTCAAACTGTACTGGTAAGAGTGAACATCCTTCTTTTTCCTGATCTTACAGGAAAAGTTTCAAGTTTTCAAGCGCTGTGTATGATATTTACTGTGTTTGTCATTATGGCCTGCATTATGTTGAATTCTATTCCTTGTATTCACAATTTATTGATAATTTTGATGAGAAATAGTGTTGAATCTTGTTATTGCTCCAACAGGATGTTTCTATGACTTTTATCTTTCCTTTTGTTTATCTGATAGTATAAAATTTTTGATTAAGATAGAGGAAAGGATGAACAAAGGAACAGAAATTACATTAGCACAAATAGAAAGCCAAAACCCCATCACATCAAAAATGCACTAAATAATATTTTTGAATAACTGACATAGGTTATACTTCTAAAACATGGGCTTCTTGCAATCTATATTTGAAAGTCTAACAACTATAGCTTTTAAAAATTAAATAAGCATATTTAACTCTTATTTTCCTTTTAATTTTCCTGTATTTATTAGATTCAATGTATTGTCTAAGCATAATATTTATTATGTAATAACTTGTGGAGATACTGGATGTTATCAGTGAGATAAAATTTTTCAGAGGTAAATATATAATTTTCTGTCTTTACATTAAGAAAATTCTGTGATTTTTGCCTCTTGTTTTTTATACTTTATCACAGTTCAATTTTTTTTTTAAGTAAGCATTAGTGTACCTATAAATATTTTTGTTTCACATACTGCTACTAGTTAAATGACATAAACTGCTGAGTCTGGTATCACAGGACGAGGGTGTCTTAATTTGTTTTAAATCAAGGCAAATTAATAGAAATAATACTATGTGAAATGAGTTAATGTGAAATTTCACTCAGTGATCCTGTTAGATTAAACTTAAGAAATGTACTTTGAAAATTCATCTAGGGCCCTCCCTGGTGGTGCAATGGGTTAAAAACAGCACTATGAAGCTATCTGTAGCCACAGATGCACAAGTTTGATCCCTGGCTGGGGATCTAATATAAATGGTATGCCAGACCTCTCCTGACTCACTCATTGCTCCCCTTAGCAGTATACTTCAATGTATCTGTCTGTTCTACTTCCACTCTTTCTCTCTCTCTCCTTTTACATCCTGTATCTCTGACCTATAGCCCAGTTCTATATGCATAAATAAATAAATCAAAAAAAAAAAAAAAGAAAACTCATCCATAGTCTCTAAGTAAAATTTCCTAAATTGTTCAGTCAGTTCAAGATCTCATCTGCTAGTACTTTTTAGCTCTATAAGGCTTTATGAATTTTTCTTTCAATGCTTCTATTAGGATATTAATAATTTTAAATCATTCCAGAAATTTAAATTAACAAATATTGTAAGCTTATTGTATAACTGAGAATATTTAGCTATTATCTTATAAATATAATTATGTTCATTCATCAAAGGAACAATGATAAGAGAACTGGCAGATAAAGCAAAAAATTAAAAAAAAAACTAACTAAAAACAAACAAAATAAGGGAAGTGGGACTTTGCAATGTTTAGAGGCAAATTATCTCCCAGCTTTTAAAATATGAACAGCTTGGTAAAACATGAACATCTTCTAATCTGATAGTATATTTCTTCTCATTGCCTCAGCAAAACTATTTTTGAATCTACAAAGCTTTTGCTATCACCCTATTCATGGGAAATCTATCACAGTTCTGCAAATCACTCAAAATTTGAAGAAAATTATAATGCTTAAAATGATCACACAAGGCTCCATTTTAGCTTCAGTCTAGTTCTGTTATTGGATATCAGAATATGTTGCAGGTGTTTAATCCTGAAATGACTCCAAAAATTTGGTTCCCATTACCTATAAACTTATTATTCCATTTCAAAAGTCATCTATCTCAATCTATCTCATATCAACCATGCAATTATATTTTATGTATTCTATTTGTTCAATATTTTTAAAAGTTCATGTTTCTAATTATTATTTTGTGTTGATATGGAAAACTCTAGATTTTTATCTTTTTATCTTTTATTTATTTTTTTTTTACTGAGGTAGCTTTGATTTACAATACTGTATGTGATTCAAAGGTATAGAATCAAACACCTTTAAATGTATAATAAAATACCTCCCTCCCAAATATTTTAAAGGTCATCATTTTTAATATGTGTTTCTAATATTTTAATAGTAAACTCTTATATCATGAGTATATTCTAATTCTGTCGTGAAATTGAACAATATCACAATTTGTGAGGGGATAAAGGATAGGCAGTTTACGAATAAGGAAAGAGCTTTTGAATGGTATCGGAAATTGCTGAACGTAAGGGTGAATGATGGACTTTGGAAAGAAGAAAAAAAATTGTTCAGGTAACAACTAAATTTGTTGGCTCTGACTTTATGCACAATTTTGGAATTTTGATGTAAAATATGTTATTTTAAAATAATGGTAAATATTAAAGTATTACATACCTCTTTCTGAACTTGTTTTTTCAAGCTATCATCATGCTAAGTAGAGAATATTCTTCTTACATTATAATGGTTGTTATTTTATTTTTGTGTGAGTTAATAAGCTACTTCAGTACTTAAGTTAATCCTTTTCTCAAAATCTTGAATAATATATTAAGAAATAATCGTCTACTCCATAATTATTATTACTAATACCTTTAGAATATTTTATAGCACAAAGTAACTTAGTTTCCCTATATACACTTTTTGAATATATTATGTTGTATGAGAATAGATTAAAATATATTTTCTTAAGATGCTTCTGATATAGAATATTACAACTAGTTCTAACTTGACCCAATAGTAATTCTATGCACTCAAAATTTTATCTGGGGATCTATTACTTGTAATTATCAATGCATAAATATCAATATTGGGTTTGTTTAATTGTAAGGAACAAATGTCTACTTAAGCTTTCTCAAGTAAAAGGGAATTGATTATGCTACTATAAATGAAAAAGAAAACTCATCAAAGTCTCAGAAAGAGGAAATTTGGGCTTTTATGACTTATTAATAAGAGATTAGTTTTAGTGTCTATCTGTTGTATATTCTTATTGCCTCAGCATCTTTGTCTCAGACTTAATAGGAAAGACTACGACACTGAATCAATCCAACTGATGTATTGTACTGTTTTGGAGCTGAAATCCTCCATCCATTCAGATGTATGTAGGTGAGAAGGAAGACACTATCCCCAAATTGCAAATGCAAAACCATGCATATTGGTGTTTTACACAAAAGTCATTCCAAAATTGCAGATGATATGATGCTAAAAACCAAAACCTTAAAGACTCAAAACAGTTTTTAGAAACAATAAATGAATATTGACAATTGGCAAGTTATAAAAAGATACCAACAGCAAGAACCAGAGAGAATGAAGAGAAAGAGGAACCCTATTACATCAATGGCAGGGATGTAAACTGGTGCAACCATTTTGGAAAGCAATATGGTTTACTTAAATCAACTGAAAATGGAAATCCTATGTGATCCAATAATTCCAAACTTGGGCATCTATCTATCCCAAGACCATGAAACCATCAACTCAAAAAATTAAATGCTGAAGAAATTGAAAAAAATAATGCTTAATTTCTGTGCTACTATAACTTAATATTTACTGATTCAGGCAAGAGGCAGGTGTCATTTGTGTAGTTTGATATATCTAATTTTACACCAAATAATGAAGCAAACACAAAGACAAATCATAGATTGTTTGCTGCTTGTGAGCAATAGTAAACAGTTTTGCTAAATTGTGTGGCCATTATTTTTTCAAATTTGTACTTATGGTTTGACAAAAACTCTACTAAGTAATGTTCTTCATTAAAAGCATCACATTTTTTGGAAGAACGAATCAGCACACTCGAAGACACAGAAACAAAGAGAATTAAAAAAGAAAAAGAAAGGAAAAAGAATGAAGAAACGCTTCAAGAGCTATCTGACACCATTAGGAAAGGAAATATCAGAGTTATAGGTATCCCAGAAGGCGAAGAGAAAGGCCAAGGAATAGAGAAAATATTCACAGAGATAATAGAAGAGAACTTCCCTAATTTGAAGAAGGAGATGAAAGTAGATATCCAAGAAGCCAGACGTACACCGAACTACCATGATGAGAGGAGGCAAACAGCTAGGCATATCATATTCAAAATTCCAAGACTGCAAGATAAAGAAAAGATAATGAGAATGACAAGAGGGAAGAAACAAATAGCCTACAAAGGAAAACCAATCCGGATGACATCAGACTTCTCTGAAGAAACACTACGGGCAAGAAGAGAGTGGAGGG
>NW_004567102.1:41334863-41349988 GCF_000260355.1 Condylura cristata
GAGTCCAGGGTGTTTTCGTTTGGGTTAAAACTTGTAGTAAGTGAGTCTATCGTCTGTTTTCAGTCCTCAATTCCTATGCCGGCTTGGACGCGGTGATCTCGACGTCTTTACTCTGCCGCCATCTTCCGGAAGTCCCTCCCTTGTCCTTTTTTAATGATCAAAACAGTTTTATTCCACATTATCTAAAGGGTAAAAGCTGTCATAAGTACATATGGAGAACTGTCCTACTTCACAAGTTTTATAAGTACTTTTTCAGATTAAATTTAGTAGTTCTTGGCATCCTATTTAAACTTTTGGGCTACTGATGTCACAATTGAGCCAATAGTTGATTAAGGGAAACATATGGTGTATTAAGATCTATTGGTTACTGCTTTTATTTATTCACTATGGTTGTGTTTTTAATCATTTCAATCAGAATATAGTGTCTTACTCATACTTACTAAAATTGTGTTTGAAAGCAATATAACCACCCTGAAATATAATAAAGCATTCATTCTTGCAAAAGGCAGTGTAAGTTGAATGCTATATATCAGATCTGATTTTCCTGTAGAACCTATTTTATTAGGAAGTTGTGTTGAAACCAAGGCCCACTGCATTTTTAAATTTAGTTTTAGTTTACAATTGACTGCAAATAATTTATAGCTTTATTTAGTTAGTTAATATATTACAAAAGCCCTTGGGTCATATGTTTTCATATTTGCTGAATCTGTGACATAAGGGCCTAGAGGATTATTTTACATTTATTTTATATTTGTAGCATTCTTTTGTCACTACACTTTGTCTTAATTTGCTTTCTTTGTGCATTAGTATCCCTGTATCTTTGGTTATGGAAACTAGTAGATAGTTTAGATTTATCACAACGCTAATTTTTTTATTGACATCCAGATCTCATGGAAAATTCTGAATCCCAATTTATCCAAGATAAAGATTTTGGGTTTTAATTTCTCAGGAGTGACATTTATTTTTTCAAACACAAAATAATGTCAGCATGCCTTTGAGACTGTTATAGCATATATTTTATTTTTCATAGTTTTTTTGGCAAATATGCTGGTTTTGCTTCTAAGTAGTGATTTTATTCAGGGGTTCATGAGCATCCAAAAAATATTCTCCATATGGACATTAAACAAAATCCCTGATTTGGAAAAAAATCTACTGAATCATGAAAACTTTTAAATTTTTTTCTTTTCTCTCCAACTTTGTAATCTCCACATTTCCTTTCCATTTTTAGAAACTTAGGCACGCATTCAAATTGTCTTCATTAATTATTTTATTTCAAAGATTTCCAGTCTGTGTGACAGAAAGGTTTTACATTTTGCCCATCTGTCATCTTGTTGAAACTGGATGTTGTACTTAAAATTTATAGACATCATAGAAGAGAAACTTAAGTGGTCAGCTAAAACAATGTCACTGAACCTCCACTATGCTCCACTTAGAGTGCAATAATAAATTCACATCTTGTGGAAGTGAACATTATACAACTTCTTTAATTTGAGGTAACCAACCTATGCAACTGGCCCAACTTCTCTGTGCTGCTAGTAAGGCTGAGATCATAAATCAGTAGTCCTTCAGCCAACCCATAGCATACTGTATTTCTCAGAAAATTCTTTTTATTTTTTTACGATTTATTTATTTATGCATATAAGAACTGAGGTATAGGCCAGAGGTGCAGAGGAGGGAGGGTGAGAGGATTCACTAGAGACAGAGTCGGGAACGGAACAGGCGCAGTGACTGAAATACATTATGGAGGGGAGCAGCTTGTGGGACAGCCAAGGCCTGCAGTGACACATAGGTCAGCTCTCTGGCTACGGGGCCCAACTGGTGCTGCAGTGGCTGCCAATAGCTTAATCGTCCTGCACTTTTAACTCCTTTTGCCACCAGGGAGGCCCTATTAGAAAACTCTAAACAACATTATATTAGATTAATGTTCCCTTATCTCCACTTTTGATCATTTTTAACAATATATTCTCTCAGTATACCTGTTAAAACTAAAGTCATTGTATCTATTTGCTTGTATTGTAACAAAAGTTGTATTTTGCCTACTCTGTACTTGTTTATTTTCTATAAAAATATCAGTTCACTTTTAAAACATTTTGAAAAGATTAACAAAAAAGAAAAAATAAAAGAAAACTAATTTAGCAGTAGTCCCAACACCAAAATTTACTGGTACCGAATTACTAAAAATATGCCTAGTAGATAGTATCCGTTCAATACTATTTTATATGACTTGGTTCTGAATATAGAATTTTGCATATTTTATGTAATTGTTATCTATATACATGTCAATGTAGGTCTGCCAAATATTTTCAACTAAGATTCTAATGTTTTAAGTTTAAGACAGATTTGTATGCAAATGACAAAAAAGGAACTCAAATTGGTATAGGGAAAAGAGGCAATTGTTAGAAAAATAAAAGCTTATAACAAATAATGGAAGAAAATCTGAAGTTTCCAAGTCTGAAAGGAGGAGTGTTCTTGCAGTCTCAAAAAACCACCTACTACTCAAACCTCAAAACCTTTCTATTTTATGATTCCCCCTGTGTATCAACCTCTCTCTCTGACTTTTGTATTTTGCCAAAGGGTTGGAATAAGTACACCAAAGATCCCAAACATTTCACTTTTTGTAGGGGATCTTACATGAAGATCCAATTTATGTTCACTCATCACACGTTTACAAAATAATTCCAGTAAAATTTCTGAGGAAGAAGTTTTCATTATGAAGAAAGGGGATATCCTTTGAGAAGAAATGAAATGTGCATGAAAAGAACAACAATGTATATACTACAGAGCATAAAGAATTTTAAGTCAACTAAATCTTTTTATGAATATATTTTTAAATGATTACATAGTGAGTATTGCAGTGGATGCTTCAGATTTGTTCATCCAAATATTACATATCTCTAGTATTTTATTATGAATATATTTTTCATGATAGACATCATTATTTTAAGTAATTTTCTTAGGTTATATTTTAAAGCTGACTTCACTGGTTAGTACACAGAAAATGCATAGTGATATTTGAAATTTTGCTTTACCTAGCACTGTGCATTATGCTTAAAATTTTTCATTTACAAGTGTTCATATTGTCATTCCGCTTGTCTTTCTTTTTATTTATTTATTTATTTGAATAAGTTGTTTTACTAAATGCCATGCTGTTTTTACAATGGACATTAGTAAAAGGACATTGGTTTCATATAATTATTATTCATATAATTATTTTGTAAACTGAAAATATTTACCATATGTTGAAGCTTATATTTATATGCAGCTGTATGATAGAATAAAACTATAAATATATGCACAATGTCAAATGATAGTCCTGTACGATGAAATAGATTTAAAATAGATGAAAATGATATATTTGTTGACTATATGAACTACTATGATATATTATGTAGACCAATATGGTATATTAGTTGACTGTGTGAAATTATCTTTATAAGTAAAATGTCTAAAATTAGTAATTCTGTGTGATACAGTCTACTATATAAGTTAGAACTTTGTTTTACCTGAAAATAAGGAATAACTGAGCACTTGTAACAAAACAAACAAATGGTATATTTTTCCCTTACAGTGCAAGCATTCCAGAAGTGGTTGCAGATGTTGGATCAGCAGAAGAGTGCTGCAGGAGATACAGGTTCACTATTTCCATGCCACTGTCTTTTGTGTGTTGACTTTCATTTTTATGATTTTTAACTTGCAGTTACAGAATTGCAATCAAAACTCTGGGCATCATGTTTCCATGATGAGAGAGAAAACAGGAGCAGTGGAGGGAGACCATGTTACCAGCTTTGTCTATCATTTATTATCAGAAAGAAAATGTTTTTCCAGAAATTCCCAGTAGTCTTCTTTGTAAAACTCATTGATGAAAACAGTGCTGTGGCTATATTTGTCTGCAAAAAAACTGGGATGGTAAGTATTTAGATAAACACTTCCCTGTCCTGAACTAAATTATGGTTGTGTTGGTAAATGATAATAAGTAAATGAATATTAAGAAGGTGATTTACAGAGTATTTCCTCATGACATTCAGAGTTGTGAAGAATATCAAATCTCTACATTGTGATAAAAAGTAAAATAGACTTTTAAAACAGTAAGAATTTTTTTTTTAATTTTCTTATGCATACAAGACCTATTAAGAGGTGTGGAGGATGAAAGGATTCACCGGAGACCGAGTGGGGAGCAGAGCAGGCTGACCTACTGAAATACACTGGTGAGTGGAGCAGCGGGTGGGTCAGGAGAGATCTGCTGCACCAGGTGGGTCATCTTTCTGGCCAGGGATTGAACTCGTGCTGTAGTAGCTGTAGACAGCTTCACAGTGCCCTGACTAAACCTGTTGTGCCACCAGAGAGGGTCCCATAGTAAGAATAGTTTTAAGAATTAATGAACATAAATAAACATAAGCATAATGTGAGATATATTATGAGCATGTAATTCATCATCTTGAATCCTTTGGATGATAGAAAGGTTTACATATTGTTTGCATGATAGTCCCACATGGTGATACTTTTTCATACTGAAAGTCTGGGATAACACTTCAAAGGTAAACAAGCATCATGGGCATTCTGAATTGATTCTTAGGCAGTGAATACTTTATCTTATAATTGGCTAAACAAGCCTGGAAAACCACTAGAAATTGGTTTACTGCAGGACTCTGAAGCATTCCAAATAAACAAAATTTTCCATAGAATAAAGATTCAGTCATGAAAAGTTTGGCCTTAAAACAAAGCCTTTATAAAAACAACAAACAAACAAACAAACAAACAAAAAATCCTTCATATAGGGAAGGGGTTATAAATGAGCCTCGTCCTGTTCTGAAGAGTGATTGTTTCTCAACACAGACTAATCCCTTTCACAAGTGGACTAATTTAGATCTGAATCTTGGGGTATACAGGGAAGGCACAATTTGTAATTGAGAAGCCACTTATAAATAGTTCATGGTGATAATGGCTAAATGAATTCATTATAACCCAGTAGTTCTCTTTTGTTGAATGTAACACAGAAATGGGAGACCGGTACCTACTCTCCTCTGTGGCACAGGAGTTGTGAAGCATTACAATGCTTCTAATGTGGCAGGTGGTGGCAATGACTGGGAGACACAGAGATGCTGATGAAAGCATCTCTCCCTGGCACCAGCAGATACACATCAAAATAGGCAACAATGCCAAGCACTCTAGGAAAGCCAAGAAGTGACAGCAGTACCCAACATAAGTGATACTGGTTAAAGTGATGTCCAACATAAGGAACAGTGGGACTCAGCAAAGGTCTCTCTGCCAAATAGTCATGGTGGTCTCCAACGGATTAGCTATAGTTGAAATGGAAGAAACAGACGAAGCCATGAGAGATGATTAAGAAACGTCATATTTGTTTAAGTGTGGGTAGCCTGCTGTCTCAACTTCTTTTGGGTACATGTTTATAGTTAGGACTTATGTTTAGCACTGGGGGCAAGATCCACACTATGTACATTAATTCTGTAATATTTAGGTTTTGGAGGAGCTGGTCAGTCTCATTAAAGCAGGTCAGAGAAAAAAACAAGATTTAGTTCCGCACATATATATTTTTGTAGATAGAGAGAAAGATCCTAAATAACCACAAAATTACCATTTTTGACTTCAGTGTCTTTCTTGCTCGCAGATGGTTTCTCAAATAACAAAAGAAAAAAGTAAGGAAAATAATATATTTAAGCATTTTGCAAGTGTCTGGCATCATTCTAGAACTGGAATCAGCAGACACTTTCTGTAAAGGGCCAGCTCATAAATACATAGCTTTGCAGGCTGGAAGTTCTATTGCAAATGCACAACAATGCTGGTATAGCACAAAAGCTTCCATAATCAATATCTAAATGGAAAAGTGTAGCTGTTTTCCTATAAAATGTGGCCAATATTGATATATATATACCTTGTGATACTTATGTACCACAAAGTATTATTTTGATTTTTTTTTTTTACCATTGAAAAAAGAAAAACACTCCCTAACTCAGGTTATACAAAAACATTGGCAGACTATAGTTGGTGCCCTTTATCCTAAAAGTATAAATTAACTAATTTGTCACCATAAGAATTTATGGAATAGTTATGAATATATATATACATATATATATTAAACGCTGAGGCCCAGGGAAATTTGATATCTTAACCTGAACATATATAGTATATTCACACATCTTGTTCTTCTAATGTCAAAATTTGCATATTATTATTGGCAGTGGTCACCTAAAGTGCTGTGTGAAGATGGACTGTACAGTTTTACTCCAGGTCATCTGGAAGAATTCTAGTGCTGAATTTGCAATATCCTTCATGGATATGAGCTGTATGAGTTGTAGCATGTACTCTATATAATGATTTCTCCATCTCTAACAGGTGAAAATAAGACTGGTCTCTGATTTAGAGAACTTAGTAATAACTGGATTTCATCTGTATTTTGTGCAACTTAACTTTGGTTTGGGGGGAGATTTTCACACAGGATCTGGTTATGTTGAGATGTCCCATTAAAGCTCAAGTGCCTGTATTCTGATTACATTATCACATGTGATGGCTTCCCCCGGCCCCAGTTTGACATGCCTTTCCCACCTCCCATCTCTGGCTGCCAGTGCCATTTTAGGGCTGCTTAGAGGTGCGAGATAAAACACTCTGCTGTTTCTCCTGATACCGCATATCTGCCAGAGACCTAGTTAAGTCCCAAGCCATCTCTGAGTGTGGGAGAATCTGAGAGGCTGCTTCTGAAAGTGTGCCTATAAATTAGGCCTTCTTGTGTTTTCTAAAATTCCTACCCTAGGTTGATATGAAGGAAGTTTAGGGCTCCCAGGAAAATAAGGGGCAGAGTGAATGGATGTGAGGAAAACATGGGATAACCCCACTTCATGGATGTTTGTCCCCTTCCTCAAATCTTCATATTTAACTTTTGAACTGATTGTTACTTTTTTTGTTATTTAACATTCTTGTTAAGTTTTGGTTGATAACATAAATGTTCAGGGTCCTTAAGTGTGCTGAGCTTTAGTTGTTAAGACACATAAATGTCCTCTCTAGTCTATTGTTTGAACTAAGAGGTGCAAAGGCCTAATTTCCATTGCAATAAACTTTCCCTGCAGCAACAGATGAATCACCCTCATATCTAATTTAAGGAGGAAAGATTCCACAGACTAATAAGGGAATTACTGTAAATAAAGAACACATGGTCTGATATAGCAAGAGACTGTTTTGTCACTTTGTTAATGGCCTTGCTCTGCTCTCTCCTATGGAGCAGACTCCCTTCCTGGGCCACTGCCAGTACAAGAAGATTAGAGTGAAGAAAAAGCCTGACCACAGAGTTGAAATCCCTGTCAACTCAGACAAGGGTCCAAGGGAATAGACTTCAGCTTTTCCCAAATATATAGTTTCTTTCCACTATAAAATTGACAAAGAGTAGAGCAGATTAAACCATGAGGAATTATGACTAAAGACTTATTAACTACCTTGAACTAATTAGTGTCAACAGGAAGATGAACACAAGATAATATTTGTGCTATTTTACGTGGAAGAAAACTAAGCTCAGATTTTTGCTTCCAGAGCTCATGGAATTTTGGCAACAATAGGTTAAATGTCACGTTGAATTAATTGTCTACTACTGTAGCTACAAATCTAGTGAAGTAAAGCAGGAACTATTATTTTATAGTTTCTCTGGGTCACATTTGCAAATAGGTTTAGCTAGCTGATTTGTTTAGGATCTATCAGAGCCTAATTTAAAGTGTAGGATGTTTGGGTTCTTTGTTAAAGACTTTGAAGAAAACCCACTTACAAGTTCATCTTGGCATAATTTGGTTCTTTGTGGTTGTAGGACTGAACTCCCTGTATCCTTACTGTGTTGATCCTATCTCTTCAAACCAGTAAGTTTCAAATATTTATTGAAACCCTATGATATTATCCATCACATTTCTCTGATGTCATTGTACTCTAAAGCTTATATGATCACATTGACCCCACCATATAAACCAAAATAATCTCGCTATCTCGAGATCAATAGATCTGCCACCTTCAATGACATTTGAAAGTCCCTTTTGCCAGGTGGTATAGTTAAATTCAGACTGTATCACAAGGGGGCAAAGACCATGGAGCCCAGATGCTGCTGCCATACCTATGTTTATACAACATAAAAATTTAAAACTTTACAAAAATTAAAATAAAACACAGTTATGTTTTAAATATTTCAACATTCATGCACAATGAGCATGCCTGAACATGTCACCTTGTGATTTAGAACAGTAGAAAAGTCTCTGCAAAGAATACTTTGCTAGAATAGTGTATGACTTGGGATACATCATTTAATATTCAGTGCCTTTGTATTTTTGTCTTAAAATATGACTAATGTATTTTATCATGCATAATTTGCTGAAATGCTGTAAACATCAGAAGAAACAAATAGTGATTAAAAACAGTATTTCAAGAATTTAACTCCTGTCTTTTGATTCTCATGGAGAATTAGAATGACTATTTGTGGTCTTAAGAAGGGGGGGGAGAAAACACATCAATGTTTAGAAGGATGTATATTTAGAATATTTAACTCTAATGAACTTTGAGAATCTTATGGAAAATCCATATGGTGTGCATAAGTGCAAATATATAGGAAACATCAGATGAGAAATCTATTTCTTTTCATGTTTTCTTATGCCAAGATATAATGCAGCCCTTGCCCTGGAAATTCATCTGTCACACTGTGCTCTATATAGTGACAGGACAGGATGTGACACGTTGATGAGACCCAGTGTGACACAGGACGTAGCTTGTGGTGTACTGGTAAGCTTAGATAATTAGGAAAGCCCTAGAAAAGGAGTTATAGAAGGATTTTTTGAAGAATTATTATGGTAGATAAATAAAAGTTAAGAATAAGCTTTTTTTTAATAAAGTAAAACATATTGTATGTATTCCTTCTACCCCCCCAAATTTTATAATCACATGTTTGACATTTAACCTTCATACATGATTAAGATAGCAAACCTCAAACCATAGCATTTCCTTGTAAGAGGGGAATATGGTGATAAGAAGTAATTGAATTTTGTTCTGACCCTCTTTGGCCTCTACACAGAAGCAATTTGTGAATTGTTTAGGAAAAGAGGAAAAGGATATTTGCCTCAAGAGAGAATGTGGGTGCAAAGGAAAATTTAGTTTAGTGGTGCTGTCTCTTGGAATACATCTGCTTTTCCAGCTTGAAATGAAAATCGAAATGGAAATTTCTATTCATCCTTATGCATTAACAAGATCCTTTCCTTTCACTGCCATGCTTCATATGTCCTGAGCTAGACCAAGGCAGATCTAAAATTTTATAAATCTTGCCGGGGTCTTTTTATTAAAATGACAATCAATGACCAGGTCAATAGAAGCAAACAACCCTGTTGTAAATAATCTTGTCATGAATATTTCAGCTTCTTGAATGAATTAAGAATAGTGTAGTTATTAATCTTAGCAGTTTTCTGAGTTATACCTCAACAGTTTTATTTATACAACTTTTATTTTAAAAGTTACAACATAATAATAGTGATAAAATGAAAAAATTATGTTGTGTCTTTCTTAGACTTTAAAGTACTTTGGATGCTATCATTATATAACTGCCCAGCTGAAGGAATGAAAAATGCCAATATTATCATTGAACTTTAAAATAAACCACAAAAATGTCTAAAGAGCATCGTTCTCTAAAGATTACACATACTCTACTTTTTATAGCCATCAACAGTATTGGCATGTATGTGACAGCCAAAGGGACAGAATGAGAATGATTTAATAAAGAAATTCAAAACTAATGTAAAAAATGAAATTGCAGCCAGGCTGTCACAGCCTTAGAGAGTTGAGGGGCTGGCATGAAACATTTTGTTTTATTTCTAAAGCTTTGATTGGCCTGCCAACATGCATTTGTGCTGTCACTCTGAGGACCCTTCTAGCAGCACTGAAGTGGCAGGCAGATCTTGATTGATGAGTGTTTGCATCCATTTTATTATTTGTTGCATATTTCTTCTCTGACATGTTTAACTGAAGCAAATTCACCAAGAACTTTTACAATTATGTGAGTCAACCCACACCAGAATTGCATTTCGGTGTATTTAGGAAACTGAAGCACAAATAAACACACAAACACAATAGGGTCCTTGGAGATAAAAAAGATAATGTCAATTGCATAACATTATTAATATGTTTCTGTGAAGAAAGGGGAACAAATTATATAATACTAACATACAAAGTTGTAAATAAATCAGACTTGCCTAAGAACTTTCTGAAATTATTTCAAGCAATTCTTTGGTACTGAGCTAATTTGCTACTTCCTCATTGCAGTTTTCATTTATAAAGGCAAAGAGCCTCAAGATTGAAAATTTAAAATGCAGCATTTGATTTTCTAATATTAGTAAGCAGTGTGTAAAGACTACTACAGTGGCCTTGTAAGCAAAGATTCAGCATTCTCATTTCATGAGCTGTTACAGGTTTATATAAAGTTAATGTGGTAAGTCTAAGTTGGGCTCAGGGTGCAGGTTGGGGCATATATATTGGTTTCAAATTGGTTTTCAATCGTTCTGCCTAGCTGAATAAACTATCTGAGAAATGTATGTGACCTTTGGTTTCTCTGCCCTCTAATAATGGAGCAGTTTGTGTGTGTGTCTTAGGATTCTTTATGTTTTCCTTTAAAGAAATTCGACTCAAAATGGCTTAAGTAAAACATAATAAGAGTAGGTTTTAATGTATTGATTTTGCCTTTTATTACTGGAAGATCCAGTATTTTGGTGAAAATCAGGGTTGTCTCTCTTTTGCTGCTCAGGGTGTTTCACTCTCCATGCTTTGTGTGAGTAAGTCCTATCTCTAAATTGGCTTTTCTCATTGTAAATGACTGCCATAGTCACACTTCACAATTACCACCCAAGAGTTTCTCAGAATCAGCCAGAAAACTTAATAATTCTCATAGACTCAGATATTCTTTCTTGAACCAACATAACAAGTATCAACAATAACCAAGTATCAAACCCAGTGTCAACTTAATTTAAAAAAATTAAGGTCATAGGGCCCTCCCTGGTGGCGCAGCGGGTTAAAGCACAGCACTAAGAAGCTAAAGCCACTTCTGCATGAGTTCGATTCCTGCCTGCCCCGGAGGTGACCACATGGCGTGGCAGACCTCTCCTGACCCGCCCGCTGCTCCCCTCAGCAATGTACTTCGTGGATCTGCCTGTTCTGCACCCCACTCTGTCTCTGGTGAATCCTCTCACCCTCTGCATCTCTGACCTGTACCCCAGTTCTGTACTAATAAATAAAATAAATCTTTAAAAAAAAATTAAGGTCATAAAATAAGTGTGATGAGCTACGAGGGTGACATGAGAAGTGTGCCTGGGTAGTGACTTTCACTTCAGTATCTTTATATATGCCTCTTGGATACACTTAAAAATAGTTTTCCTCTCAAGCACTTACCCCAAATTCTATATAGATATTATTTCTTATTATACAACTGCCTTATTTAGAATTAGATATTATCTTCATTTAGCAGAAGAGGAAACTGATTTCAGAGAGATTCAGCAATCATTCTAAGAATACTGGTAGAACATGATGAAGGATAATTTGAATTCCTATCTTCTAATTCCAAAGTTTATGGGTAAAACCATTACATTCTAGTTGTAGTCATTATTTCTGTTTGTTTTGTTTATAGTGTGGTCTCTTGTTAATATGAACTCCTTAAGTTTTTTTTTTTTTTTTAACTTCCTTCACTATCAGACCCTCAGTGTCTGTATAGCTTAGCTTAGAGATTTTTAAAGAACATTTATTTGTTGTTATTATTTTTTAAATGATATATTTATTTATGCATACAGAAATGGGTACAAGCCAGAGGTGCAGGGGCGGTGAGAGTATTCACTGAGACAGAGGAGGGACCAGAACAGGCAGATGGATTACGTACACTGCTAAGGGGAGCTGCAGGCAGATCATTAGAGGTCTGCCTGCCAGGCCATGTGGATCACCTGCAGGGCAGAGTATCAAACTCACACTGAAGCGGCTGCTGCTAGCTTGCAGTGCTACATCCTTAACCATTGCCCACCAGGGAGGGACCTATTTATTGTGTTTAAACTAACATTTAAATATCATAGAATAAAGAACTATACCCCAACTTGAGCATAAGTTCTGTGTTTGAAATTCTGACTCAGACATTTATTACTAGCTACAAGATAATGTTCTGTTTCCTCATTTTAAAAGGTATGGTAATTTACAGCACCCGGCTCATTGTCTTATTGTGTATTACTACGATTATTAAAATATAATTGCATATCTATCAGTTATTATATCTCCTGAGAGTAAGCACTCATTGAATATTAAATATTATTGTTATAGTTACTGTTCTCCCCTTCCACTTCATCATCATCTTCATCATTAGCACTAACATAATATCAGAGTGCTCACCACATATTCTGAGGGATTCCATTTTTTAAAATTTTCCGTGAAGTCTGAGATAGTTTTTAATAACACCTACAATCCTTTTCCACAGGATAAATATGCTTAATAAGAATATTTGGTCTAATTTTTCCTAAGTAAGTTATTCCCTATGGACTGTCTTCATCAGAAGCCATTTAAAATTCTTCTTGATGAGGGCTTTGCCAATAGCAACCTACAGAACTTAAAGGGATACCTTTGATATCCAAACAGAATATTTTTAATTCTGACTAATAGGACTAAGTAGCTGAAATGATTGCTTAATTTTTCAATTTCTGGAAAGGTCGAATTTCAGAATACTCTAAAATACATCTGACTCTGAAGTGCAATAAAATTGTATTCACATTCTGTAAAACCAAATTAAAATTCATCACCACTTTAAAAACCAGTTCTTAACTACTCTTCATCTACTGAAATGTTATTGCTATTTACAATGGTTCATCACATAGGGTCTTAAAGTATTAACCATTGTTTAATGTACATTAGAACATATTTTTATAAGTTTTTGATCAGATCTTTTTTTCATTTTACAGCTTTTTCAAATCTTAAAGGTCTTATATTATTAATCAATGTGTATATATACATACCCAGTACTTAAGAATGCCAGTTACCACCATACTTTAGTTACATATTTAGGAGATAACTTTCTGTTATTTTGGAGTAAAATATAAATTTAAAAACATTAATTTATGTATTCATGGTCACTCATCTATTAAACGTGAAGACTTCCAGATTTCAAGTTGGTTTTTTCACTGCAAATCTAGTTTTTTTTCTGACATAACTATTCCTGATGCCTGTGTATACTGTCGTACAAGATTAGGAAATACTTAGCTTGATTTATTTGTGTCGTACAAGATTAGGAAATACTTAGCTTGATTTATTTGAACTCATTCACATGTTTCTTGGTATTCACATAATGAATATTAAAAAATATGCTTAATTGATAGGAAGGAAACCCAGAAATATGCAGAAATTGTGCATCGGAAATAGCTAATCCTGTCTTGACACTTCCAAGCTCTATCTATAGTTTAGGTAGATATTCATTTTTGTTGTTTGCAAAACATAGGAAATGATACACTCAAATTTGATCCTGTGAAAATACAAGAATCGCTCAAATGTGACTGGCATGTGGAGAACTACAAGCAATAGTATAGAAAGTTAGTTTTTTCCATGTGTAGAACTGAGAGGCCTGGAAGGAAAGAAAGAGCACAGCAGCTTTTCAGACAACTAGAGGAAATCCTATAAGAAAGAACCATGAAAATAAAGAACCAATGTTATATTCCTTTCGTTCATCTTGTGACAGGGAAGAGCAGTGTGTTCATGTGACCCACAATGTAAGTTTACTGGGAAAAGGGTTAGAAAAGGTTAGAAAAGGGTGAAGAATAGATCTGGAGACTCAGCAAAGATATTTAACAAGTCACTCTTTCTGTGTAGTTATGAGACACAAAGTAAATTTGCTTGGTGAAATATAAGCTGGGATGAATAAAATTTCCATTAGATCATGTTATTTCAAGAAGTTTATAAATTTTAATTGAGTGAGTGTTGCACTGTAATTTTTTGTTGTTGTTGTGGGAGTACATGAAATTCTTTACCTTGTCTAAATAAAGAGCAACATTTTAGTTGAATTCTGTTATATTTTCAAATATGCATATTTCAATTGCTGACTGATGTTGCCTTATAGTTAATCTAAAAAAAAAAAAAAATCACACCAAAAAATAATTGTATTTAGGCTCCAAGTGTCATCAGTTCTGTCTTACTGCCCTATCTGAACAGCCCTTTAACTGGGTGGAAGAACATAGACAAACACATTCTTGTAAAATTCAGAAAAAATAAGTAAACAAAACAAAATGACTCAGAATTTCACATTTAGAAGAAATTAAAAATCTTTATCGCACCAGTTCTATTCATTATTTACAAATGATGGAAGTGAAACTCAGAACTGAAAGTAATCCCTATAAGGTCACAGAAACATCAGAAGGACCTGAGTGTGCCATTGTGTGGGGTTCTGACAATCACTCCATCCTCATTCAGTTATGCAGAATTTACTTAGGCAACCTCTTGTTGCTTTAAAAAATTGGAAATTGTTACTATTGATTCATTTTTTCTATTTATTTTTTTAGAATATTCATTGTACTGTATTAGAATTTGAGAGTGATATGTCATTCCAATGTCCAGAACAGATTCAGCGTATTTGGCAGCCTACACAGGGATTCTGCTTTCTTCTATACAACTATAGCACACACACCTTGATACTGTATTACCAGACAGAGAAGATAACCATCCTGTAGAGATGAGAATGCAGGTCCTTCTGGAGTCTCCAAACAAATGTTTTCTTCACCAAATAAGTATCAATTACTTTTTCTTTAACTTATAAGAATCAGTACATTAAAGAGTAATTGGCTGTTATTTTTGTCAAAATATTTTGGTTTTCATTTGCTTTAGAGTTGGACTCATACTGATATACAACATTGTATATGATTCAAAAGTATAGGGTCACACTCCTTCAGATGTTTGTTATGGCACCACGTCCGCCAAGATCATCAAGGTTTCTATCCATTGTTTTTTTTTTTTTTTTTTGAGTGCCACTAGGTTGTAAATTCTGTGACTGTTTGGGCCATATTTTCCTGCTCATGTAATGCCTTTCAGTTATAGACTGAATTATATTCCCTCCAAATTCATGATGGAGTCCTAACCCTCAGTACCTCAAAATG
>NW_004567102.1:41350088-41368719 GCF_000260355.1 Condylura cristata
CAGCGGGCGGGTCAGGAGAGGTCTGCCACACCATGTGGTCACTTCCGGGGCAGGCGGGAATCGAACTCATGCGGAAGCGGCTTTAGATTCTCAATGCTGTGCTTTAACCCGCTGCGCCACCAGGGAGGGCCCTCTATCCATTGTTTTAATGTTTTTATTAATTTAATACAAATGTACTGTACTTCCATTGAATCAATGGGAATACAACATGAGACAGGGAAGGAAACTGAAAAAGTCACTATAGATAAATTTGATGTTTAGGCCTGGCCCTGGGTACCCTGAAACCCTTCACATTCACTGTTTCTACTTTAAATAATCCACATGAACTAATTCAATTACATACGTGCATGTTAGACAAATAGTTACAATTATTGCCTCACTATACAGATTGTACAATAAAGACACCAATAAATTAACTTTCACAAGATGGATATAGTTAAATAGAGACCAGATTTGTGCTTAACACCACATGATTGGATGTAAAAACCCAAGTTCCATAACACCTCCACACAATCATGGTACTTAGAGAATATCATTATGGTACTTAGAGAATATCATTATGTCATTCACAAGGTTCTTCAATATATATTTGGTTAGTTGGGTGTTTGTTATTTTGTTCTGCTAGATTCTACCCCTTAGAGAAAAGAACCATATCTCATGTATCTCAGACATTCACAGTGTCTAGTATCTTGGCTTGGAAATAATTGCTTTAGAAATAAATTAAGGAGAAATTGACCACTGATGTTTATAAACTTGAAATTAAAGATAATATATGAATATAATCAAATACAAGAAACTAGGCAAACTCACTGAGTAAAATTTGCAAATATATTTTGTAATAGCAAAATGTAGCTCTTATAGTAATGCAGGATGATCTCAATGTTCAAAGAATAATCCTTTCTATTGTTAAATCAAATAGGATGTCTAATTAGCTAAGCAGAGATTTTCCTTTCTTTTTTCCTCCCCCAGAAACTCATTCAATTTTTAAAATATTCAAAATTCCTAAACGAAACAATTTTAATCATCTATCTGTAAGTTGGTAGCACTATAGGAAATTGACAGCCTGGCATCAGAGTTAAACACCCTTTTAATTCTTTTTGCTCCTAATTTGTATCATTAGCGTATCTTAGTCTGTCAAAGTAATCAAAGCCATCTATGGGGAGAAAAGGTGACTTGTACGTACGAATATCATGTATTTATTAATATAATTATGAAAATCATTTAGTTGGAGGGAGCTTATTTGTAATAAGTACCGTCACTGTCCATGTATATATTAGCATCTATACTACCATGGCAAAAGTTCCATTCACAAGTAAACAAGCTGAAAGCATCAAGGAATGATAAAACAGCTCTGAGTAATGCATGTTCAGGCACTGTGAGGGCATACATGCGTAGCCTTTGTGTGAGCAAAAGCAAGCTTTTAAAACCAAATCAAGTTATCTAGGATAATATGTCTTATTTCATTATTCTACAATCAGAATGTTATGTGATCTCATGGACAATGAATGAAAACCAAGTTTCACCCTGAGCTTTCATAAATGGTGCAGTTTAATTGTTGACATGAACTATTTCTCTCCTACTCAGTAAGTGTTTGCTCAGTCCATCGTCTCCAGGGGCTACGTAAGTGGGACTGAAGAAGCTTTCCTTACATTGCCAGCTAGTTACTGTGACTAGTTACTTGCCTAGCTGTCTGTGACTAGTTACTTGCCTAGCTGTCCCCTGCTTCTCGTGGCATATGTGCACTTTCATGCCTTTACTACAAATCTCCCAGCACATAGAGCTAAGTCTGGTCAGTGCCAGGCATTAGAACTGTAAAAGCAGTTTACAGAAAGCTAACAATTACTGTTGGGTCTCTGTTGTGGATTTCTATTTCCTCTTTCTGTTTCCCACTACCTGGTTCTCAGCAAAAGAAAAATAAACACATGCATGGATAGGTGTCTTAACTATACATATGAAAATGCAGTCATATTCATAGTTGAGAAGCCACATACTCATCCACTTAGAATTCCCTAGGAGGGAGAGTACATCTTAATAGAATGCAGTGTTTTATTTTTAGTTTTGAGAAAGTATTCATTAAGAGTAAAACAGGAAAGACGATCAAAGCACATGAAAGAGAAACTGTAGTCTTTGTACTTCCCTTGTTGTCTTGACTGAAATTTAGTCCTCTTCACCTCTTGCCCCACTGGATTCACTAACCTCCAATTTTCTTCTCCCTGTTGTGCTAAACTCAAAAATGTGCTTAGAAACCAAAGAATAAGGTTGCCTGAGACTTATGTATGTTTGGAATAGGGAATTAACATATCTAAATTTTCTCAGACACTTTTGAATTATTTTTCACCCTCAAGGAAAGGGAAGATTTTCCTCTCTCTCTCTTGTTTCTCTACTTGCCCTCACCCCTTAATTGTCAGTTTAGAAACTTCTTGAAATAGGTTGTATGAAAACTCTGGATGGCAGTCCCTCTCCCTTGTAGCCACCGGTGCTGAAATGACTGTCATCATGAGTGATCCAAGTACATATTTTCCTGCATTTACTTGCTGCACTGAAACTCTGAATTTTACTGAACCCCAGCAGTCCAATATATACAGAAAAATTTAAAGCAGAAAAAAATAACAGGTTTTCATAAGAGTATGAGTCACAAGGAAAACCATGAGATTTCCTATGTCAGTCAACACATGAAAATTGGAAGAGAAAAATGTCCTATTCTGTGATCAAATTAATGGAATTAAATCACAAAACTCCCAACAGTTGTTTTGAGAAATCTTGTCCGTGATTTTCTGAGTACAGATGCATATCTTGGGATCTAGTATCCTTTTACGCCTTCCACATGCAGTTCTATGTACAGGCATTTTTACATGAATTTCCTGTAATCAAAGCCTCCATAAGCCTTAGCATCTGGAATCTTCTGCCATATTTTCTTTTTTTCTTTCACTCCAAACGCCCCCTCTCCCAACCCCACTCAAGACATGAATTAGTGTTATGGTGCTCCAAAGTACACACAGTAGAGATGCCTGAGGGGACTCAGCAGTGTCCCAGCACAGGGCTTAAGAGTCACCTCCTTTCTAAACTCCAGCATACTGCTGCATGGAAGGCAAAGGAAGTTTTTTTTTTTTTTCTTTCCAATTAATTTTAAAGAATAAAAATGTATAAGAATGCAAGTAATTAAAAAAGCAGTGTGTTTCTGTGTAAAACTGTAACCAAAAACATTCCCATATGGTGTATCCAAGATAGTTATTAATATAGCTCAAACCATTTCAGCATCCTGAGTTTCCATCAAGAAAGAACAGGTATTTTAGCTAGGTGTTTTGTGACATTACGCCAACGTGAGAGATATCTGTATCAATTCCATTTAATTATTGATGCTATCTCCCCAATAGTGCAACTAAAAATTAGAAAACAAACAAGAACCAAGTAAATAAACTCAAAAAAAGAAAGGCAAGTTTCCTACTCAAACAAATTAACCACAAAGAGTTACATGTCCTTCAATATATTTTTCTGTATCACCAACAGTCCATAAAGAGATAGGAAAAACAAGATTTCTCCAATGTTAACTGGTATGACATGAAATAAAATTCAAAATGTATTATTAAGGCTAGGCTCCAACATCACAGAGAGCACTCAGAAGTGGGCTGCACGAACACACTTAAGTAATTCTTAGAACAAGGGTGGGTTGCTAATCCCTTCTTTAACAAGCACTTTCCAGTATCTTCTATGTGATAGGTTTTGTTGTGGATTTTGAAGATTCTGCAGTGCACAAAACAGGAGAAGTCATGCTCCTGGGGAACCAGCTCACATACCCGTATCGAATTCTGTACTAGGAGGTAAGACAATCATTTCTTAAACACTGTTTGAATTGTAAGTTATAATATACCTTATCTTAGTCATTGGAGGTGCTCAAAGTTTTATTTAAAATATAAATTAACTGCTTAGACCTTTGAAAAGATGATAGTTAGAAAAAGCAGTTATGTCTGCTTGCAAAGTTATTAGCCAAAACATTTTAAAATGCTCGCTTAATTATAATGAAAAACTACCTTGGTGCCTGCATTGTAGTGTTAACTATAATGAGTACCATTTTGATAGCACATTTCTAGAAGTGTTAAATACTTTGCTTCCTCCTCTGTTTGCAATTTAACTTAAATATTTATAATAACATACAAAGAAATAGTAGCATTTTACTTTTACCAGAAATTCAATATTGAAGTTTTTATATATAAAGTGGAAAATCTGGCCCATGTGACTCATACATTGTGTCTGTGACTTTAATGCCTTTAACAAGACAGCCTAATGGCCCATTATTGTTTTTAGCATGCCACCTTAAAATAACCTTTCGGCAAATTTTCTGACATATTTTATCTTAGCCTCCATTTATTTCATTTATATTGACCCTGGCCCCTTTAAAATAGCTGGTTTTTGAGAAACATTGAAGTAAGCACAGCATTTCTGCAAAGACTTTTGTATTCTTCCAGTAATTCCACGTTGACGCTGCTTAGTTTTATGGGTAGCAATCTGCTCTTCTTTTGGAATCTGTCAGGATCAGAAAAATACACATTAATCACTTACTATAGGAGCCTATACTGCTCCAAATGTCCCCTATTTCAAGATGACAATTGGACATTTATCAGGAATTACCCACTTCCTCACAAATAAGGAATCGGTCACACGGTGTAATGGTGGACCGCACCTTCTCCCCAGACGGTCTTCTTAGAGACCCCAGAATGGACCTGTGTTAAAACAGGACTGCTATATAAATGTTCTTTGTTTATTGATGTCCCGTAGGGACTTTTTCACTTCCAGACTGAATCTAAACCCTGACACAATTCCAAAAGAGTGGGGCTTTTGGGAGGTTTTGAGTCTCACAAAATTCCATCTACAAAAGACCTCTTTGGAGTTTTTCAGACTGAAGTTTGGCTTTGCAATGGACAGGGTTCTAAACTGAACAAGAGATGTTGTGGGAATTCAGGAAAGAAATGGTTGGTTTCTCTCTCAAAAATGTGAAAATACTTCTTTGACAGACATTGTATGTGGATGCGTGATTCTAGAAAAAACATTAAAGAGAAGACTTCTGAAAAATTTTCACCAAATGACTGCCTTTACATTGTCTTGTAGACTCATCTATTTTAACATTCTGGTCTTAGTTAATAACCTTTTAGTTCCTTTTCTAATCTCTAGCAGGTAGGACTGTAGATGGGAGCAACCTTTCCATGTTGCTCTTCAAAATGTAAAAGCCAATTACAATTATGTAGAATGCAAATGTCATTTTTTTGAAATTATATGATAACTGAGTCATTCTTAACATAGGAAATGCAAGAGAAATAGACTTATTTCTCACATAATCCTAGATTATTCTGTGTCTGAAAATACACATTTTTTTTCAGTCATCAAATTCTTAACTCATGTTATCCCTAGGATCACTAAACCATATGCACTAAAATATACATTTCTTCCACAAATCCATATGTATGTTTCAGTTTGAAAAAAGAGAGATAAAAGGCAGAGATTCAAGACATCTATTCATTTCATTTTATATTTTCATATTTCATTCATACCTATTTCATTATATTTAGCATCAGGAGTTTAAAAATGGAAGATTTAACATGGATGAAAAACAAACTGTAGTATAAGGTGATAGTCAATGTTAGATTAAAATATTAAATAGAACAATCCTGAACAGAAGGTTTTGCAATGTGAATTCAAAATGTAAATAAATATGCACATAGGTAAAGTGTGAAAGGTATATTATTAGAATTCTGGATAACTAAAATTTAATTTGGGGAACTATTGCATAATCTTTGCAATACAGAGTATTAAAATAAGTTTGTTTTGATTTTTTAAAAGATTTATTTTAACATAAAATTATTTTATTTGTTCATAAATACAAGGCTGGAGAACAGGCCAAAGTGCAGGGGGTGAGAGGATTCACCAGAGACAGAGTGGGAAGTACAACAGGTAGATCTACTGAAATACACCGCTGAGGGGGCATTGGGCAAGACAGGAGAGGTCTGCCATGCCATGTGGGTCACCTACCTGGCTGGGAATTGAACTCATGCTGCAGTGGCTTAAGAGAGCATCGTAGTTTTGAGACTTCCCATTACTACCCCAGGGAGGCTCTCATGAAAATAGCTAAAATGTTTCATCCAGTAAGTATGTGTAATTATAACACATAGGAGGTCTCAAATTTTTTGATAAATGAATGAATGAGTGTAATAAAAAGATAAATAAGTAGAGGAATAGTCAGAAAGTCTGTTGTTCTCTGGATGTCATGGAATACCAGTTTCAGGACCTGAATGAAAAAATGTAAATAGTAGACACAAAGGAGACAACACACCAGTGATATTCAATATGTAGAGGTGAGACTAAGGAAGGCATCTTCATAACTGAGGTTAGCGAACACTTTTTAAAAACTATTTAAGTTGTATACTGAAAGTGATATTTAGGGAAGGTTGATTTGGCTGATTAAGAAAATGTATTAGGGCCCTTCCTGGTGGCTCTGCGGGTTAAAGCCCAACACTGAGAAGCTAAAGTCACTTCAGCATAAGTTTGATCCCACCCCAGCCCCTAAGGTGATCCATATGGCACTGCAGGTCACTCCTGACCGGCCCACTGCTCCCCTCAGCAGTGTACTTCGTCAGTCTGCGTATTCTGCTTCCCACTCTGTCTCTGGAAAATCCTCTCGCGACCCCGGCATTTCTGGCCTATACCCCAGCTTTGTATGAATAAATAAATAAATCTTAAAAAAATGTATTAGTAGAAATTTTCTATCAAAATGATTTGATAAAACGTATTCAAATTCTTTGAATGTTCAGTATTTGCCTGGCAATTCCCTGGGCAAGTGCATAGACTTTCATATCTTTTTTTTTTTTTAAAGATTTATTTATTTATTTGTGCATACAGAACTGGGGTACAGGCCAGAGGCTCAGGGGCGGTGAGAGGCTTCACCAGAGACAGAGTGGGGAACAGAACAGGCAGATCGACAAAGTACACTGCTGAGGGGAGCAGTGGGTGAGTCAGGAGAGGTCTGCCACGCCATGTGGTCACCTCCGGGGCAGGCAGGAATCGCACTCATGCAGAAGCGGCTTTAAATTCTCAGTGCTGTGCTTTAACCCGCTGCGCCACCAAGGAGGGCCTCATATCATTTTTAATGATTAAAAAAAAGAGAAAATTGAACAAATTAAATAGCTATAAAACAGGTTACAGGTTAAATAAATTTATCCAAAACTATGTGAATTATTCATTTATGTAGAAAAAGTGCTTTATTTACTGAGGATAAAATACCCTTTTTTTCCTTTCTGATTTTTTTATAATAACACAATATAACTTTTTATGGCATTTATTGTTTTCCTTGTCTTGAATTAAATCTACATTTCCAAAATATTCTCTTTCTCTCTCTTTCACACACACACTTATGACTATTATCACCTATCTATTGGTTCAGTTAAAAAGCTTGTCCTTAAATACAAACTTCATACTTTGTCATTGCTGTTGCTCAACTGCCCTCACATGATTATTTACCCATCATGATTTATCTATCAGATACTGTTGAAACCATCCTTGATAATTCAGACCAAATATGATTTCCTCCTTTTCAAACTATCCAAAGAACTTTAAATATAAAGGAATCCTGATCTTGGCATCAGTAAAATATACCTTATTAACTCTGGTTTGATGTAACTAAATTTTAATCCTGAACCTCAGGTTCCTCATTTAAAAAACTGGTTCTCTATTGTTAATGCACAGGGTTGTCATAAAGTTAAATTATGTGAAGCCCGTGCTGCTCGGATAATGTCTAACTGAGGTTAAGGGCTCTACATAGGTGAATTCTTCTTAAAAACCTCCTCATTATATGATGGGCCTCTAACTGTATTGAATAGTTTTTAAGGGTAAATAAATGGAGAACTTTTTATCCCCTGATAATCTGAGATGCAGCACCATGCCTCTAGCAGTTATCCAATAAATATTTGTTGACAGTGTGAACAGAAATTCACTGTAATGGAATTTTGAAACAACTTTATATATTCCTTCGGGAGACATAGATAAAATGGGCTATTTTCAAGAATATATACTCTTCTTTTTCCGATGCCTTTATCTTTTAAAATAACAGAAACTACTTGCTAATGTCATGGGAAACACAAAGCAGTAATATTAATGTAAAGTGCACCTCAGTGTGTTTCCAGTTGTCACCTTCTCACTTGGTCAGGCCAATGGTGAGAACCACAGAAGCAGCAGGAACAAGGTTAATGAAATATCATAGAACTCAGTGAGAGAGGTTTTGCTCTTTATCACAACTATGGAAATGTGATTGTTTTTAAGACAGCTTATAAAAGGAATGTGTAGATTTCATTAATAAAAGGAATGTGTAGATTTCATTAATTGGCTAAAAATCATCTTCAGCAAGGTAAGGTGCTGGTGGGAAAATTATTTTGTGGTCTTTTCTGCTTGTTATTTTCAGTTGTTTCCTTTATGACAAGCAATGGGCAGTATGCAAATAAACAAGAAAAAAAATGCCTAAGAGCAGGGAAGAGATTTGTATACTGAATTTTCTGTTAATTACACAACAGCTAAAGATATTTTGCATCAAAGAATTCTGACCTTGTAATTTTATTTTTTCTTAGATCATCAGTAAACACAGTGCCATACTCTAAACAACTTAAGTAAAAATATTTTTAGATATTTACTTTACAGAATCAAAGTGATTTATTTTACTAAAAATGGGCTAATTGGTCTAGAGAACATGCTTTGTTGGTATGGATATGAGTATATTCAGGGAAAAAGCAAAAAATAAAAAAAAATACTTTGCACAAATCATCTGAGAGAGTAACTACAAACTAGACTGGCAAATAATTGCAAGAACTAGCTTCTACATTTAATCAGATGGCAGCTATTGGGCGCTCAGCTAACAGATTATAAATGAATTCTGTAACATTATTAGTAATTGTAGCATCACATTTTACCAAACAAGCTAAAAATAATAGCAATGTGTAAAACTCATTGCCATGAGGTCCCTAGTGCTGAAGCATTTATTTGCATCATATCCTCACTAAAAAAATATATCCCAAAACAGATCAATAGAACTGTCACTGAGTCATCGACACTTCTTAACTCTGTTCCCTTCCAACAGATTTAGCACCTGCTGTTGTTTCTAGTTTTGCACTCTCGTTTGCCTCAGGAGTGATGGAATTTACTAGCGATTGTAGGAATCCAAGCAAGGTCTAACTTGGTGTCATGTATCATGAACTCCACAAATAAGTAATGCCTATGAAATGTTTTTAATTCACAATGGACAGATTATAAAACAGAAACACCAGCACAGAAGCTGTGTAGGAGGAGGGAGGAGCAGAAATGAAGATTACAAGGAGGAAGAAAGTGTCACATGTAAATTTTGTTGCTGCTTTTTGTTCTTGGTGCAGGTACTTGATAACCCAATACCTATCAGAATGTTTTAGTTGTCTTAAAGGCAATGTTTAAAAAGCCATCTCTAACAAGGTGAAGAGATGTGACTTTGATTTCTGTAATAAAGAGGTTTTCTTTAGAAATTTCATTTCTATCTTTTTTCTTTTGTTTATTTCCTTTTTTTTTCTTACCTCCCCTTTCTTTCTGTATTTAAAGTACATAATCACTTAAAGAACTTTCACTAAATAATTTTGAAAAATACAATTTTGCATTAAGTGTGCAGCCATGCCTGCATAGGAATAAAATTAAATCAATATTTTCTAAACAATCTTTGTTTATTTTAAATAAACAAAGAGCTCTTATTTTTTCCTCAGAAATTTATTTGTTTTTCTTTACCTAAATATAATAACTTACAATTTTAAATCTTAAAGGAATATATCTATAATAGTTTTTCATGCTTTAATACTTGATTTTTAAATATTCTTTTATGTAACTAGAGAAGTGAAAATGATTACTAACTTCACCCTTTCTTGACATAATTAAATTGTGTTTAGTGGAAACAACACAATCTTAGCCTTTTGACAACAGCAGGAAAACTGGTTCAGTTTTATTTCACTAAAGCAAAATCTTGTAATACATCACTTGTAAAATAACAGCAAAATCTGACTGTCTAACATAAAGACTGACTACAATTGTTTTGTTAGACACAGGACTGGATTACATAGATGTAAATTATAAAATGATTTGATGCATAAAATATTTAGCAAGTTATTGTGCTTTAGTAAGAAATCATTTAAACTAGGGCTATTTTCAAAGATTCTTCCAATCTACTATATATCAAGGATGTGAAAATGACTTTATATGTTAGAAAATTGGCTTTTAACAAGAAAAAATATTAGACAATTCTAAGTGCAAAGCTATTAACTGGCTGATTTCTGATCCCTGACACAGGATGTCATCCTGAACCTGGTGCATGGCTGCTCAGCATCCTGTGGGAACCACAGGCTTTCGAAAATTCCTCTTTACAAATAACAATCAGTTCAGATAGAGGAGACACAAGGAGAGCCAGTTACATCTTTCACATCATTACCAGCCTCATTGTTTTGCAAATCAGTAGCATAAAGTAGAACACGTGCATGATCCTCTTACAGGTTTTTGAATGCTGGGATTTCAAATATGTGAATCTTGTTGATTAGCAGTAAATGAATAAGCCACATGACAAATCATTACCTTTACCAGCTAACTGGCTAGTTTAAATTAAAGATTACAGGTTATAGTTTGAATTCATTAAGATTTGTCCATTGAAAATGATGAGGTTTCCCCTATTCATGTCAGTCCATCATTATCATGAAGTCTGCCATATCTGATCACTCACTAGCTCACTTGAATAGCTTTAAAAAGCATTTTGAAAGTATCCTATTTATAGTAGAGATAGGTAGAGTAGTCCAAAACACAGCCTGCTTTAACATGCTAACCTGCTCTTGGAAAGAAATTCTCAGGAGACTCTAATTTTTGAAATGATCAAGTCCCAAAGCTGGTGCCACAATAGGATAAAAAAGTGATTTATTTGTATTTTAACTGGCTGTTCTTTTTTCCTCTTTGTAATTGCTTTTACAAATGCAATTATTCATTTTCTTCAGTAGGTGAATAAGTTGGTCATATTTCACTTATAGGTATTTAATATTCATTTTCTTGTAATGATTTTTCAGAACTATTTTCCACAAATGTCAAAATTCTGAGTTGTTTATTTGAATCTTGAGTTATTACTCTAATAATGAGAAGCTCTAATTGTAGAGAGCAAAGAGGTAGACAGCAGATAATTTGCATTCCCAATATTATTACTAATATCTACGCATATAAAGAGAGCTAGCAGTTCGTTATTCTCTATTCCCTACGTTTGAGTGCTTGGATATGGATACTTGTCCTTGCAGTAAATTCTGGAATATACTACTCCTTATCTTGCTTTGTATTTTTTACTCAAGCGAACTTTGTCTTTTTCTATTAATTTATTTTCTTATTCACTGTTAATATTTGAATATTATTTGATTTCTCCCTTCAGCTATCCTCCCTCAAACTGTATTTCAGCTTAGGCAGAGAATTCACCTGAAGCTTACTGCTTTGTAATTGCTGAAGATTACACTTTATCACCGTCTCAAACAGCAACACAGAGCCAAGTTGGCACCGACCCTTACCATCACTTATCCATGTAGGCTGTTCTATGACACTCCACTCTCAAATACTTATTGTTTGTTACGCATATCCAAGAAATATTAGTTACAGAGAGCACACAAGGAAAGAAACCATTTTTGCTTCCTACTCCCCATCTGTTGTGGAAAACACACAGGTTTTTCCACTGCAGGTTTAGAACAACCTCATGTCCTTGGAGCACATATTCAGGCTGCGTTGTAATAACAGTGTGAACCTTCCTCCCACTAGTCAACCCACAAACCTATTTTTAAGGCTGCATTCTGAGAATAGCCTTCACCATGATGCTGTTGGAACATAAGCTACCATGTTCAAACAGCAATGGTGTGAGACTGACTAATCACAGTGAACCAACTGGCTAAACACCTCCTCTTTAGGAAAGTAGTGACTACTAGCCTTGCTCTGTATCTGCTGGCTGGACTGCCCTCAAAGGTAAATGGTGTAAAACCACTTACAAAGCAAAGCTTAGTTGCATTATTTTTTATTTAATAACTTTAACTGTTTTATTAAATGTAGGTTGATGCTTTTTACAAAAATAAAGTTTTTTTTTAACAGTTTCACATGAGGGATAAAAATGACAAAGGATGTAGCTATAACTAAGGAAGAACATTATACTTCAGGATAAGAATGAATTACTCAACCTCAATCTCTCTTTCTCTCTCTCTCTTTCACACACGCACACACACACACACACTCATTGCCTCCTAAAAAGCAAAAGTGAATTAGCTCTCTAATTACAGAACTACAAATCAAATGTTCCAAAGGTCCAGATTCTGTTCTTGTCCTTATCATAGTTGATTTTTTAGAGTCTAAATAATTTTTAATTATTTCTCCATATTACAATGATTTCAATGTTAATTCAACTGTTGTTCTTTTATAAGCAACCGACTCTGGCAAGTTGAGGAATATAAGGGCAAGTTCTTAATGACTTTACTATTTATTTTTATCTAATACATTTTTGGTATTACTCAAGGATATACAGAAATAGTAATTACAGTATTAAAACATAGATACATACATAAGTTCTATTTGTGAATAATGTGTAATTTATTTGGTCATTAATAATTCATAATGCAGCTCTATAAGTCAGTATGGGGTTAAGAGCCCATATATTACCTTCCTTACTTTAAATTTCTTTATGAGATTTGAATTTAACCACTGGTTATGAAGACACAATAAATATGATTGAGTACATGGTGTCCTGTGAACATCATTAGAGGAAATGATTTGAGAAGAATGGGGGATTCATGGTTGATTCTGTTGCACATAATATCAACTTATGTACTCCATGGAAAGAACACAAACTTTAGTTTTCCATAGACTAAACTCATAGAGAAAACTTAAGTTCAGAAGAAAGAGAATTATGTTTTATTTTTTTTTCAGTGTGGCTTTTATCTACAAAACTAAGTCTTAATTTGATTAATTTCCACAACTCTACTTAAATTTATATCATAACTTTTTATGACTGACTGAATAAATTATCTTTTATAATTGACTTGTATAACTACTCTTATATAACCGAAATATATGTTCACAACTCTTCATCCTTTCATTTTGGAACCCTCAAGTTGTATCAACTGGTGAGCAAAGTGCTGAATGATTGATGGCTTCTTTCTGCAACTCCAAATCTAAGTTACAATCTCTCCTTGTAGATGTGTTTCTAAAGAATGTTGGAGTTTTGACTTCAAAGATCTTTTGAAATATTGTTAATTACATGGGGATAATGAGAATTCATAAGTGAATACTATCTCAGTTAAATAAAAATTCAGTTTATATTAATATAGCAATGAATTGTCATATTTCCTTCACATTTATGGAGAAACTAAACTTAGATGACATTACAAATTATTAGTTGTAGATAATTAACTAGGGAAAATAAATGGAGAATAATATGAATTTCCGTAGTGGGTCCTTAATAAAAATATTTTAAGAATTAAGTGATGCGAACATAATGGAGAATTTCAATGATGAGATTTCTTTTATCCCAAATTAGATCAGGGAAAATTTGTATAACAATGTAATTCATCTTTACTTCTCTTTTACCATATTTATGATGAATCTGGACCAATGCTCATTAATTCTTTGGATACTTGGAAACCCAAGTGATTTTTTTAAGTTTATACTATATAAACTTATAGACCCCAAAGAACTTGTAATGCTAATGGTATTTATCAGATATTGTTTGTAAAGGATATGAATAATAATAGTCCATCTGCTTTATTCCCTTCTCAGCAGAGGAGTCATACAAATTAATGTTGGCCTGGATGAAATCCATTCAGGATGACTCTTGAGAGTCATAAAAATGATCTGTCTTTCTTTTAAAAATTTCCTAGCAAATACAGGTCCATAGATATTTTTCTGCTTCTCTTTGTAAGTTCACTTTGAGGTCCTTTAATTCTGTCAAAGGCTTTATAATTCTGGGTAAAATATGGAACAGCATCAACAAGACTAATTCTATTAACAATAATGTTAACATATTTATAAAGACCTAATCTTATTTTGCATTATTTATAGTAGAGGGAAAATAGTAGGGTATATGAAGATGCATCAAGAATTACAGTATCAAGACAAATGAAGCACATTTCTTGAGTTCTTTTCAACCACTGTTGAAATAGTATGTACTTTTGACTTTCACAGTATTTCTTTCAGGCAGATACACAAATTAACCTCATTTTACAGTTTAGGAAATATAATTCTAAAGAGCATAAAAAATCAAATTAATGCTACATATTCTTTTCTTTAAAGCTAATGTGTCTCTCTTTTTGTTCTATCACTATCTCCTTTTCAGGACATGAAAAAGCCAGCACTCTGAGCTCAGCAAACTTCTGGCCTTATTTGCTATGAAGAATGGTCCTTCTGTATGGACTGGTGGAAAACAAAGGTAGATAATAAAGTGGTATAGAATGAAAAAAATTGTGATTGAATGTTTTTTTTTATCTATACATAACACTTTTTAATATCAGTAAAGCATATACACCAAGTACAATTTATTTTAGTTCTCATTCATAAGCCAATGGAGAGCAACAATAAAATTATAGTTCAGTTTATGTTTTCTGGTGCATGAAAAGATGGAAGACTGAATAATAGCTTAGAACTAATTAAAAAAATAACATTGACACCTTCTGAATGGGAAATTTCCCAATAACAGCAATTAGAACATGTACAATTTTCAGAAACACTTCTTTTCATGTCATTCTGTTGATCTCTACCTTTTCTCCACCTATTATATTTTTTTTCATTATGACTCATTCTTCTTTTCTTTAAAGTTAATGTGTATCTCTTTTTGTTCTATCACTATCTCCTTTATTTATTTGCTAAAAATGGTATAATGTAAAACAGTTCAAGGAGAGAGGAAATGACTACAGTATATGGAATTTTGATTCAAAATTATAAGACATTGTTTTAGTGACATTCTTTGAGGTAATAAAGGAACTATTCTCTTACTAGTTATAAGTGTGGCATAGTGGAAAAAAACAAAGACATTGAAGTCATTCAGATTGCTATCTAATATTTAACTTATCTATATACTCACAAAGAAAATTCAGACATTCTTATGCTGTCAGAATGTCAGTTTCATAACACTAATAACACAAACATTTACTTTTTAACAAACTAAAAATAAGTTAGATGTGGACCACTTCAGTATTCAAATTAAGTTTTGGGTGGTCTCATTGAGAAGGTGACATAAATGAAAAACTAAAAAAGGTGATGTCATGCATCTCATGGGGGTGGGGTGTATGGTCCTTACAGAGACAGTGTCTTGTGGAAGGGACCCAGAAGCTGTGTGTGTTGGAGGAGATTGGGAAATAAGTCACAGATTTTATAGAGGGATATAAGTGATTTAGGGTCTTGAGGGCAGAGAACATTCACTAAATGCAACTGTATTTTTTTTAAGTAAGATTGTCCTGTAACTGGGGAAAAAAAAAAGAAAGAAAGAAAGAAAGAAAGAAACAACGAGATAGCATTGTAAATATTTGTATTTGTGTGTCAAACTTTGCATCTATTACTAAAATCATTCTTTCATTTATTCCCTAGGAAAGCCCTATGAAAATATGATGGAAAATTCCATTCTTGCATCTACCATACAGATGAGAAAACTGAGGCTAATGGGTTAAGTAATTTATGTAAGATCACACCTCTTACTAAGTGACAAAGGTATTATCCTTTAACATAACAACAAAAACAACAAAATTGAAAACTTACTATCAAATAATTTAAATTTCAAAAAGCATAGAAAGCCCAAATTATAAACTAATATCATACTCTCAAGTATGCAAGTGATGTGAGAAAATTTAGACACAGTTCAATTTACTACTCGTAATTTCTTTTAGCACTTTCTACTTAGCATATATAATATAGAAGGATATAAGGATGTATATATATTATAAATGTAAGAATTCTGAGACTAAAAATATGTACTCAGTTGAAAATCACTTTATTTCTAAGCAAGGTTCTCAAGAAAGATTGTTAACCTTTTTCAATTCCTACAACAATATCTTAGGAAGAAACAGACTTGTATTCTTAATTCTCTGACCCACAGCGATTACAGGCTCCATTAAGAACCTCTTGTCTTATAGAAGCAGAAATGCAATCAATGTAGGTTAGTGGTCATTCTCTCAAAAGATTAAAAGGGTAGTTCAGAGTTAGGAAACACAATTAAACTGCTAAAATAAAACTTTCTTCAATGCGATATACAGTATGTGTCCAGCATGAAAACAAAATGATAAAATGAGCAATTTAAATGTGTTAGAAATCTAGTACATTTTAGCTTCTGTTTGATTCTACTACACATATTGTGCTGTTTTTCTTTAAACCTATTTCAAGTTGAGACTATTTATATTCTTATGTATTATTCTTCATAATATATAGAAACTAAAATCACTTCTATATTATAAGAATTGCATTGATACTTTATTTATTCAATTGTTGAGCTTTATACAATAATTAGACATGTAGAGCTTTATGCCACATACTAAAAACACAGCTGTGAAACAATATTCCTTGTCCTAAGGGATACGTGTTTTAGCAATGGATATAGAGAAAAAGGAACTGTTCCAGTACAACTAGGATAAGGGCCTTCAATGAATAAATATGGATTCTATATATGCTGGGAACTCATCTAATCTGAACTTAGCACAGTTTTTTTTTTTCCATAGAAAAAATTTTAAAGGTGAAGTCTGACAAAAGCAGTAAAGATAGTCAAACAAGGAGAAAGGGGAAAAAAAATAATATTGAGCAGACAAAAGACAGGCAGCCTATGAACTTGATGACTCCTAAGATGAATAATAGAGAAGTTGAGCAATTGTGAGAAGAGTAATACAATTATTTGTAAAAAAGAAAGGAGAGAAAAAATAAATTTGAAAATAGATATCTCTAGTGTTTTGGACACATTGCTTTTTTAGTGAGTATGGGAAAATTAGTAGGAACATAGATGTATATACATATATATTATTTTATTATTTCTAAGAAGCTCATTTTTCAAATTTTGGTATTTCTAAAATCCAAACATAGCGTAATAAAAGATAGCTGACGATTATAACTATCAGTGAGCATTCTTTCTTGCTTTATGTAACGTATTGATGCATATTACTATGAAAAGTCTCAGATTAAATGAAATTTCATATGCCATGGATTTCAGTCTATCATGCAATATTTAACTGCGCCCTAAATCTTTCATATCCAACTTCCAGACATAAGATATCATTTGTGATATCTTGAGTGAATTGGTTTCACCTTGAAACCAATTCCAAATCCTGGCTGTGCAGCACATTCTAAATCATGATTAGAATCTCAAAATAGGTATGCTTCAATCTTGCTATTTAAAGGAGATTGATTTAGAACCATATTATCATTTATAATTCTCTGTCTGTAAATCTCCACCATTTGTCTCAGAAACAAAGGAATATTACTTGGAAGTTATACAAGTACCTTGCTATGAATACACCATATCTTACAGGTAGAATCGTGATAAAAATCAGTGTCTTTCTGACTTCTTCCTGTTCCAATTGGCAGTGTCTTGAGAGTCTTGAGAGTGTATACCACGTAAGTCAAAACTATGGTGTACTCAGCAGTACACACAGATTACTTTTTCATCACTTCTTTTCAATTTACTTCTTTTAAAGAACCACACAATAACTGAGTGATTTTTAAATGACTTTCTTGTCTAGAAACTCTGTGACCTCATGCTAATAAAGGGCTTAAAGATGATAAACTAGCATAAAATATATTTCAGCTTTGGTCTCATGTGAGATTCCAGGGAATGTGTTTAGTTGAAGATTAAAGCTTTTGCTGGACTGTTATGCTTGAGTTTTTGTAAATCTTCCTGTTATTAGGACGAGTAATGTTTTTTCAATGAAGAAAAAGTTACTTAGTAACTGTAAGGTACTTGTACTTTTAGCTTATTGTTAAACAAAAAGTTAATAAGTTGTTTGAGTGCATGCATGTGTGTATGTTTGTTACCAGGGATAGTGATAATAAAAAAAAAGATAGAAGTCACAGCATATAAACTTTCCTTGTCAATAGAATGAAAGGAAAGCTGAGAAACAGGAAATATGCTTGAGTATAAAGGCACAAAAGATTTAATTTGAAAATGAGGAAGATTTAAAGAAGATGATATCTTTGAGATATTCTTGACAAATGGGTGATTAGGGGAGGTCATCACAGCCTGAGAAATTAGCTGCAGATGCATGGAAGCATATGATGTGTCCAGATTATGACAACAGTCTTCTGTAGTTCGGGACAAGAGTTGTAAAAGCCTGCAGTGGGAAATGCAACTTCAAAGGTAGGACTGTGCTAAGTTGTGGGGGGATGGAGAAACTATTAAAGGGCTGTGAGGAGTGGAATATCATCACGGGGCTTATGCAAATCTTCAAAATTACATAAGACCTTAGTTGTATGTAATATTACCATATTACCATCACTACTCAAATAAGGGAACTAAAGTCTAGAGAAAATCAGTGTTAACCCTGTTCAGTTTTTTGTCCTTTTGCCTGAGAAATAACAAGCTATCCTTAGTAAAAAAAAAAAAAAAAAAAAAAAAAAA
>NW_004567102.1:41368819-41374295 GCF_000260355.1 Condylura cristata
AGACTAATATTTAATTGTACACAATATTAAGTTAGAGGTGGGAAGTGTCACTTTCACTTTCAGAGAAGAAACTTCCATAATGATGCCAATAGATATCAGGATATCCTGCATCATGAAATGCTGTACTAGATAATGAGGTAGTTTATTTCATTCCTGGCCCATTCTCTGTAGTTAATGTTCCACTGAGAAAGTCCAGGTATAGATAATATAAGTCACAAAAAAACAAAAACAAACAAACAATCATCTGAGAAAAAAAGAGGTAATTCTCCATGCCTATATATAGCAGAAGAAATAGTGCATCTGTATAAATGTGGGGTGAGTAATGGAGGAGTTGAGGAGGAAGAAGAGATGTTAAGTTTTATCTCTGTTTTGACTACTTGTTCTAACAATCCTTGCATTATCCTCAATTCTTAATTTGCAACCTTTTTTTAAACTATTGAATCAAATCATTGAAAAATGTGCAGAAGAGTACACACTTTTAGCTAGATAGCATCATTAATTCTGATTATAAAATTGATGTTATAAATACAATTTATTTAAAATAAGGGTTTATTTAAAACAGGGTTATATTAGTCAGCTTAGACTGCCATAACAAGATAACCCTAGACTGGGTGGGTTGAATAACAGAAATTTATTTCCTCACATTTCTGGAATCTACAAGATGGAGCTTAGAATGCCGGCAGTGTAAAGTTCTGATAAGAGTTCTCTTCCTGACAGCTTCCAACTCTGTATTCACATGACCTGTCTTTGGTGTGTCATCTTATAAGTCACAAATCCTAGTTAGGAATAACACAGAATGACCTCATTCCACTTTGGTCACCACCAAAAAAACATATAACCAATTACTGTTTTGGTAGAGAGTGAATGAAGTATGCATATTTATGGAGTTATTAAATTTTTCTCCATATGTTATATATTGTGAAATAATTGGCAAATCAAGAAAGTTTGACAAAAATAAAATTGAGTACTTTTTTTATTTAATAAAATGAAAACATACACTAGTTAGTAACTGGTAGAACATACTCTCAAAGCATAACTCTTACAAATTACTTGCACCCATAAAATGTAAATAAAATATACAAATAAACAATAAGTAAAACAAGCCAATTTATAAAGCATCATGGTAAAAACCTTCTTGATACTATAAATTTCATGCTGGTATATCATGTTATAACCACAATGTGTGTATCCTTAATGAATACCCAATTTCCTATTCAATGACCATCAATGACCATCATCTGGGCTATGTTCTCTATACATATGAATTTACCCTTTTGTTAAAAACCCTGTAGTATTGTTTAATTTTTAGTATATTTTAATTAGCAATTAACATCTTCTGATAAGTAGACATAAAGAAGTTTTGTGTAGTATGTTCAACAACACATATTTACACAAATGTTGCTCTCATTTTGACTTTAGTGCCCTTTTAGTAACTTGTAAGGTATTTGCCCATATGAGACATGCCTTTCTTAAGTACAGGAATCATTTTGTTAGTGTTTGTATTATAAAATGAATTATTGACTTTATATGATAATCTCATAAGTTAATGATAGATCTTGTGGTAGCTCAGGAAAGAGACTTAGGGCCAGACTGACTCTTCCATTGAAAATTTTGTCTTTTTGGAATATTATATTAGTTCTCTTTCCTTTTCTGGGATAAGAGAACCTCCTTCATAGGGATATTTTGAGATTAATTGAGTCAAATCATATAAAACACCCAGAATATTTTCTGGCACAGAACAAGTATTCAATAAATAAAACTTGTTTCTATTAACATTAAACAGCAAGGAAATTCACATTCTAACTCTCAGAGAGGTTCCTGCCAAACCATGATGACTTCAATCTTTCCTCCTCTGTCAACATCATTGCTTAAATTACTTAACTACAAGTTACTCCATTTGAAAAACCAAATATCTTTTATTTTCAATATGGATTTTACTACTCCATGCAAAGTTAAAAGCACTAACATCAAAACATTAACTCCAGTTTGATTTTTTTTTATTTTTAATTTTAGGATTGCAATGAAAGCTATATTTCTTCTTTGTATATGAATTGCCATTATTCATTTTTAATCATGGTTCACACCTTAGTTGGTTTCTTATAATTCACACTTGCTTTTACTTGATTGTACCAGAAACTACCTTGGTAGCATATCATCTACTTTCCATGTCACATAAAGTCAATTACCATTGTATTTGCAACATCAATACATTAATTATTCTAAATCTTGATGCATTTTCTAAAATTTAATAATACTCATATGACATCAGAGGAGGTTCTGTGTGTTTTTTTTTTTTTCTCTTGTAAAGATCATCTAATTTGACCAAATAGGCACTGGACCCAGAATGGCTTGGGATGAAATTAGACCTCTTGGATATCAGAAACAATCCCAGATTACACCAGAAAATATGGAGAGGTGCCTCATGCTTTAGTGAACAAAATGTTAATAGGTGGATAGAAGTATCAGGAGGCAGTGGGTGTGGCAAGGCAGGTAGGAGACTTTCATAGGTGCTGATAGGTGCTGTCAATCATTGGCCATGAGGAAGGGAGAGTTAATAAGCATGGAAACTACTACTCTTGGTTTATGAGAGTTACATGCAGAGGAGATGGGGTGTCCCCAACAAATCTCTTCCCAATGAAAAGAACAAAGAGAGTGCAATGGATTGCATTCTCTTACCCCTTCCACTAAGGACAAGTACTGGCATTGTGAAGATTATTGATAGTGCACCGTTTGCATATACTCAGGTCTGGAGCCCCAGAGAGGAGGGATATCCATGTTGCTACAAACATAAACCTGCCACTCCAGCACATTTATATCCTTGACTGGATCCTGCTGGGTCTACCCCAAACTCCCTGAATCAGTAGCTGCAAATTCAGATGTGCAAGCCTTCAGAAGCTGGAAAAAGCCAAAACACTAAAAATAACACAAAACCTCAGTGCCACCTACTGGAGAATTAAAGGTAGTTCAAATCTCTAAGTTCTTGCTATAGATACTTTTATTTTTTAAAATAGGGGAATTTAAAGCAATGAACCAGGAAGATCTGAGACCTCTAGGAAATACAACATCACAAGGAGAGAACAACTGTACAGTTTCCAACCACAAAGTCATAGTGGATTTTATCTTCTTGGATGATAGAGTTCAAATTTGTAATAGTAAATATCTCTGTTCTGAATCTCTTTGGAAGGAAATGCAGAAAACTAAGTTAGGGTGTATAAGATAATTCAGAACAACTACTCAAAGAGATAAACAACATTAGAAAAATGAATGAGTGACACAAGAAATAAAATAAATGAACAGAATATAGAAAGTGAACTATTACATAAGGAAATAACAGACACAGAAATGATCAACGTAGATTTAAAAAATTCTGAAGAAACTTATGGAAATAGAATTGATAGAATTATAACTTTAAACACAAAGGACAAACTATATATTAGCCTTCATAAAATTTCAAAGATAGTTCTTGTCTTCAAGAGATACTATTTATAAAATAAGGAAGCCAGCTACTAACTAGGAGAAAGTATTTGCAATACAAATATTTAATTAATGACTGTATAATAATATGTAAGTTATTTAAATGTCAATTGTTTGAAATATATCAACCCAGTAATATAGAAAAAAAAACAAATTTCACAAAATGAGAAATAAACAAGATGAATAAAGCACTATGAAATGAATTCCAAATACCAATAACCAAAGATGTAACTTAACACCAAAATGAAAAGCTTCTACAGACATTTTAAAATGTCTAAAATAAAATAACTGTCAATACTGACAAGACTATTGAGTAACTGGAACTCTTGCTTGTTATCGGTGGCCTTGTCTAATTATGCAAAAGTTTTGGAAAGCAATGTGATAATTTTTTTTATAAATTGAAACATATATTTACCAATAGTCCTAGCACTCCACTCCTACTTGAAATGAAAATATTTATCCATAGCAATATTTTATCATGAAAGTTCACAGCTGTTTTACTTACAGGAAGTTCAATGGGAAACAACAAAAATGTAAATATTATGCAAAAATATGACAGCATAATAAATAAAGCAATAAAAAGAGTATGCTATGGATGACATACAATAACATGGATGAACGTTAGGAATAGTATCTACGGTGAAAAAAGTTAGATACAAAGCAATACATGTGCTGTCTGACTCCTTTTGAAAATCTGGTAAAACACAAAATCACTGATATTAATAGAACATACTGGGAAAGATTTTAAAGAAGTGCTTTGACAGTTGGTAATCTGTATTTTGATTGTTGTAGTGGTTATACAAATGTACTAACTTATCAGAAGAAGTCATATGTGTATTGTGTTGCATTTGGACATTTTTATAGTGCTCATGAAAGGGACAGGGAAGAAAAAGAGTGAGTTGACTTAAGTATGAAAGAGCTATCTTGAAATGCCAGTGTTCACAAGACAGAATTGAAAAGTCAGATTAAAACTTAATCAAAAGAAACAAAGATATGTGAAAAGTTTGCAGAAAGAAATAATTACTATGGAATGTCTATATCAGTAGTTCTCTTGCTATGCTGCACAAAAAAACTTAATCAGTAATATTTGATTCTATTACTAACATTTCGAGACCAAAGAACACTTTAGATATTAAACATTTATTCTGAGACAAAATATTTTTTATTAGAGGATACTGTGGGCTAAATAATGGAATACATCCAATGTTTAAATAGCTTGAAAATTTGGCAGATGCTCGATTTCTCTTCTGGTTACTATTCCATGGCATTCTCGTATCAATCAGAGTATCTTTAGAGACAAGAACAAACCAACTCTTCTACTTATGGTAGCAGGTTAATTCCATTGTAATTGTCATTATACCTTTTTTTTTTTCCAAAAATCACTAGCTCTGACATTTTTAGAGTTTGAAAAGTGAATGAATATCAAAGCTAAAAATAATGCCATGAAATAGCATCCCTGAATTTCCCTCATTTCAATAAAAAGGTGAAGTCTTAATGAACTAATTGACTAAAGAGAAGTGAAGGACAGACCAGGTGTTGATTTCCTTTAGGTGTAAAAAATGAACCAGAATATAGAAAAAAAAAAAAAAGTACTGCAGAAACGAATGACCTTTATTACCATGATATCAAATTATTATGCAAATTTATATCTATATCGAGGTATCATCGATTCTAAAATAATGTTGATGTCTGTTCTGGTACATTATTTAGTTTAATCTCTTGCTCAAAATATTTTCATTTCTCACTGTTCAAAAATAATTCTGTTCCTCTAGCTGATTTTCCTGTCACTGGTACTGCCTATCTTGTCTTTCCATGCGTTACGTTTATGTCATGTTTAGCTCTTTACTTGGGGCTTCACCAAGCTATTACTTTTCTAAATTATGTTTTAATGTACACTCCAACTATGTACACATTTATTTTTACCTTTGTTGTTGCACTCCAACTATGTACACATTTATTTTTACCTTTGTTGTTGTAAACTTGCCCTTTACTTAGATAAGTC
>NW_004567102.1:41374395-41410337 GCF_000260355.1 Condylura cristata
AAAAAAAAAAAAAAAAAAAAAAAAAAAAAAAAAGTCAAAATGTGAAATAATGTCAACAGTAAACAGTAATTAATCATTGCTTAAGAAAGACTTACCTAATGACCACAGAGCACTTGAAAACAAACAAGTGTTAAAAAAGTAATGGGTTCAAAGCAGATTCCAGTGTCTGCCACAAGTGTGTCTGCTCCTGGTCATCAGCCCACACCTCTACTTTTACAGACCTTAGTGAACTCTCCCTGGCTTGTCATCTCCACACAGTTATTGGTGCCTTGAAAGCACAATAAAGTTTTATTTTTAAAAATGGGGGAAATTTCTGCTATGCAGTGTTGCTTTGTCCTGTAGTTATTATAACCATCTTCTTCAATCTTTTTAGTAGAGTCAAGCTGATAGATTTTAAAGTAATTTTGTAGCCACATGGTTATATATATAAAAAAATAATTTGAAGACTAGTCTAACATATATACATATATATATAAAACACATATAAATATATACATAGGTGAATACACACACAAATATATACAAACATGTCTATCATATCCTGGTAAATGCATTCTGAAATAATTAACATGACTTTTCTGTTATGTCCATTTTCCTCTGGATCCAAACAACAACCTCTGCAGCCTTTATTTATCCTGTTTAAATATTATGTTTTTATGAATATTGAGAAAATATTATAAATAGTTTAATTAATCTCATTCTCCTCCCATCCCCATGACCCATCTTACACATGTAAGTTATTCTCTGAGAAATGGTATTATACCTAATTATTTAAGCCCTGATTTAACACCTCTTTTAGATGCTATTCAATATCAAAACACATTACTTAAGCTTTATGATTTTTCTCCTATTTTTATTTTTGGAGCAGGATTTTAAGTGCTGTTTAGTTTCCATTTTGTATAATAGAAAAGATAAATGGTATCATAGAATGAAAACAACTATTTTATTTTCCTTACATTTGTTATTATAGGCTTCCTTAAACTCAGCAGTTTTAAAAGCTTTATTTTTAGAGACAAGTCACTCTAGATGGCAGGGGGCTGTTATTTGGCACTGAAACAATGAACTGTGCCCCATTCTTCTTTGAGACCTTTTTTTTTTTGGCCAACTAATAGCCAATTGTGAAGGATCTATTTTTCTCAGTTTTCAGTTCCAAAGTCCCATCAATCATAGCAGACCTGAGGGGAGAAAGCATCATGTGTACACTAACATTTTCAAGCCCAAAGCTGAGTTGTTGCTCTCTCTGGCAGTACCATCTGCTCTGCTCCAAGTTTAAAGTCAAGGGACTTCAGTAAACCCACACGTCAAAAACTTCCCACTACGCAAGGGAATCATCCTAAAGATCTGTGCAAATGTGAACCACAAATTCAAAAACTTAAAAAAAAAAAAAATGCAGCAGTGTTCCGATAGCACCTTAGATTTCAAACAGCGAGCCTATTACAAGAATCAACTACACCAGGAGGTGGCACACTTCAAAGAAAACTACAGAATAAACAGGCATCATATAAAAGAAAAAAAAAATATATATATATATATAGCTCACCAAAACATTATCATTTAGTAACTGTAACTATAATGAAACAGAAAAAAAGGACTTTTCTCAAATTGTGAATATAAATGAAGATCTTACTTCCAGAAAAGTATCTCCTTTCTATTACTTTGATGCTATTTTTAAATAATCTTTAGGGATATTTAATACTTAAACATTTTAAAAGTATGAGATCAAGTTAATTAAAACAAATTAACTAGGCAAATATAAAAAGCAATGTTTAAAAATCCTTGAATTATAAGACTTTTGTGGTGCAGGAAAAGCCTTTGAAATAAAGTAATATCTTATTTTCATGATTGTTTAAAGCTATAAAATGCTTTTGTTTATAAATTAAGTGGTTTTATATTTGAATGCATTGTCCTACAGAAACTATGAAATAACACAACTATGTCCCTATTTAGAGTTTAATATACAACAAATTAAATTAATAAATATGGTTTGTATACTTATGACATACATTTTTCTTTCAGAATTTTCTTATAATTAAATACTTACAAGAACAAGCACAGTCAGTTGTCCACTTTTTGTTTTCTTGTTCTTTTTTGTGTGTGCTTATTTATAAGATAACATCTTAAGTAAAAAGTCCATGGTGCAACTTGGGAAACAAAGGGAAGTAAGTGCAGATTTTGGTAGTGAGATAACAGAAATCTTTCCAAAGTGGCAATGCTGAAATCATGAGCTTGAAAGACTCAAAGAAAGGAAAATATGGAAGCAGGGAAGTCTTCTAAAGCTCAAGAAAGAGGGAATATTTTATCATGTGCAGTAAGATTGACCAGGGATATGGCATTTTTTTGTTTGTTTCTTTTCATATTTGTTTCATCCTAAGAGTACTGAGAATTGCTTCAGTTGCCATTTTGCTACACAACAAATCACTCCAAAATGTAGTGGTTTGAGATGTTTCTGATTATCTCTCACAGCTATGTTTTACTGGGATAAACAAGGTTATTTTTTTTTCCCAGTGTCCAGAAGATGTATTGATAGTTCACATACTACAGTGCTCTTTAGATTAGGACAACTAACTAGTCTAAATTAAACCAGCATAGGTGTGATATTGTCTATGTAAAATAATAATGATAATAATAATAATGAAATAGATATACTCGAATTTGTCTTTATGTTCTGCTCCAAACTGTTCAATTAACACATTGTAACATTTTAACAACTGTCCTAGAAGTTACTGAGATATGTATCTTCCTGAATCCAAAAATGAATTCAATATAACTTTCTGCAAACAGCAAAAATCAGTCATTCTTAAAATCATTTGAGTTATACTTTTTTTTTAGGTATTATTGACTTACAAAACTGTATATGAGTTATAGTTATATACCTATAGTCTATAGGTATATAACTATAACTCATATATATATATACCTATATATACCTATAGATTATAGGTATATACCTCTTCAGAAATTTATGTAAGATCCTCCATGGTGGCACAGCAGATTAAAGTGCGGCACTATGAAGCTACCCATAACCACTGCAGCATGAGTTCGGATCCCTGGCCTGGGAGGTGACCCACATAACGCCACAGACCTCTTCTGTCTCACCACTGCTCCTCTCAGCAGTGTATTTCAGTCAATCTACCTGTTCTGCTCCTCACTCTGTCTCTGGTGAACCCTCTCACCCCCTACATCTTTGGCTTATACCCCAGCTCTTATATACATAAATAAATAAATTTTTAAAAAAAGAAATGATTTTTGTCAAACTAATCTGTTTTCCTTTTAACTTTTTGGTCATTTCCTCTTTGTTGTTTTCTTTACAATTCTTCAGTCATTTTCTCTTTGTTGTTTTAATTACTTGTCCCTTTTTCAAGATTCCTTTCTTAAATTTCAAACAATTTTAGGCATTTGTGATTCTCAATTATATATTTCCACACCAGAATTCTTACTAGACTCCAGTCTTTAATGTTTATAATAAATCACAATCTCACATGGTCAAAAAAAAGTGATTATGAATTCTCTCACCAAATCAGTTTTCCTTTCAATTGTCCTTTGAGTCTTCTCTGATTTTTCTAATTTTATGCATCCAATTTCGAATATATTAGTATTTCTTTATTAGCACTACCTCCAAACTATTTCATCAGTGTAGTCACTTATAGTTCAATTATCAAAACCATGTTATCAAAACCATGTCCAAATTACATCATCTCTCTTCTGAATTTATATATAAGCTTTCTCATTGGTTTAGTTATGCTGGTTGATAAGTTCATCTCCCACACAGCAACAAAGTGAATTGTGTGAAACGTAAATCAGATAACATCACTCAACTTCTCAAATTACACCAGTGGTTACCTAATGCACATGCAAGAGAAAACTACGGAGACAGAAAACATCTTCCTGATGTAGCATAAAACACTACATGATCTGTTCCCTTCTACATATTGTTTGGCCATGTTGTCTACAGTTCTAGTCAAACTTTTTTTTTTCAACACACTTCAAACATATAAAGCATATAAAGCATATTTCCATCTCATTTGTATGATATAGCTAAATTTTAAATTTTAAAATGGCCAAATTTATTAAAGCAGAAAGTAGAATGATGATTACTCATCTTTCGGGAGGAAGAAAAAGGAAGTAGGAGTTGCTCTTTGATTGATATAGAGTCCTAGTTTTACAAGATGAAAAATACTTAAGTTCTGTTGCTAAACTGTGAGTATTTAACCCTACTGAATTGTACACTTAAATGCTTAATGACAAAATTAACATTAACTGTTTTGTGTCACAATCTTAAAAAAAAAATGGAGGAATTAACCCACAGTTTCATGTACTTATTGTGATTTTGAGGGTGGCTCTCACTTTGGATCAGACACTACAAGTTGTAGATAGCAAATGTATGAAACCCATCTGATAATATAATCTGTTTAAATAATTCAATATTCTGCTCAATTTTGCCATATAATTTTACTTCCTCTCTTAGGAACTTTAAAATTCTTTTTTGGCTGCACAAATTTACAAAGTAAAGGAATTTTATAAAACTTTTGAATTGATTAAATAATACATGGACAAAAAGAATCAGGAATGAAGCATGGATAGACAACAGGAAGTAAGCACAAAATCTGATTATTATTACTCATACTATCATCAAATAATTCCATAATAGAGGCATCAAAAGATAAAGTAGACAGAGTATCTTAATCAGTTGAAAGAAGTCAAACTTTGTCCTTAGTCATTCCAAGTAGACACAATGGGCATTTAGCAATGGTGATATAAAGGGATGTTGTGAATAGGTACAAGAGCATAAGCTGCCATTCACTAAGGTTTATGCAGATACTGTTATCTTGCAAGTTTGCATGTTCTATTTGAAAATGAGCTATGTTAAGGGATGAAGACTAGTATGAGTCAGTCTTCTCCAGAGAAACAACAGAGCCACTTGAATCTATCTATCTAACTGTCTGTCTATCTATCTATCTATCTATCTATCTAGCTAGCTAGCTAGCTAGCTAGCTAGCTAGCTAGCTAGCTATCATCTAGCTATCATTTATCAATCTAGAAATATTTACTAAAATGCATAGGTTTGTGCAATGATGATGGCAAATCCCAAGACTGTAGTGGACAAGCTGGGAATCCAGGAGTGCCAATGGGTAGTTCCAGTCAAAAAGGTGAAAGTTGACAGGTCAAGACCAAAGAAGAGTTGATATTTCATGCTGAGTCTAAAATCTGGAAAGACTACTATCCCAGCAAGATCAGTCAGGCAGCAGGAATTCCTTCTTGTTCAGTCTTTTGATTCCTTTCAATTCTACAATTGATTGGAGGGGGACCACACACATGAAGGAAAACAATCTACAGATTCAAGTGATAAACCCATATAGAAACACCCCCATAGACATACTCAGAATAATGTCTGACCAAATGTCTGGATATCTGTGGCCAAGAAAAGATGCCATGTACTTATTGATGACTAGGGCTCAATATAACTATCTTTGAAGGATAAAATGTTCAGTGGTTTAGTGGCAGGTTTATTGGAAACCTTCTATTCTCAAATGATCAATGATTTATTTATCTTGACTGGTATCAAAACAAGCACATTTAAATTAGAGATATGGCTTTTTGTCTTCACGAATTGAGCTTGCATCATGCTTGAAGAAAATTCAAAGTGCTAGATTCATCAGCTTTCAAATAGTCAAAGAAACCCCTTGATGACAAAAGAGATGCTTATAATCATGCTTATCTACTTGTTGTGCCTCATAACTTATCTCCTAAAAGCTGCTATGTTGATAGAGTGACAGAAGGCACAGCTGAGACAACATAAATGAAGAGGCATTTTATTGTATTATGTTCTCAACAAGCTGAACACAAGTGTTCAACTTACTACTAAAATACAATATCAGGAAATGATTGTGACTAAAGATTTCACAGTGTTGATATAGATTCTGCTCTATGCACATGACAATGAAATATCAAATATAAACACAACAAAATGATAATTGGTGTGAAGCCAGAAATGACTACTAGAGCACAAAAAGAAAGTAAATGTAAAGTTGAAAACACAGTACTGCAGGGTTTGGTTTTCTGGTGGCCAACAGTTAAGCAGCTATGGGTAAAGGGCTTAAACATATTCAGAGGAAAAATATAGGCTCAGACTTCTGGTGTTAGCTAGATATACATTTCCAATAGGTGAGTGAGATATTATTTAACAAATGAAAAAATGTTTTTGGTCATGCAAGTGATACTGGACCGCTGCTGCTTTGTCTAGTCAGGAAGACATGTATGACCTTGATACCAGGACAAAAACAAATCTCTCATTGGCTTAAAGACTGAATGAGCAGTATCACTGATAATCCCTGCAGAGAAAAAGCAGAGAATGTAACCTTATGAGGACAGCATAGTTGGAGGTAACTATGATTACGTTTGAAATATATGTTATATTTTAAAAAGAGTAGATGCATATGGAAAAAGGAAGAGAAAGAATCTCTCAAAATAAGTGGCAAGTCAAAATTCTATAGTACATAGAGGATCCCAATGCTTAAAAGGCCAAGAAGCAATGGCAAATCAGAATGACTTTTATTTCATATGAAATATTTTTTTAAAATATTCCAACAAAGAAATTTATTGAAATTTGTTGTGTAAAGTTAACTCTCCCAGGTGAAGATAGTTATGAGGTGCAGGTTTGCATTAAGGAATTTTACTGGAGAATGCTTTTGGGACTAAAACCTGTGGGGAAATTTAAAAAGTAAGATTGACAATAGGATAAGATGAACTGTGATATCATTGCAAAACAGGTCTTGATCAAACTGAAGGGGTGCATTGGAGCTGAGATAGCTGAAATTGTTTTAGTTACTATAAGAGAATGACTCAGTCATAAAGGCAGAATCAGTATACACTAAAATCCACTACTTGTGTGTATAGCATTTTCAGCCATTTTTTTTTAATTGTGTTCTAGGGAAAGGGAGAAGGCTAAAGTGTTATCTATAACCATTGCTGCCTCACCTAACCATAGAGCTTCACTAACATCCATTATTTCTTTTCTCTAACACTCTTTTAGATCCTCATTTTTACCTATCACCTCTGTTCACTTAAGTGACTTGGTGGTATACTTAATGAAGACTTGGAAGGTTCTGAACTCTCCCTACCATGTTCTTCTGCTAATACTACTACATCTGTCCATTTATCAAAATTGATCAATGGAATTCCAAAAGCACCCAAGTGAATCACATCGGTGCATGTATGTTCTTCCAACTCCACTCTGAATAAGCAATGGTATTGCCAACAGATGATTAGGACCAGTTGCTGCTGTCAGATTTAAGTGTTCATTTTCCCTCCTGGTCTCATGGAAAGAGGGAAAAAAAAAAAAAAAGGCTGTCATTACTTCAAACATAGTAAGATGCTCTCAGTATTCCCTGGTGGAAGTATATTTTTCTGAGAACAGAGACACATAAATTTGTACAACCTGGGAGTTTGGAAAGGAAAAACACACACTTTTCAAGTATTGCTGGGTGAGTTATCAGTAGGGCTATGCCTACTTATGTCTTTCAGTTCTTGAATTTTTATGTTCTACTTACTGGGGGCTAAAAACAACAACAACAATATATATTTGGGGCCCTCCCTGGTGTTGCAATGGGTTAAAGCACAGCACTAAGAAGCTAAAGCCACTTCAGCACGAGTTCCTTCCTCAGTCCCAAAGGTGACCCACATGGCACTGAAGACCTCTCCTATCTCACTCACTGCTCTCCTCAGCAGTGTACTTCATCAGTTGGCCTGTTCTGCTCCCCACTCTGTCTCTGGTGAATCCTCTCACTGCCCCTGCACCCCTGACCTGTACCCCAGTTCTGTATGCATAAATAAATAAATCTTAAAAAAATATATTTGTTTTTGATGTGATCCTCCTTCAACATCACAAATATCTATTCATTTTCAAGTGCATTTCATGTATTGTGAAGTCTGTTTAGTCAGCATTTACATCCTCTAAAATTTTAGCACAAGTTTCATAGAATAGATTAAATTAAATATTTGTTAATAGTGCATTTAAGGGATGTCCAAGATAGGAAAAAAAAAAAAAAAGAGTTAACAAGTACTTTGGAGGAATCACAATAGTTTATATCAACCTTTAAAATCTACTCTTTCATTTCTATTTATATTTTAAAGCACTCAACTGAATTCAATATTACATTGCTGTAGAGTAATGGTAAAAATATGGCACTGAGTACATCATCAGGAATTTGTTAGAGTTTCTAAATAGCCTAACAAAAAGAAAGATTTTTGTCAATGACAAAGGACAGGTACAGCATTTAGAAGAGATAAAATCAGGAAAAATTTAAGTGTGGTATGCAACTTAATAATAGTTTGCTCAGTAGGTTGTCTCTATTTCTGTGTATGTATGTTTATGAGTTAGAGGTATTCCAGGGGGATGGGAACTTGTCATCTAGAGGAGAATGGAGCAAGTAGAAGTTATTACCAAAAACATTGTCAATTCCTCAATTTTGCTGAGAGTTCCCTTAAGTTGGCTGCAATGCTTGTTTACTGGTTTATATCCCTTGCGTGGTACAATTATATTTTTCTTAAGAAATTATATATGTATTCATCTCTAAGTATTAGGAGAGAGGTTACATTCATTAATGGGGAAAAAAAATAGAGTACTGAAGAAAAAAAGAAGATATTATCTAAAGGTTAGTCCTGATTTCTACTGCACTTCTGGCAAGAAATCTTGGGCATAATCCGTATCATTTTAATTTTGCCTCCCTGGTCGAATGAATTATATTGTAGCATCAAAATGTGGGTTTATTAAAGCCCTGGCTCTTCAGCAGACAAAGTATTTTTCCTTTTAAATTTGGCTTAGTTATTTGTTATGTATTATGACCAACCTAAAAATTGTTCATTTAAATATTATTGCTTCTCTAAAATGAACGTTTTATTTTACTACGACTATATATTTTCATGCTTAATTTTTTTATTGCCACCAATTTTCAACCGTTCAATAATCCCACTGTGTTTTTTATATTGAGATAAAAGAATGAAAAAGACAGGATCTGCAACCCACTGCTTACCAGGTTAAGCACTGCACAGCTCCCAAGCTTAGATTCTTACATTCACAGGGCCAAAATTTATTTTGAGCTTCAGAAGTCATGACATTGAGATAAAAAGAGAATCAATATATAACAACATTTGAAAATATAGTGCTAGATTAAAATGTAGAAAATTTCTCTCAGGTAACAACAGAAATATGTTAAATTTTATAAAGCAAATTCAATTTGTTGAAAGCTAAAATTTAAAGATTTTTAACATTTAATGTACTGGCACTGTTTAAACTGATATTAATTCAATTAATATACTAAAACTTACTTCATAATGCTTTTTTAAGAGGGAGAGTTAAGAGAAAGAAGTAAATAAAGAGGGAGTATAAATTGTAGTTTGTTGATGTAATCTTAATCTATCTTTTTTTTTTTTTTAATTGAGTAACTGTGTCTACTATCCTTAGTGGTCTGTAAGGCCACCATTTTGTTACCTGTGGCTCTTTATTTCCTAAGCAAGGGCAAATAGTTACAGGTCAAATAGTTACAGGAACCCAGCCTTGCAAAGTGCCTTCTAAATCAATCAAGAACAGAAAGTTGGATCACCCTGGGAAGGGTGCGCATCAAGTCATATGACCCAGAATGACCTGGGCAGATGAGGATGTCTGGCAAGGAACCCCAGAGGCTGATCAGTGGAACACCTTGTTGATATGATTGAAACACTGGCTGGCAGCCCTTCAGGTAGCACAACAACCGGGTTAAAGCTTCAGTACTGTGAAGCTAGCGGCAGTGCTTCCGTGTGACCTTGATCCTCACCCCAGAGGTGACCCACGTGGTGCAACAGACCTCTCCTGTCTCACCTGCTGCTCCCCTCAGCAGTGTACTCTGATGATCTGCCTGTCCTGCTTCCCATTCTGTCTCTAGTGAATCATTGCCCCTGTACCTCTGGCTGTACCACAGTTCTGTATGCATAAATAATAAATAAATTAAAAAGAAAGAAAGAGAACCAGGCTAGGGATCTAGAGCTTGATCTCAATTACAATAGCAAGTCAGTAAGCAAATGAGAGGTGCCTGGAGGGGAGACTCACAACCTCTGATCCTATAGATGACAGCAGCACATTTTCCAGTTTCACCCCTCCCTTTTCTCTCTGTCCTCCTTCCCTTCACAACTGAAACTGTATCATTATTCTCTCAGTAAAAAGGCCAGGATCTTGCTCTTTGGGAGCATCCTGCATCCTACCGACAGCTTCAATACTCCTGTTTGTCAGTGTAGTGTCAACACAACAGGTAAAAATGGTTTATAATACTGTATGTGATACAGAATTATAAGATAACAGCCCTCAAATGTGTTACCACACTGTCCTCCAAGCCCCCCCCCCAAGAATATACCCACCCTCTTCCAACATGGTCCAATGCGGCCTCTCCCACTTTGCTTCCTTCCTCTCTGGTAACTTCAGGTACAATGATGACAAGATATTTTGAAAGGGAAACTCATGTGATCTTAAATGTGTTTGTGTCCGTTTTAGCCTAGATACTGAGAAAAGTGTCTTTTGATATTACTTGTCAGAAAAATCTGGCACTATTATCAAAGACCTGAAGGCAGAAACCATCAGGAGTGAGAAAGATATCAATGCATGGTTACCTTGCCAGGATTTGAATCCTGGCTCTGCTATGAACTTTGAAATCTGGGGAAATTCTTGAATTCTCTGTGCATCAGTTTCCACATCTGTAGATATCCTAATGATAGTAATATTCAGGCTATAGAATATTTGTGGTCTTTTGGATAATTGGATAACTCAATATGTTAATATATGTCAGATATTTATAGCAGTGGCTGCAGCATTGTGTGTTCCTGCCCAGTGTTGACATCTTACTGTTTGTATAAACTATTACAACTCATAGTGCTAAAAAAGGGCTACTGATAGTTGATTTTGAAGCTTTTACACTAGTTCCATTGATGCCATCATTGATCAAAACCTATTTGCATGGCTTCCTTTGAAACTGGCTTTAAGACTTAGAGAACAAAAATACTAATATTGGATACATACAACACAGTTTTGATGGTTCTGGGGATGGAAAATGGGTAAGATACAATTTCTGCCCTCAAAATGTTAATAGCCCAAGAGGAGAGAAAAGGTACACAAATAAATAAAGGCAGCAGCACACAGTTTAGTGTAAGAATTTTGACATTGAACCATAATTGAGATTTTACATACAGCTTTTATCCTAATGGGAAAGCTATTTCTACAGAGCAGGGATTCCCCAGTAATAGCAATAGGACTCTACATATCCAACGATTGTTGAAGGTATGTAACAGTAGTAAATATATATAAAAATTGGAAGTGGTGGTGAAAACTGTCAAGGCTTCATAAGAATGGATAGTATTGAATTTAAATGCTAAATGAGAATTTGTAAGGTAGAGAAATGAGAAACAATCTCATGTTCTCAAAATTGCAAGCAGTTTCAGCATTGGTATGGTGAATCAAAAAAATGAAGATTTTTTTAGAAGTAAATCCCCTCTGTAGGAAGGTTATCTGAAAAAGACACTACAGTAATGTGAGGTTAGAGCAGTTGAGAAGAAGAAGATAGATTCTGAGCAATCAAGGAATTACAAGTTTCATGATTCAGAATGAAATGAGTGAAGGAAGAGGTAGGTGGAGGGTAGGGAAAGGGAGGGAGAGAGAAAGAGGGGAGAAATTGGGAGGGGGAGAAAGTGAAGGGGGAGAAAGAAAGAGAGAGAGAGCCCAGCAGGATCAATTTTAATGATATCATTTAATTGAATAAATAAGTTCTTAGCAAATATTGCTTATGGCTTTGTTACCATATCTTGTATTAGTTATTGCGCTATGATATTAGGACTTGAAATTGTGCTATGGGGCCTCTCCTAACAAAGAATTACTCTTTCATAGTCTTGCTTAATGTAGTTACAAAATGCTAATAGAAACTAAAGGGACAATATTTGTCATTGGTGTTGGGGTGCCCCTTTTGTTTTAGGTATTTTTTCTGGGGAATATAAGAATATCATGACCATATCCTTTCCTAACTCCTACATTTCAGAAATATTAGTATATTTGTGAACCACTTGATTTTAACAGCATTAGCAGAATCATTTCAATTGTTACATTAAACCCCTTCTGTTTAAGCTTACTTTATATGATCCTTAAACTGAAGAAAATCACATCCAGAATTTTTGGTGCTAAAGTTTTATGAAAAGTTTGTGCAACTAAAATTGCTTACATCCAACATTACAGAAAGCTGTATTAGGGTGAAGGGAATGCTCCTGAATTTCAAGACAGTTCCAGAGACTGATTTTTTAAAAGAATTCTGAGGTAACAATAATTTCACACTTGTACGTATAAAATAAAGTTCAGATAAGAATCTAAGTTAAAGGCTTAGACTACTGATATTTTGTTGTATAGTAACAACTATTGTATATTAAAGTTAAATCCTGATATGTGTGCCTAGTTTCCAGGGATAATGCTTTAGACCTCTTATGCATGCAAAGTATTTATATGCAACCCTATATAATCAGAATCCACGTGGGGTATCATTATATACAATAAAATTATCACAGACACTCCATTATATTCAATAGCATAAAACCTATGTACATACCACACACAAAAAGATACTTCTTGATAATTTAGGGCCCCAGATTAATTGCATTCTAGTTACTCTTAACCCAAACCACATAGCACATCTCCAAATCCCCAAATGGGACTATGAATGACTCAGTCTGTTTCATATCCTTTTCATTGAAATTTCAGTTTTTTTTTTTTTTTAATCGTATTTTATGGAGCAGCTGCAGGACCTGAGCTTCTTTTTATCTTGGAAAAAAATAAAGGCCTCATTTAGCTCCTGGTGGAGCTATGAGCTGCAAAGTGTTTGCTAGTCTAATGCATCTGTCCTTTGTGTAGCCACAAACTCCAGAGAGTGTCGCGACTCCTTTCCTTGCTACACTTTGTGAGAAGACAGGAGGGTATTGCTGCAGACTACACCCAACAAAAAAGAGAGGTGTGAAGAAAATGTTTATGTACATTTGGAATGCAGTGACTATTGCTGTGTAATTAGCATAAAACAGGCTAGTCCAAAACCACAGGAAAGATAGGAAATTTTACTGATGGCTAAATTGAAACTACATTAATCTGACAAAGATTGTGTATGAAATTGCTTACATATAGTTACCAGCACCGTGATATGTATTGTGTACAGATTTTTGCTTTTCTTTTTATTGTTAAGTGATATTTTAAATTCTGATTTCTGTGGTGTGAAAATTTGATAAGTAGTCACCACAATTGGAGAAGTCAGACTCACAATAGAATTCACTAGTTATAAATTTAACACTGCCCAATCTCTAGTTTACTAAATTCTCCGCAGTGCTATTGCACTTATTTCTTATAAGTAACCTGGAAACTCCACAGTTCTCTTACAAATCTTATTAGACAACTACATGCTATTTCCAGAAAAAGCTCCGAGCTCTAACTACAAGACAACTTTTAGACTTTTCTCTTACCCAGATGTCTTTTCAAGCGGTACAACCTTCGTTCTAGTTGGAAGATTTACTTCACCCATTAATCATCTGTAATTGTTTCCATGTTACAGAGTTTTTAGTACATTCTCAATGATGTGATTTATTAAATTTTTGTAAAAAATGAGTTATGCTCAGGAGCAGTAAAAGACATGCACAGTGCATGCAGGAAACACTACTCTGAGTTACAGGTGGTAATTACCTTAACATACTCGAGTGATTTCTTCTATTTCAGAGTCATAATTCACAACCACTTTTATGACCTAATTTTAAGATACTTGGAATAGAAAGATGAACTTTTATTAATATTTATACTTTTCAAACACATACACATATTTGCTAATACTAAAAACAGTACTGATAGATTTAATATTCCTAAATGACAAGAAGAAAGTTCACACTGTGATGTCACATCATGAAATTTATATAGCTAGTTGGCAACTTAAATATCTCTAAAAATAAGACCAATATTATGTTTGCATTACAAAGTAGGCTTGAGATACACTTTGTTTGAGCTAGCATTTTACAAACTAAATTGTATGGTTGGAAGGTTAACAACAGATAGTGGTTAAAACATAAAACATCATTACATATACAAAGAAAATCATATAGCAACAAAACCAAATAACAAAAGAGCCAAACTTAACTAAAACCTACACGAAAAAAGAAATATATATATATATATATATATATATATATATAAATCTATCTGAAAGAATGAAATATTCAGTGTTATATCAGAAACTATAAGTCATAATTTCCATCTTTTGGCTTAAGTGCCATGTTTAAATTTTTATTTAATTTACTATACATAGAACTAGAAAGTCCTATACCCTTTCTAGTAGTATGATGTTACGTGAAAATTATGCCTTTCTGATTTAGAGGTAGACTTGCACTACCTCTAAATCAGAGAATAGAGTAGTGAAGGTAATAATGATAAAAGGTTACTTGAAAAGATCAGTCCAACTCCAGAGTTATTACCGGATTTGGCAAAGGGGTGAAAGAGCTTCCATAGACTAAGAACTTCAGAAGGTACATTCCATTATCATTTCCTCACTGCCCAAACTCTTACTTCCCTTCACCAGCACTGGTCTCCAGACCACTTCCCAATTAATGCCACAGATGCTAAAATTTGCTCTGTTTCCTTTCAAGGTAACTCAAGCACTGTTGATATATGACTTTGTGGGGTGTGTGTGTGTGTATATTTTTTTCCCCTTCTAATTCTATTGTCTATTTAAATTCAAGTTTCCAGAGTCAATTTTGATACTCTACACCTTCACCAATATTAGATTTCATTGAATAGTGGGTGGCATTTTGATACCTTATATTAGTTATATTATATGCAACTTCTTTTTCTGCCAGCATGCACTGGTTTATCAGCTAAAACAATGCAAGTGGAAACTGCATTTCCTGCAGCAGGACACTTAATTGTGTAGCAAGTAACTCTATATGTATTTTTTGTATTGTATTTTTTTTTAGATTTATTTATATATGTATACAGAACTGGGATACAGACCAGAGGTGTAGGAACAGTGAGAAGATTCACCAGAGACAGAGTGGGGAGGAGAATGGCAAATTGTGCAAGTACGCTGTTGAGGGGAGCAGCAGGCAAGACAAGAGCTGTATGCTGCGCCATGTGGATAACCTCGGGGACCCTGGATAGAACTTGCACTGATGCGGATGAGGCCAACTTGCAATGCTGTGTCCTAACCCTTTGTGCCACTAGGGAGGGCCAGTAACTATATATCTGTACTCAGTTATCCTATCTCATAACCAGGTAAGTAATAATTATTATCCCTCAGTATAAATAATGGGGACTTAGTGAAAATTCATGTTTATTCTATTGGATAATACAGTAAATACATATTGAAAAATGTTCTGATGATAATGGTAATGAACAAAAGAACATATCTTCAGTAGATAACCTCAGCTTTGAAGTATAAATACAATGAGAAGATGTTAAGTATTGTATTTAGTTTTTGTCATATTTACTCTAATAGCAATATCCTATTGCTGGTAGATGTATAAGATAAATTACAGTTGCAACTTAATTGTCAGTTACCCAAGTAGCTAGTTTTGGGAAATTCTGTCTAGAACAGAAATAATATGATTCATATCAGTTTGTCAGGTAAAGTTGAATGTTAAATAGCTACATAAACTTACTGAAAATGTGAGCAAAATGCAACTTGGTTTAACAGAGGTATCAGATTGTCACTGAGTCTTCATGTGATTTGTAATAATGATGTTGCTAATTAGAAGGAGTTTTGATTGCACACTTACAATGTGCAGTATGAATTCTTTTGGTGTAGTGCACAGAAAGATTCCCTTGGGATGGATGGGCTCTTCATTTGAGTCCCAATTATGGAAAGTAACATAGTAGAAAGAACAAAGGGCATGTTGGGAAGTGGTAGCTAGTTTCTGGTGTATGATATACACTAACTTTATTAATAGAGGGGTCAATGAGCTAGAAAGTAAAGAAATGTGATGATATTGTTGTTTATATACAATGGAGATAAAAGTTTTCTAAAATGGTTTAATGTGCTTCCTATTCATAGTGACTTGAATGATACATCTGGTGGAAAAAGTAATAGTATGCTTATTTTTATGCAATTTAGTAATGATATATATAAAACTGCATGGTAGACAAGAAATGCAAAAAGAAGGGCAGAAACAAAAATATACTGGGGAAGTTTATGAAGCAAGGAAATAATGTAAATGCAGAAATATAACTAAGCATTTTTAAAATAATGAACAAGTGATTTGACAATGAAATGGCTGACCAGATAGAAATAATAAGAGAATAAGCTATAATTAATTACATTCTAGGAACCAAATAATTTAATTGGGGATAAGGACACAATAGAAGTTAAGTCAAATAGAATTTAATAACAGGCCAAAATTGGGATCTACACTGGACAATGAGAAACATTATGGGCAATGAAGTAACCATAAACTAGAAGCTATAATCTATCATGAAAAAAACAGGAAAGTATCTGACTGTGGATCAGACAAAGCATAAATGAAAAAGCACAAAATTTTAAGTAGTCCTTAGAAGGTCAAATATCATTTGCAAATTTGAGAATGCTTTTGGCTACAATAGAATATGGGTTTTTCCTAACAAATGTAGTTAAGTCTATGCAGTCACATGTTTAGTGCTAAGATTCTCATTATTTTTCACATCCACCCTGGGGAGCCCCAGTAGGAGAACAAGGAGCAAAGACCTTAAATTAATTTCATCAGCAAACCCAGACTTCTGATCTGTCTTCTCATGTGAAAACTTCTTCAAGACTTTTGTTGAATAAATCTCAATTGATTCTTTCAGGATTCCTGTCACTTGTGTATCACAGAATTAATTTTTTTAGCATATTAACCAACTATTGACACATTTAATTTACTTGAATGAAATCACATCATAACTTTTCCTTTGCTTGTATAACAGACAGACTCAGATATTGCAGTCATTTTTTAAATGTCTAATTTTTAGAGTTATAATAGAAGCTTCATGAAGGCAGCTATTAGGGTGATATCAACTATTTTGCTTTTCAACTGTAAGAAATAAATATGTGTGTAGGGAATATATTTGAAAAGGAACTACTTATTGTAGTGAGAAGATAACAAATACAATGTGCCAGTTATAGCACAGATAGAAGAAAAACTTTTAACTCTTTGACAGCTTTTGATCTTTACAGGTCAATTCCATAGGGAAGTATTGTTTATAATGTCATGTTGAATATGCCATTAATACACCTCACTGCGGCCCACCCTGGTGGCGCAGCGGGTTAAAGCACAGCACTGAGAATCTGAGGCCACTTCCGCACGAGTTCGATTCCCGCCTGCCGCCTGCCCCGGAGGAGACCACATGGCGAGCCAGACCTCTCCTGACCCGCCCGCTGCTTCCCTAAGCAGTGTACTTCGTGGATCTGCCTGTTCTGCTCCCCACTCTGTCTCTGGTGAAGCCTCTCACCGCCCCTGAGCCTCTGGCCTGTACCCCAGTTCTGTATGCACAAATAAATAAATAAATCTTTAAAAAAAAAATACACCTCACTGGTTGAGTCTGAATATTGTGATATTTATTGTTATTGTTAAGGGACCATTACTCAAAACTCAGTTAAGATATTTAATAAGTTTTCTTTGGGAAAGAAAAGCTTGGTTTATGAGATCTTTGTTGGTGAGCTACCCTTCTTAACAATTGAAAACAAAACCTTGGTCTTAAAATTGGAACATTAGGAAAGTATAATAGGAGTTCAAATATTAATGATTACAAAATATACACCTTTTTTTTAAATAAATCGACTGAGAAAGACAGTAAATGATCTCATAAGTTTTCTTCCTTAATATATAAGAAATCATATTTAACACTGCACAGAATTTTATTTTAAAATCATGACATATTTTCATAGTTACTTCTGTACTGATTACTGAAGGTAAGTGTGGAAGAGTTGTTGAATAATGACTCACAAAAAAGTTAACTATATACTCCATAAAATTTGGTGGTAGTGATTCAATATTTCTTACCTAACATGTACATCATAATCACCACTAGTATATTTGTATTGTGGATCTATGTAGAAAAACTCTAAAATGCCTTTATTAGGCAAAATGAATGATATATATGAAGACATGCATATGACATACATATACATATGTATTGTTATGGCATTCACATGTAGTAGTTAACTCAAAATGTGAAGTATTTTAGATTAAAAATAAATCATACTCTTTATAAAAAAATATTTTAATTACCCCATACCTCAGAACACATAATTAGTGACATTTCTAATTTGGTGTGTGTGATTTCCTATAACATTTATCTGTGAATATTCTAAGGTGAAATTAGAGTTTATAATTACTGCAAGAAAACTTCATATAATCCATCAAACTTTTCCTCTGAAGAAAATATTAGCTTGAGTCTTTAATTTTCTACAAATGTTTCTGGGTGATTAAAATATGCTATAAAATATTAAGAATTAATTCTTCACCACAAACCACTAAACATGCAACTTTGGGCCTACTCTATGACTTGATCAATGTAAACACTTAAAAATACAGCATTATTGGAGTCCTCCCTGTTGGCCTGAGAGTTAAGTCTCAGCCTGTCAAGCTATCACCATTACTGTGGCCAGAGTTTGATCCCTGCCAATGGAACTAACCTATGGTGCATGGTGCAGCAGACACCCTTGTCTTGCCCACTGCTCCCCTCAAAATGTAGTACAGTAGATCTGCCTTTTCTGCTTCCCACTCTGTCTCTAGTGAGCCCTCTAATCTCCCTGTACCTCTCGCCTACACTCCAGTTCTTTGTGTGTGTGTGTATATATGTGCATATATATATGTGTGTGTGTGTGATATATATATATATGTGTGTGTGTGTGTGTGTACATATATATGCGTGTGTATATGTACATATATATGTACATGTATATGTGCATATATATGTGTGTATACACGTATATATACATGTAGGTGTATATATATAGGTATATATATATATGTGTGTGTGTATATAGGTGTATATATATACACACACGCACATATATATATATATATATATATACATATATATATATATGTGTGTGTGTGTGTGTATATATACACGTATATATATATATAATGTTAAAGTGATAGTATAACATTTAAAAAGATAAAGCATTATTATTCACAGATATAAAACAAGATTTAGAATAGAGTAGTTCAATAATTCCCTAAACCCTAGTAAATTCTCAACTCAGAATTTGACTCTAAATCTATCTGATTCCTAAATATGGAACTGAACAATTGCTCTCATGCTATCCTATATACAGATGAGTATAGAAAACTGTGGGGCAAATGACTATAGAAAACTTCTCTGTGATGGAATTAGGAATATATTACTGGCATTATTATGGTGTCGACATATAGTAGTAAACACATACACATAGCATAACGTTATCTAGTTTGATCAATAATAACTGTTACCAGTAAATGTGTGGAGACCTAATAACAGACCAGAAGGGAAGGAAAATATTATTCAATAAATTACATTAAATGACTACTTTCTAAATAACACAACAAATAAATATATTACTTCATACCTATTTCAAAACAAACTTCAAGTATGCTAATTAGTTACAAATTTAAAAAAAAGCAGGAAAATAACAGTAAATATTAAAACTGGAAGGAGGCTGTATAAATATTTTCTTTAGAAAAACATATTTATTGATGTAATATTGATTTATACCAGTAATTCTACAATTGCATGTTATCTTACTATACCCACCATCAAAGCTCAGTAATATCCCATTAAGCCCCCTGCCCTCTTTGCCTCCACCTCACTACATACCCCTGTGGGCAGCATTCTTCACAGTCCAATGTGCTCTTCCCATCCTGTTTTCACCCCTCCCCCTTTTACTTTACCCTCTCCTTCCCCACCTGGATGCTTCTGATCTGTGGTCAACTTTTAATGGTTGGATGGCTGGATTTTCTTACTTTTTTTTTTTTTTTTTGGTTTCTCTATATTCCACATATATGTGAACCCATCCAGTACTTACAGTACTTATCTATTTCTTTCAGACTTATTTCACTTAGTATAATCCTTTCCAGCTCCATTCATGTTGTAGCAATTTTTGTTGTTGTTGTTGTGTTTTGTTTTTTTTTCTGATTATTCACTGGTAGTTCCTTATAGTATATATGCATCTTGGTGCACTCATCTGCTTTGGGACATTTAGGTTGTTTCCATATCTTGGCTGTTGTAAATAGTACTACTACATAGGAGTGCAAATTTCCTTTCAAATTAGTGTTTCTATGCTCTTTGGGACAATTCCTAGAAATGGAACTGTCAGGTTGTATGGATGATTCATTCTTAGTGTTTTTTGGATACTCATACAACTTTGCATGGGGGTCTGGCCATTCTAAGTTAATATATAATGTAAAGAAATGATTGATCCATTTAAGTACACTGTAATAGGAAATATCTATGTATTGAATATGTGGTAAATAATATATTTGTAAATTATTCTCTGTGTATGTAAAGTAGATGATTAAAATACTAATATTAACCTTTATAAGTAATGCTGAATCTCAATATATAAAAGGTGAAATACTGGCCCTCCCTGGTGGCGCAGCGGGTTAAAGCACAGCACTGAGAATCTAAAGCCGCTTCCGCATGAGTTCGATTCCCGCCTGCCCCGGAGGAGACCACATGGCGAGCCAGACCTCTCCTGACCCGCCCGCTGCTCCCCTCAACAGTGTACTTCGTTGATCTGCCTGTTCTGCTCCCCTCTCTGTCTCTGGTGAAGCCTCTCACCGCCCCTGAGCCTCTGGCCTGTACCCCAGTTCTGTATGCACAAATAAATAAATCTTTAAAAAAAAAAAAAAAAAAAGGTGAAATACATCTGTGACATCACCATAACAGACTTGAAATATCATAGCTACCTGTATGATATGTGACTTAAACTATCAGTAAAACATGATTTCTATTTCAATTTGGGAAATATTAAAGAATACTTTATGCTGATAAGGAGAGGTAAAATGTGTATTTTTCTACAGTGCTGACAGAAGTGCAAGAGTGGGGAGCCAAGCAGGCAGATCGATGAAGTACACTGCTAAGTGGAGCACTGCATGAGACAGGAAAGGTCTGCGGCACCATATAGGTCACCTCCCTGGCCCAGATTGAACATGCTTTTAAGTGGCTGCAGCTAGCTTCACAGTGTTGTGCTTTAACCCATTGCGCTACTAGGGAGGGCCCAATAATTTCCTTTTATAATCTAAGGGAAATAATCTTCAGGGCCCTCCCTAATGATGCAACAGGTTAAAGCACAGCACTGTGAAGCTAGCTACAGCCATTTCAGGGCAAGTTCGATCCCAGCCAGGGAGGTGACCCATTTGGTGCAGAAGACCTCTGCTGTTTTACATGCCTCCCCACAGCTGTGAACTTCATCTCTCTGCCTATTCTTCTGCTCCCTATTCTGTCTCTGGTGAATCTTCTCATCCCACCCTACATCCCTGGCCTGTACCCCAGTTCTGTATGCATAAATAAAAAAAATCTAAAAAAAAATACATAATCTTCATCCCTTGATTTAGGGTTTCTGTAGGAAGATGAAAAAGCCTTTGTATTCCAATGAAGTTGACACAAAAGTTCGTGAAATTGCATTTACAGTTATTTTCATGTGGATATTTTGATTTTCTCTAGTTCTGTGCATGTAAATTATTTACGTTAGCATGCCTCCAAATCTCCTGGATTATGTGGTCACCTGAAAATACTCATCTTTTACCAACCACTCTATCAAACAACCTGTTGTCTGACATGATTTCACGAGATTTTAGGAGTCACTGGTTTCTCCATGTACTCAACACTAAGCATACTTCTGTTGGACTGCTTCTTTTTAGTTACCTTTTTGTCCCTATGTTTTTCCACAGTACTTGCCATTGTTTCAACAAGTTTAGCCATCTCCATTGGGATAATCATTGCTTTGCAATTAGCTGCTTTTTTCTTCCTTAATTCACTCCCATTTCATTCAACATTTCAGTTTCTGGTGCTCTTTTATGGAGTCTCAAAGTTGCCCTCATTAGACTTGCTGTTTTCTGCTCTTCATTTCCAATTGGATAACTCTGACACTCTGCTAAAAAGTCCAACTTTTTCACCAAACAGCTGTGACTTCTTCACCAGGTGCAAACTTGCTTTCACTCCTCTTCCAGGTAGAGCCTCTGTGTCCTGTGCTCTGCTTCTGTTTCTTGTCCCTGCCACCAAGAACTCATGATGCCAAAACAACACAATTATATCAAAGGAAATTGTAGCTAGGGAAACAAGAAAGCATTTTTTCTCCTTAATGTCACATCTTAGTAGAGGGTCCCAGAGCAGTCCTGCTTGTGATCCAAGCTTTTACAAAATGTACTTTTTTTCTTAAAGCTATTTTCATTTCAAAATCTAAATTCAAGTGACAGCCACCCTGCTGTATTCATAATCGTTAGTCTTTTTTGATGACTAAAATCTTTTTTACAGTATTGAGAGTCACATCTGGCTTTAAGCCTTCCATATCTTCCTAGGAATACAGCTGTCCACTTTCAGTTTTTCTCACTACTACCAAATAACTTTCTTGAACAGAATCTAAATGTTAATCATCTTTTCTGCATATATTTAAAGGGAAGCACACACATTCTTTGCTCTGAGAAACTCTGGAGTCCAGTTCAAATCCAGTGTAGTAACAACTACTCCGAAGGGTCATTATCAGATTATCCACTCAGTTCATTGTTCACTTTATAGTTTTTTTTTCTTTTAATTTTCACTTTTTTTTTTTTTAAGTTAAGGTAACTGATTTACAACACTGCTAATAATTCAGAAATAAAGGACCTCATCTCTTCAGTGTGTTATACTTTGCAGAGAAGATTCAGGTAAATGATTTAACAATTTTGACAAATGGTTCTCATAACTTTCTTTGGGAATGCACGCTATTACCTCTCCTTGTGGTTGCTACTATCAGTAAAATCTTTATTTTCAAATAGTGTAACATATTCTAAACTTTGTTAACAAAAGCATATTTAGAATTTAGTCAACTTACTAGTATGCTGCATGTAAAATAATGAATAATTGGATATTTTTATTATTGTCTATATTTTAAGAGAACAGATATATTAATAAGGATCTCCCAACATGGTATTTAAATGAAGTATGTCTCCCTTACCAATCTCATTATTGTCACCTGAAAAACATTAGCAAATTCATACACTGACTTATGATAGGCTCTAGAGAAATTGAGCTTCAATTCACAAAAATGTTGCTACTAAAAAGCCATCTATGAGTTTTCTTCTTAAAAAAAAATATAGTTTTTAAATTGTCACAATTATCAGTATATCACATAATTCACATTTATTAGTTAAGAATACTGTTACTTGGATATAATACTTATACTTCACTTGGATTTATATTGATTCTTTGTAAACAAAGTTGCTAATAATACATAATGTTTTTATTGGATGATGTCACTATATAAGTCATTGTGAACTCTTACAGATAAAAGTGATAATGAAGTGCTGCAGAACTTCTGAACATAATTTTAAAATAAATAAAAATTTCCATTTTTTTTCTCCTAGAAAGAGAAACTGATTTGTAATTCACCTAAATGTGTTTTAGTGCTCCAAATAAGGTGTTAAGTGGAACCATTTTATGCTTAATCCTTAACAATTATAAGAGCAATGACTAAAATAAAAACATATATATTTAATTATTGTATATATGAAATGTGCATATGCTCACATATGCATGTCTACATGTCCACATATGTGGAATTAATACATGAAATACACATACAGAATACACAGGTTTGTGCATATATAGAATGCATATTTTATATATGGTATGTACACACACATATAGCATATATAAATATTCTCTAAATACAAAAACCAAATATTAAATTCATATAAATGCTTAAGCATCTTAAGTTTCTGCCTAATGGTCTCTTAGTTAATTATTCCCTGGTTTCCTACCTGCATTCCTTAAAATGGTAAGTAAATTTCTGTTACTATGGCTTAGAATTTTGAATAGAAGACTGACAATTACATGATTCAAAGTAGATGACAGTTTGCCTTTTTGGAGGTAGTATTTATAGTCTAAAATAATAATTATCTGTAAGATTGTCAAGGGGTTACAAAGTTATTACAATTATTAAACACTTCTATTCATCATAGTAATTTGGAAAGCAGCTTAAAATGGTTAGTCTCTAACTTTGTAGTAGAAATTATATATTTTTTACATATGAGTGAGGTAAAAGATTGAAAAGAGAAGATTCAAATAAATTAGGCACTGACAACTAGATAATAGATACCTTTGATATAAGACGTGCCATACTGATCAGCCTTTGAAGGTCCAATCTTTCCATGACTCTATATCTTGATAATTCTAACTAGAATATTTTTTATTATGACAAAGCTAGGATGGTGCCAAAACATATTCATAATGGATTGTTTTTGTCTGTAAACTGTATTTGGTAGCTTAGACGTCTATAAGCTTCATACCTACTGTATAAAGAATATTCTACTTGACAAGTTAAACTGTCCTCCCTCATGACTCATTGGAACAAGTGGTTAGAGGACTCTGGCATCTTATATATAAGTCAAGGCAAATTATAACATCCTTTGTGACTCTACAAATCATGTCCATCTGTCACTCAGTCTTCATATTACCAAAAAAAAAAAAAATCTTGTCAATGGCAAATGTCTACTCTCTTGATTAATACTGTTAGATTTATAAATTGCTGTTTCTGTTTCTTTTCAGCTTTTTAAAAAAAATATTTATTTATCTATATGAACTTGGGTACTATCCAGTGGTGCAGGGGTGGTGAGAGGATTCAGGAAAGACAGAGTGGGGAATAGAACAGGAAGGTTGACAAAGTATGCTGTTGAGAGAAGCAGCAGGCAAGACCCGAGAGGTCTGCTGTGCCATGTGGATCACCTCCGGGACTGGGGATCGAATTTGCACTGAGGCAGCTGTGGTTATTTTGCAGTGCTGAATCCTAACCTATTGCTCCACCAGGGAGGGTGCAGCTTTTTAAATTTTTTTAATGATTTATTTATTTATGCATACAGAACCGGGGTACAGACCAGAGGTGCAGGGGAGGTGAGAGGATTCACCAGGGACAGAGTGGGGAGCAGAACAGGCCCACTGACAAAGTGCACTGCTCAGGGGAGCAGCAGGTGGGTCAGGAAAGGTCTGCGGTGCCATGTGGGTCACCTCCCAGCTGGGGATCAAACTCATGCTTAAGTGGTTTTAGCTTCTAAGTGCTGTGATTGAACCCCCTGTGCCACCAGGGAGAACTTTTTTTAGTGAATCATGATCCAACACCGATTCAAGTGATTGTAGGTGAAAGTCACTTTGTGGTATGAGTGGTAAGAGCTCAAGTAAGTGGTTTAGTGAAAAAAATATTAATTTTAGCAATCAGTTCTTGATCAATATCTTGACTCCCTTCATTACTAGGCATGGCTTTATGTAATTTATTTTGTCTCTTTGACCTTCACTTGTGTGACTTATAAAATATAACACATTCCACATTGAATTTTTATAGTATATAAATGAGAAAACATATGGATCATTTTTAAAAAGTTTCTGGCCCACTGCCTAGAAACTTAGTAAACAACAACCACTAGTATTAAATAAATCAAGGACAAAGCAGCCATGCCCTAATAGGTAACCACAGGGGTGGACAATACTGTATTTTGATCTTTCTACTCCTCTTCTAGTCCACTCTCAAGGAGAAATATTGATACAGACAGTTTAAGAGCAAGGGTCACGATGTTAGATGTCTGTTTTTTATTTCTGGAAATAACTTCCATAGGAGTATTTCTATCTCCTTTGTTTATGAGTCTTAGAATATGAGTAGGTTTAAAAAGACCAATGCTTTACTAACCTCAGGACAAGCTCTTCATCTGTTCTTATACTTGAAGATAAAATGTATTTTTTAGACTTTTCCCTAGCATCTAAGTCTAGGGATGTAGTCTAGAAAAACCTTGAAAAAGAGTTCTTAAGTTTGCTTAGACAAAAAAGTGCCTACAGTCTAGCTCAAAAAGGGTCACTTTTAGTGTTGGGGGCAAAGTATAAGTGTAATTAAAAATAAGTTAGTTTGGTCTTGACCTCTGCACATATATTTCTTTGAGTAACCTTGCAAACTGTATCCTATTACTTTCAGTTCTAATATTAAGTTTTTACATGCCTTGTGAAAATCTATGGTGAAATATTTGAGTCTATTTCATTTGGTATATTATTTGTTATTTTTTACTCTGCATCTTGCCTACATTGACCAGCCAACTCTTACATAGCATGGGTGATCAGTGGTTAGTAAAAATACAAGTTACTTTATCAAGTCTCACTTTCCGCTTTTTCCATAGTCAGCATCTTTAATGTTGTGTTTGTCTCAAGGACCACATTTTTATCTTCCTTAGCTTTGATCTTTGATGCTCAACCTAGGGAATAACTTTCATTTATTCATTAAGTCTTATAAACAAACAAAAACTTCCACCTGATTAAAAATGTGACCTTCTGAGTCAACAGTGCCAGATCTCTGTAAAGCAACTCCTTTGGTAAATGCCCAGATGAACATACAGTGGGATCCTTCACTAAGTGATCTAAATTCTGTTGCATTTTAAAACCTATTTTATAGTAAAATTATAGCATACATGTATAGGAAAGTATACAGAAAATGTGAATCTATTAAATAAAACAAAGCACTTAATTACTTGAATATAGATGTTGAATATTGTTAGCATTATTAAAAATACTTTCCTTCAGTAAATATAGGAGTGCAGGTTTCCTTTCGAATATGTATTTTTTTAAAGATTTATTTATGCATACATAACTGGGGTATAGGCTATGCAAGGATTCACCAGAGACAGAGTGAGGAGCAGAACAGACCTACTAACGAAGTATACTGCTAAGAGGAGCAGTGGGTAGATTAGGAGAGGTCTGCCGCACCATGTGGATCACCTCCCGAATCAGACTCATGCTGAAGTGGAATCAGGGGAATCAGACTCATGCTGAAGTGGCTTTAGCCTCTCAGTGCTGTGCTTTAACCCGCTGTGCTACCAGGGAAGGCCCTGAATATGTATTTTTAACTGATCATTTCATTTATATTTGGAATATAGAGAAATCAAACAAAAGTGTCAGGGAAAAAAAATAATAATTTACAAGTTGGTTGTAGATCTGAGGCAGGGAGTGGTGGGAAGGGAGAGGAGTCAATGGGGAGGGGTTAAGAGAAAAGGGATTATGGTGATGGGTCATGAGTGCTGTGGTGTTGGAAGAACTACAGGAACTATACCAAAAAGCAGAAATGAAATACTATCCAAAAATTAACAAAAATATAAAAAATTAATTAAAACACATAAATATGTCTCTGCCCTTGCTCAGTCTACTCAGAATTTTTTATAGGTAAATTCTGTACTTGTTCTGGTAATCAACATCTGATATTTATTTTAGTTTGTTACCAAATAACTGGGAAATAAATAGGTTTCCCAATTTTTTAAAATTTAAAGGAGCATACACTACATATATCAGATTTTTTAATTAGCATTGTTCATTGTTTACAAATATTTTGTGTGACATTTACTCTTATTGTGTTGAATTTTTTAATTACTTATCTATTCTTGGATATTCCATAATTTGTGTTCATTCTAATTTGTTGCACATTAAGTTGTTGGTTGGTAATGACTATTATGAAAATTGCTTCTCTAAGCATTCCAGAGCTATTTTGTGTGTGTCATTGTACAATTCTTTGGGAAAGTATTCCTTCATGTTGACTTGCTAGATTATAAGATAGGATAAGGGTATGTATATTTTCAGTATACAATAATAAAATCTTTCCAAAAGTTTATGTCCTTTTACATTCTAACCAGCAATATCTGAGATTATCTGTTACTCCCTCTCCCTCTCTCTGTATTTTTGTGTGTGTGTGTATATGTATGTATATATTCCATATTCCCTGACAATTAAACTTTTAAGCACATTTTCATATATTTGTTGACCTTGTAAAATAACTTACTTTGTGAAATTCTTATTTAAGTATAAATTTTAAATTAAAGCAAGCACCAATGAATACCTATTTTATTGATATGATTTCTATTTCACCATTGACTTATACACAAAATTCCACTGTGAGCAAATTTGGAAAAAGCACTACCCCTCTCCACAAAAATTAAAACAAACAAAAGCCACATTAAGTCATGTAGACGATCTAAGATTTTTCTAGACTGATTCTAAAATTGCCACTTCTTTATGGGAAATAAAAGTCAGGAATGACTGGAATATCTTAGTTGGATTTAATATTCTCCAGATCACAGAATTGGAGAGAATACTCAGAATGACTTCATGGCATCTTCAAAATTTTTTATCTGCATTTGGGAGAAGGGATGAAAGTTGGCCCAAAGCCTTAATCTACATTTTAACTGCTTGAAATATCCTGGGTAAAAATAATATCACGAAAACAATGAAACTGTTCATCCACAGCCCCAAGAAAAGACAACTGTTGAAAAAACCATGACTTTTATAATGCTGTAGGCTTTGTTCAAATTATTGAAGAAACTCCATACTTGTTAAGGTGGATCTGAAATTTGAAGCCTTTAGTGTCACTGAAGGCATCTAGTATGGTCAGCCTTAGGGGTGTGGAACATTAAACTTCTATCTTCAGAGAGAATAAAGATAAGTGAATGTTTAATATAGTTAAAAATCTATCATCTCAAATTGATTAGAATAAGTTATCCTGTATAGGTCACATATGAATGGAATTTGAGATTTTCAGCTTATTTATTTTCAGAGCAATTTTAAGATTTATCAATGAAACTGCACAATGTTCACAGCTCTGTATTGATTTCCAGTTTCCTTTGATTTTAAGGTCAGTATGTTATTTCCTCCTTGACAGAACCATTCATTTTAATATAATCACTGCTCTCACAGTTTTGTTTGATGGTCTGGCATCTGTATATTAATGCTGAAGTTCAACAAAGATGTTTATTTGATTCCCTATCTACACCTTATAGTTTCACAGATATCTTTTACATCAATTATAATACATATATTACACTAGATGAATAATCGGTGGTGTAATTTTTATGTATTATGCAGGCTTGAAATGCATATCATAATTTTTTGAGAACAGAAGTGATCAATAGAGTATTTTGCTTCATTTAAGAATATTGGTCATTTGTATGTCAGTTAATTTAAAATATGGACATAAAACTAGTATAACTTAGGAACTGAACTTTTAACTTGTTTTAATTAATTAAAATTTAACTAACCACATATGGCTGGTAGGTACTAGTTAGTATAGGTCTAGAAATCTATCTGTATAGAAAAATTTATGTAACATTTCTTGCAGTTGTGGGAATAATATTGACAAATTATTATTCTTTAAACATAATGACTATTTCTGAATGTTCCAAATTCTACATAATTTTCTGCAACTTTATACTGGTATTTCTTAAAATAACCTATTTTGATTTATTTATATATATTATATTGATATCTAGTTTCATAATTCATGCTAATAAAATTCATGTTTTATTTAAAAAACATAAATTTATGTTTTTATTTTAATTTTCTTATTCAATGACTTTTCAAAGTAATTGCTCAAAAAATCAGCAAAAAATTCACTGACAACTTGGTCAACATAACTCAGTAGGTTTTACTTCTATACCACAAAATCCTTTTTTGCACAGTCTAACAACTGTTCCCAGATAAATATTTTAAAAGGATCTTGCTTGAAAATTTGATTACTACATTAGAGGAGCTATTTATTTTTGTTCAAATATTTCCCCAGTTTTGTCTCTTATCTATCCCATGATCGTTTGCAATCTTATTTTATTCATTCTCGCGCTTTTGAAAAGTATAATTTTCTAATTTAATATGTCTATCTTGAGAGCTGACAATCTGAACTATTGGCAGTGTGTTTTTGCTTCAAAATAGACCTTTTGGTACAAATAATATGCAAATCTATTTTTGAAAATAATTAAATAATCTGCTCAATTTTCATAAAAAGAAGTATTATTATTTTTCTATTGATTAATTTTGGTGTCACTTCCTTTTCAAAAATTGGTAACCATTCTAACATATAAGCATTGAATTTTTTCATTTATTCATCTTAATGTGGACTTATGCAGTGATCAGTATTTATTAGAGCTAAATTTTCTGTACTCGTTTCTATCTTCAACTCAAAGTCAAATTCAGGGTTATTGTTTGCTTTGTGGTCTCAATAAATTTGTATAAGGAAATAGCTTTACCTTAATTTTTTACATTCATCTCATAGTAAAGCATTCTGTGAACTTTTGTATGGAAAAGAAAGGTACATAGTATTTTTATCTACAATTTCCCAAATCTAATTAACTAGAGAGGGTGGTTCCTATATAGAACAACTCTATGTCTACTATGAATTATAAAGACTATTCTATATAATTATGAAATTGTCGGAATATCAATATGGATTTTTATAGAGTTAAAATTATTCTCAAATGCTGGTGTTTTTCAAGGTTTTAATTTTGCTTTTATTTGTTAACTTCCCCTGTTTCTGACTCTTACTGTTCAATGTTTTGTATGTGTATTTCCTGTTATTAAAAGTGAAAACAAAGTTGCAAAAAAATTATATTATCAATTTATTAGTAAACTTTATTATCTTACGTCAAATACTTTAAGAAAATATCATAGTAGTCAGGAGTCATTTACCAAACCAACCAACCAACTTTTGCTCTAATTTAAAAACACTTTTTAGTGTATAGATTTTATATCAATTGAAATATGCTTGAGATATGCATATCTCAATATGGATTTTACCCTATCATCTATTTTACAGCCTATTTTTAATTTTAAGCACTCAATTTCAACAGAAAAATAAAACATCAATTTCTATTAATTCTAGCTTTAAAGTAGATTTGTGTGTTTAACATTTCTCCTTAACCCTGATATGGAAGTGACAGACTTACTCCTTCTCATTCTTCATTGATTTCTCTTGGTCTCCAGGATTTTAGAGAAATTGATAACTTTGAAACATAATTATTAGAAGTTATTATATGAGAAAAATAACATATTACAAACATCGATATCAAAAACATGTTCACTGAAATTATGACTTTTCCCTAACCCCTAATCATCTGAATGCACACTTGAATTATTTAAAAATTAAACAAAAGTTTAAAACTGCACTGGGATATTTTTTAAAAGTTATAAAATTTGAATAAATATCAGAACTTAGAACTTAAGCAACTAGAACTCCCCATAACTTCACGTCAACATTTTTTGTGTTGTTAAGGGCAACAATCAGTGATAATGTTGGCAGCTAGTCACCTAACGTGATTTGACATCGACCTTTGCCAGCACATTTTAGCTTCCATTTATTACTAAGACATCAGCTAACAAAGATAGGAGGGGACAGTCTACACTTCCCACCCTAACTTTGGTGTTTTATAGCAAAAGAAAATTGATTTAAGCAACAAAGTCTCAAATTCCGTTGTTCTTTTCACGGAGTATTTAATGGATTCTAAATCTGTGCAAAGAATCATGCTCAGACAGCGTTTAATTCTAAATAGCATCCTAACCATAAAAATGTGACTCCTCTGTCAGCACAACACAGACCTCCTATGGAAGATTTTAAAAGAACCATGCACAGTGCTGCAAATATTTCATTTCAACTTCCATACCATCCCATGCTGTGATGTTTTCCTTGTTCCTTATGTGCAGGTCAGTCTGCATATTTCCCACAGAATCCCCGCAGAGGACCTTTGACATGTACATGAAGTTATAAAAACATTTGGTTGAGCCAGGCTGCAAAATATGGAGACACATTCCAAACTTTACCCAATCCTATGAAAATAGAGATGGAAAGCTAATTACCTGAGTGAGAAGTTGCCTTTATTTGAATTTTTTATTATAAATTAATATTTCTGCAAATAGTGGTGGAAACTTCAATTAGCAATTTAAATTAAAATACTGTTTAAACATATTTTCATTTTCTGTTTTGGCGACCTGAAGATGATAAAAGGAGAAAAGCTGCTAGTTTTTATTTGGGGTGATCTTTAACTTCAAGAATAAAACCAGATTTTCTAAACATGTGGTCAAGAATATACCTTTGAAATGTAATTTAGTATGAAGAAAAGGCTGCAGTTGTTTTTTGATATTTATTATGTGGATGTTTGTTTCTTAAAAGTGAATCTAACATTTTTTATAAGTAAAGATATTAATAAATGAATTATTTGAAGATAAGCCAGTGTACAACTTGAAATCCAAGAATATAGAAATATGCTACAATTGTAAGGCACATAAGAATTCTTTAAGAATATCATCTCCTGCATTAGAGATAATATATTTGTATTATAACTGATTCTGTTTCAGTATCTTCTTTTAAGTAAGAATATTATTTCCCATATTACTGATATATTTTATCTACTTTTATGCTGAACACAAATTATTTTAGTAATTTTTTTTTTAAGATTTATTTATTTGTGCATACAGAACTGGGGTACAGGCCAGAGGCTCAGGGGCTGCGAGAGGCCTCACCAGAGACAGAGTGGGGAACAGAACAGACAGACTGACGAAGCACACTGCTGAGGGGCGCAGCGCAGCGGGCGGATCAGGAGAGGTCTGCCACATCACGTGGTCACCTCCGGGACAGGCAGGAATCGAACCCATGCGGAAGCGGCTTTTAGATACTCAGTGCTGTGCTTTAACCCGCTGTGCCACCAGGGAGGGCCTATTTTAGTAATCTTTGTTAAAGTGTTTTAGATTTCTAAGAATTTGCAAAAGTTGCAGAGCTCCAATATACAAAATACCTAGTTTTCATCTTTATTAGTAGTATACATGAATGACAACTAACTAGCAAATATTGAAACAATGTGATTAGCCAAAATCCATGCTCTATTCAGGTGCAAGTGATGTTTTTATAGGAGAAAAAGTGAAATAACTTTGAAGAGTAAAGAAAATTGTAGGATTGTAAATCTAGACTTTAATATCACTAAAGTATTTTGTGACCATAATGACTTACTGATTTCAATTCCTCCATAGTATGAATGCCAATCTATTTCTTCTATCCAAACTATGTAATTTTAAATTTAAAAAATACATTTAATAATATGATAATTAAACAGTAAGTGCAATAGATAAGTATTTTTGTTGTTTTTTAACGTATTAGAAACGATTTCATTGAAAGCTTTAGTCAACCCACTTACTGTTAATCAAATAATCTCACTATTATAATAAATATTTACTAAGTGCTTACTACATGACAGTTACTTTCAAAGCACCACAGATAATGTTAATAAAATAAGCTAAACTCTTTGCTTTCAAAGAGTTTATTTACATTTTACTGGAATAGTTTAGATTTATACCAATAATTTTGTTTATGTCATTTGTTTAGGGGTAGTTCTTAGTAGTCTTCATTCTTCCTATGAAAATTATCTTGGTTTTCATAATAAATTATATGTTTAATATACCCCTAAAATGAGGAGTGTGTGCTGAAAGTATCTGTATTTATGTTAGACTATTTTCCAAATAGTTACTAAAAAAATCATGGGTCAACCACAAGCAATTCAATGCTTGATCAGATTTAAGTTATAAATAGCTAATTTATTTGTAGTAGTAGTAGTAATACAATGATGGTCAAGAGGCTTGCTTAGTATGGAAACCAAAGGAAAGTGAGAAATCCATAAAGCCACTGACTATACATCTGACTTTCAGGAAATGTGAACAATGCTACAGAAAGGAAGACATAATTGTTGATTCAATTATTCATTCAAACTGATTCAAATAATGATACATTTGTTTGTTATTTAACATCATTTTTCTCTTCAAATATTCTTGGAGTGTCGATCTTGTGGCCTGTGGTTATTGATTTGCCCAAATCATGCACACCAAAGTCATATTTTATAGAAATTTGTTGATTTTCTAAACAATTATTCTTATACTTTTATGTAAAAGCTAGATATAGCTTCCTTTTAAATACAAACCTATGAGTAAAATTAACAAATCATGTTTCAAGCCAATTAAAAATAATGTGTAACAGTATCTTTTTTTTTCTTGAAGACTAATTATTTAAACCTGCTCTTAATTGTATAGCCATATTATCACTAACTTTACAAGGCAAACCTCAGGAATTTTGTCACTTGATACCACAGCTTCTTTGAATTTTTATGTAGAATGTCTAAGTATAATACTAGATTGGGGTAGTTCGCTCAGTAAACAACCTTGGGCAGTGGTGTGAGGAGATAAGAGCCTTGACTGTCCAGCTTCCTGTTAATTGGCTTTCTCATGTCTTGTCTTTCAAAGGGAACTGATTATTCAGTGCAAAATATTTACTAGAAACTGTCAATGTTAACATTTATGAGAGAGTAGCAGTCTCTTCTGATGCTTAGCACACCTGTCTAGTGTTCTTTAGTAAATAACTGTTCTCTCCACAAAGTTTGATGGAACATTTCCCAGTTGAAAAATATAACTTAAATCTCATGACTCTGCAAAATGTCATCCTCTTTTCCACCTTCCTACAACATTTCCTATGGTTTTGAAAAGCTCTGTGTGTACCCTGTAGCACTTAACCAGATGCTCTGAAAATGCCAGAAGATTTGAGGAAAGACTAAAGATTTGAAGACAAAGATTAAAGTAATCAATGTTACTTTTATTTCCCTTTGTTCAGTTTTTCTCTTACATTAACTTTATTCTCTTTCCTTAAGTTCATTCTTTCATTGATTATAAAAAATTAAAAAAATATATTAAAAAGTTATAAAAATTTCCAAAGCTTATGATTTGTAACATTCTATTTGTATAATCATTTGCTAAAATTAATGGAAAGGAAGTTTGTGTGATAGCTTTATGGTTTCTCATTTAAAAGAAAAATAAACATGCATAAACTCACTTTTCTTTTTCTTTTTAATTTAATAATATGGCATTTGGCTAATATGAAAAGATTTCCCTATTTACCAATAATGAACTTTCCCTGGAACTTAAACTTAGGAGAAATAAGTGGAATTGTTCTAAAAATATTTTTTCTCTGAAAGCATGTTTAATAATCATAAATCCAAATATTTATAATTTCATGACTTTCCTTGATATTTTTTGAGACTCAAATGTTATGGTGTAATTATGAACTAGTAATTATGAATAAGTAATTATATACTGAATATTACCTTTCCTTTTTCTCTTTTACTAATGTATGTTTCCAACAAGATACATTATTTTAGGTAACCTACGTAATGACATATTGTAGCCAAATAAGAATTGGGAATAACTTCTAAGGTCACGAAGAATGTAGTAGTCAAATATTGAATTTTGTATATATTCAACATTTAAAAAATATTAATCAACAACATAGATAGAGACCTTGTCCCTTATTCCAAGAAGTTTAGAATTCAACTATGAAAAATTTAAATTACAAAATTATTATGAATAAAGGCAGATGGTAATATTATAAATAAATTTCAGGAAAATCTATGGAAACTTGACTTGTATTTGGGAGATATTAAATTTACCAAAGGAAATACAATAACAGGTGACAAAGACCTGGAAGAATTTATAGATGCTCAACATGGGGAGATCAACGGAAGGAAATATTATGAGCAAAGACAAGGAGGTGAAACATTTGCTCAGCAACAAAGCAACCTGTAGAAAAAGAAATTTTCTGTATGGAATGGTGTTGAATTTGAGCTAAAGCAATTGACTTGGTTATTAAGGAATCTAGAATTTCAAAATTAGGCATCTCTGAATAGTCCAATAAAGCAATCAGGAACAAATAAATATTTCAGAATTAGAAAGGAAATTTTATTCAAAAATACTACTTAGTGATCTTAGATACCATTTTTTTTAAAGATTTATTTATTTGTGCATACAGAACTGGGGTACAGGCCAGAGGCTCTGGGGAAGCCAGAGGTTTCACCAGAGACAGAGTGGGGAACAGAACATGCAGATCGACGAAGTACACTGCTGAGGGGAGCAG
>NW_004567102.1:41411383-41412177 GCF_000260355.1 Condylura cristata
AAAACTTCTGTACAACCAGTATTGATTGGAAACATGTCTATCATAGCTAGTTAGATAAAGAATGGCAAACTTTTAATTCTAATCTTACAACAACAATGGAGATACAGCAGAAGCAATGGCATGAATGAATTGGAAGACATGGTATGTTTATTTTTGCTGATGCTGGTGTATAAAACAATTGTTCTGTTGTTTTCAGTGATAACTTGTTTTGGTTTCAACCTACTCTTATCTACCACACATATCTAGTATTCTTTATAATAATTTTATTTCCATGAGTCTGTTTTCTGTAAGTACATTTAACAATTGTTTAAATCAATTTCTTCCTCATTCATACTTTTTGGTTTATAAAATACATGAAGATTGACTGAATAAATGATCAGTAATTCCAGTACTCAGGAAGTTTTATAATCACAAATTAAATAGATGGTGCATTTCATTTATTCAGCTGCCAAGATGCTGATATTGCTGATAATTACTTAAAAGATATTTAAATAATTAAAAAAAATCTATTTCATTATTCCTGAAAACCTTCCATTGAGTTTATTTTTATTTCACTACTTAAAAAAAAAAAAAGAGTCTAGCTCATAAGGTAGAAATACAGATAGTAATTAAGATTTGATATAGACATATAATTATATGAACATTTAGTGATGAATCATTCTCATAAAGCCTGAAATCAATTTTAGGCTGGAAAAGGACAGTTATTTGGTGATATCAGAAGGAAATGACAATTTTCTAAGCAATGGAGATACAGCAGAAGCAATGGCATGAATGAATTGGAAGACATGGTATGT
>NW_004567102.1:41412277-41435555 GCF_000260355.1 Condylura cristata
AAAAAAATCTATTTCATTATTCCTGAAAACCTTCCATTGAGTTTATTTTTATTTCACTACTTAAAAAAAAAAAAAGATTTCAAAACAAAGGCATATATTTGCTTTAGAATAGGAGGCCAGAATACTTTCAGTTTTCAACTGTTTCACTTGTAGATACATCTACAATTAAGAAAACATCCATAACTCAATGCTTAGATGATATTAAAGTATCATCTTTAAGAACGTATTTTCACCTTATTTTCTATTCATTTCTTCCTTTAGAATTCATAGATGAAGACATGAATATGAGTTGTCCCCAATACACTTCCCTTCCTCTTGGGACCTCTGATAATCCGCATATATTTCACTAAACCTATGATGTGTTTTTACTGTCCTTTGCTAGGAGGTATTTTTGGCTATTATATTCCGCAGATTAATATAACCACTCCATATCTGTCTGTACTTTCTGAATTGTTTAACTTGATAATAATCTTCAGGTTCACCCATTTTATGCTGGAAAGCATGATTTCATCTTTCTTTAATTGCTGAGTAGTACTCCATTCGTTATATATTTCACAATTTCTTTATCCAGTTATCTGTTGATTAGTGCTTAGGTTGCTTCCATGACTTGGCAATAGAGGAAGTGCTGGAGAACACAGGAGTTCATGTATTTTTATATTACAATTTTTGTATTCTTTGGATAAATATCTAACATCAACATTACTAGATCATATGCAGTTTCCAATATTTTTTTAAAGATATCTTCAGCTGGTAATCCAAAGATTCCGCACCAAATTGCATTTCCACCAAGATTGGAATAAAAAAATACTCAAAATTCGGACCCTCCCTTATGGCGCAGCGGATTAAAGCACAGCACTGAAAAATTGGTGGTAGCCATGTCTCTGAGAGTTCACTCCCCGCCACGGAGGTCACCCACATGGCACGGCAGACCTCTCCTGTCAAACCTGCTGTTCCCCTTAGCAGTGTACTGTGTCGATCTGCCTGTTCTGCTCCCCATTCTGTCTCTGGTGAACCCTCTAACTGCTCTTGCACCTATGGTCTATACCCCAGTTCTCTATGCATAAATAAATAAATATTTTAAATAATACTCAAATTTTTACTTTTGTCTATTAGCATCTTTTTTATTTATTATTTTCTCGGGTAGCTCTAATTAATTGATTTATTAATTACATTGTGGTAACACTGGTTTACATCTTTGTGTTTTAGAGGCATAAGTTATTCCCCTTCAGCTTTTGCTATTACACCACAACCACCTCTAAAGTACCCAGAGTTTCTCTCCTTATATCATTATTCTCCATCTCCACTTTCACTTCTCATCTCTTCCCTTTTTCTACTCCCCTTGATAGCCACAATTCTAAGGTCAGATTTCCTGTTTTTTTTTTTTTTTTTTTTTTGAGTTTGTATTTATCTGAAGAAAACAAAAATATTGCATTGATAATCCATGACATGCTATCACACAAGTACAGGCAAGCCTGGTTTTCAGCAAAATCCTGAAGTGTGTGATAGCTTAAACTTCATATTTACATCTTTATAATTCTGCTTGGGAGTTCCATTCCTACTTCATTGATATTGCTTATACACCTGTGTTTCAAGGGCCTATGCCTTTAACAGAGGAAGGACTTAATCCTCTTAAGTCTTTCTTGCCTAACCCCAACACAGTATCTTTCCATCAGACTGTTCTCAAACTTCATTAACTGCTGATGCCAGTGGGAACAATACAAGGTTTACATTTAATTTGGGAAAGGATGAATGCCAAACTCATAACTAGCCAAATTAGATAAAGTTTCTTAGGTAGCACTATCCCTGACCCACCTCAAATACAAAACCTTCTCAATAAGTACCTGAAGATATGATATTAATGGTGGGGAATTTCAACGTAAGAGTAAACCAGCAGGATAATATAGAAGAGGTATTTTAGAAACATTTTTTCTGTCATTAAAATTAGATCAATAAAATGATTTATTCTATTTCTGCATGTAATTAGGACTTCCTAAGAGGTCAAAATTGCACAATGAAAAGTATTAACTAGATAAATTATATCCATGTAATGACTAGAGACACATTTTAACTCACATTTTGGAGACATATTTTAACTCACCTCTTTGAAGAGCAGCTTATTTTGTAAATTAATAATATTTTAGTAATATTTTGCTTTTTTATAACAACTATTACTGAAAAAACTCAAAAAAATAATTATACCAAAATAAGTATCTGTTTGATGATATCTAAACTATGTATGACTAGGGATAGGTTAAGGAAAGACTTGTGTGGTGGAGGGGAATTTCTATTCAGACTGGTTGTCTATAAGAATGAACCTACAAACTGGTATTCAGAATGTGAAAATTAAGAATGAGCCCATCACCTTCTGTTATGCTATATTCATTCTTTTAGGTTGTAATTTTTTTACTGTATTCTGTCTTTTTTTAAACAAGAATTTTAACTGCAATGAACTACAAGAGCAACTGGTCAACAATTCATAAAGTCAATACTGTGTACTCCAAGATAATTATTAAGTCACTACTCATACATTTTTACAATTACACATTTCAAATTCTGTCATTGCTTCTATGAATTTTTAATTTCTAATCACTTAATCATATTTCCATCTTGTGGGCAACCTGCAAATTCTCCAGACCAAAGTTTGACATGTTTTAGCATTAAATTGAGAATGTGAAATGGTTTTGAATTTTTATTTTATATTTTTTATCAGAATAACCTAGCTTTTCATAGTACAATTTAGTATTGTGTTTGCAAATCTCCAAAATAATGCCACTGAGCCAAATTATGTCTGTGTCTTCTATGATCTGTAGGTTCTTTCTGTCACAAACATACCTAACTAGGCATTATCTCTCTTGTACGTATCCTTTCTTCTTACAGTAGTTCATTATTTATGACCTCAGGATTTTCATTATTTCTTACTACTTTTACAACTTGTTAGGTCAATTTGAATTGCCACCTTGTTATTTAAAGAGTTAGTGAACACACACACTTAAACTTTCAAGTCACTGAAAAATATATAAAACTTCTGTACAACCAGTATTGATTGGAAACATGTCTATCATAGCTAGTTAGATAAAGAATGGCAAACTTTTAATTCTAATCTTACAACAACACATATTGCCTTCTCTACACTTAAAAATCACAGATTATTCACTGACCTTTGTCTGAAAAGCAAATAAATGTATTTTCAACATTTGAAAGTCAACGTGAATTTCAAAGAACATTAAATATTATATTGCTATTTAAAGTATATAGTACTCTACAAGTTAACATACCTAGTAGTATCAAGAAATAAATTTAGTATGAAGCAAAATGTAGATAGTCAAAGCCATTAATTTAGAATAATTATGGCCACCCAAATTCTAAGTAGGAATACTACAATAGGAAGTGTGAGTTGAATTGTGAAAAAGAAGAGGAGGTGCAATAATTTATCCATCCCCCCAACCTTATTCTCACCATAAGTAGTGATCATTATAAAGGGATTTTGGATTTTTATCTTAAATCTTTTAAGATGATGATAAAATAATTTTATGAACGACATGAAACAGAAAGTCATAGGTTTTATTAAAAGCAGAAGTAATAGGTTGAAAACAGAAGTCATAGGTTTTGTTAAAAGCAGCTTTTTTCTCCCTGTAAAAAATTGTATATGCTAGAATATAAATACAAAGTCTAACTAGAATTTTTTACACAAAGATTATTCATACATATGTCGAGTTGCCATTTCCTTTGACATATAAGACTTGCTTGTGGAAGAATAAACTTGTCTTCCAGATCAACACACGTTTAAAATGTTCTACTCACTGAATAGAAGAAACTTTTCACTTCCTTATTATCAACCTGTCTTTCTTTTTAATGTTGAAGTTCAGAGTTCAGTCTATTGGTCTTTTCTATTTTTTTTAAGAACATCCATTTTCATGAATTTATTCAATTTAATGGGATTATATATTATATATATATGCATGTATTTTAAATACCCTATTATATATTATCTATCTGTCAAATCATCCATCTATCTTTCATCCATATCTAAGTTAAAATGGTTCCCTCCCTCCCCCCTAACCACAACTACTACTATTAACTACTGCTGTTATTATATGAACTCCATTTACAATGGACTTCTTGAAATTCTTTAAATAATGATACCTGTAACTTACAAATTTGCATTCATTTTTCTCTTGATAAGGGTCTCATGCTCAACACTCTGTACCAATGACCTAGTACTTGCCCTGGCATAAGTGGGTGTTTAAATTGCTTAATAAATGACTAGATATGCTTTCAATTGAGTGGAAGTTGATGTAATTTATGTTTGAAATAAATATTGAACAGAAACTTTGATCCTGATTTATCTCTAAATTAAAAAAGCATAAGCCTGAAAACAGGGGTCCTTGTCTGAATAACATGTGAAAATATTACCAATTGATCAATGCTGAAAACTATTTAATTCATCTTATAATCAATAATATATTTAGTAACTAGTTTGAAAACATTCCTCAACCAATGATTTTATAAGGTTTAACATGACAAATGCAATATTACCATTTGATTTTATCTCTTCTCCTAAGATATTTCATTTTATTTCACTTTATCATTCCTTTACAGTAGCAATAATTATGCTTCTTCTAATTATTGGTTGGTATTTCACATTTAATCACTCAGATGTTTTTAGGTGAATATTCACATTTAAAAAATGCAACATATGCACATGCTCTGTGTTGAAACAAAAATGTTTCAACATTATTATCATGCATTATTCCATCGTTCACTTTCTCTTGTTTTACATCTAAAAGAATAAATATATGTAAAATATCCTCAAAAGAATGATTTCTCAAATTATTAGAACATCACCTCTAGTTATTAAGTAATAGGCTACTAAAAAAGTTTTGTCATTTAAAATACTAAGATTAAATGCAGTAATTAAATATCATACTGCTTGTGCATAAAACTGTATATGTTTATGTACTCATCATCCACAAAATAGCACATTAAATACTTAAGGTTTGATAGCAACTAATGCATAAATGACAGAAAGTATAAGATAGTATTTTGAGGATACATGCTTATAAATGTATAGAGAAACAGCCTAATTAGACATAATAAAGAACTGAGAAACATACCCTCACATAAAAAAAAAAAAGTGTATGACGGAGGAGCAAAGAACTCTGTAGAGAAAACACTGATGTCTCAAAAACTATGTGAGCAAATTTTGATTATTATGTGAAAAAAATATTTCCATGCATTGAAATAGATTAGATATATATTTACCACATTAAAAGGCAAAAGAATAATATTTAGATACATGAGTAGGAGAAATTCATTTATTATTTTAAATTGTAAATGTTAAGTACATTTTTAGGGTCAGACACATTTCTAGTGTCTTGGAATATACAATTTTTAGACTTTTTTTGGGACCTAACCTATGACCTATAGTGAAGTATATTCTGTATGCCCTGTGAATAATGTATATTCTTCTGATTTTGGGTAAGTGTATATATTTTAAATAACAGAATGCAGGATTTTGTTTTGTTTTGTTTTGTGGCATTTCAAATATGCTTCTCCATATTAGACATAACAAATGTCATTTATTCTATATTCAAGTTGAATTTAATTAAGTCATCCTCATGATTCTGTGACACTTTCAATTCTTTCTCATAAAACACTATTACTAAATGTAAAAGTATTTTAAAAAACATTGATATATGGAATTAAAAAAATGTAATCCTATAGGACAGCAATGATTTCTATTAGCCTCTTTTTTCAATGCAATTTGTGAATAGTATATTAATACTTCCACTTTACAAAATAATTGTCTGTAATGTGATAGTAATTGGGTTTTATAAGTAAAATTTTATTGATATCCTTACTATTAAAGTCCCACACATTTCTTTATATTTTTAGATATTCAGTGTTTGGGATGAGGTCTGATCATGCCTAAGGTCTTATGTAATAGTAAATTGTTTTCTTGAAATGTATCCAGTTGTTCTCACTACAAATATTCAAAAGGGCTCATTTACAGCATACATTTGCCAACACTGAAAATTATATTTCATTATTTTATCAAATTTACAGGTAATAAAATAGCATACCATTGATTTGATCTGAATGTACAGTTGGACTATTTTTGAATATGCTTTGTGAGCATTTATAATTTTTACTTTTTCAATTTATTCATTTATTTTATTCTGTCTGTCTCTTTATTACCAGAACTAAAGTAGTCTTAACTGAAATAATCAGTGCATATCATTTAATTTCAATTTGATTTTATGATTGCTCATTTAATTTTTTTCATCTCTGGTCTTTTGCCAAATTAGATTAGTATCTCTCTGTTACTTTTTCGTCCAGTGAATAAAACACTATGCAAATTTACCTTTACCTCTAAATGGTGGTTACCCTTATACATACTACACTAATATATTCTGCATTTTCATTTAATTTTCAACTTATGAAAGGAACACCTATACATGACATTATTATAAAGCGAGTCTAAAGTATGCTTTCATTCTTCACATTTCCTTTCTACTTCCAGATTTTAAAACATGAAACTGCTACTTTTAAATTTTGCAAGAGACATATTTGATACTAATCTTATCTCTTTACAATTAACTTCTTCTAATACAATTGCCATTATATTAGTCTCCAGTCTACTGCTTTTTTTCTGAGTACTTTCAATTCATTAGTTAATTTTTATTTTCCCTTTCTCCTTCCTAAAATTCTACTTTAATAATTTTAATATCCTGATAACATGAAGTCTTCATTGACACTCTCCTTTTATTGCCTCAACTAAAAAATCTAACACTAGATATATGCAATTTTCCTTTTAGTTTTTATTTTAGCTTATTTCTAGATTGTCAAATCTTCTGAAGAATGTCACAAAACAGTGTAAATGTACTGTAACCTATAAAGTGTCAATTATTAACCTAAGTTCTTACTATTTTTTGCATAATTCCCACATTCACTATTAATCATAGCCATTTCAAACCTCCAATTTCCTGAAATAGCTTAGCCACCCCTTCCCTGTATTTTCTCTCATTTAACTTTATATTTCTCTATGAAAATTGAAGCCATCAGATTACCAACATTCAAATCTACCCATGATTGTGTCCATACTGTTAATTTTTTACTAAAAATAGAGTAATAGAGATTTTCTTAGGAAAAAAGGTATCGATGGTGAAGGTGCCTGTTCACATTGGTTGGTGTAACTTCTATGGCCCAATACTATCACTGAAGAAAAGTGGGTCTAATATTGGTCTGCTATTTTTACTTTTTGGTCATTGTTTATAAATTTTATATAAGTCAGTTTACTAGTTCATATATCTCTGTATATACTGCTGACAGTAAAGTTTCATGTCGGTTCTAATAATATGGTTAACTCATCCTTTATTTCCTATTATTATTGAGATTCTACTTTTCTTATTATACTTTTATGTCTAATGAAACAGAGTAGACCCCAGGCTCTGTTAACTTTTTCTGCTATCCCAACTTATATTGCTCTATTACATGTGTTACTTTTCATTATTAGTATTAATAATAGTAATGATAAGCTATCATTATTATCTCAAATGAGTCTCTGATGTGAGTTAAGCATGGTGATCAGCAGTTTATGTATTTGTGTATACACACACATTTAACATATTATAGATATATGTGTGTACATATACATATACATGTATGTATGTATACACACACGAGCATGCATACGTACATACATCATTCTATAAGCCTTTCAAGATTATCATCATTGTATTTATTCTACTAATGAAGAGAAGAATTGTAGAAAGATTGCATGAATGGTAATGAGTACAAAACTGTTACTGATAAAGAGGCACTCAAATTGTCCCCAACCCAAAGTTTATTATATAAATTTCACTCTGTAGTATAACCCCTTTTTACCTTTATTTGCATATAAGAACTGGGGTATAGGCGAGAGTTGTAGGTGTGAGAGGTTTCCCCAGAGACAGAGTGGGGAGCAAAACAGGCAGATCAAAGAAGTACACTGCTGAGGGGAGTTCTGGAAAGACAGGAGAGGTCTGCTGCACCATGTAGATTAGCTCTATAGCCCAGGATCAAACTCAGACCTTCGCCTTAGGGATGACTTAACCATTAAGCCACCAAGGAGGCCCCTTAGCCATTTTAACAGCAATGTGCTGGAATGTGAAGGTTATGTTATCTTTGTAGAACTTACATATTTTTGTCAAATCACCTTGCAATATCATTCATAGATAACAGTTATAATAAAGCAATCAATACATTTAATCCATAGTATAAATTAAATAAAATGTATTTATTTGCTTACAGATTTGAAAATCAGGATTGTTTTAACTTATGTAAATGGTATGGTATTTTTGATTTCTTTGCTAATTTATTTTATTTGTAATAACTTTAAGTAACAGAAAAGTCTACTTTCTTTGTTTAAATACTTGCAATAAGTACTTGTATGTCAATGTTTCTTCTTCTCACAACTAAATTTTTTTAACTGAATAACTAATGTTTTTTAAATCATTCATTCATTTTTCTTGAAGCAAGCTTTTCAATAAAACACATTTTAACTCCAGAAAATCAATTAGAACTTTGTCAGATTTTCAGACTCAGATAGATTCATGTTGCATTGGTTGTGAATGAGTAGGATTTCAGAGGGATAAGTGACCTTTTGGAAACAGCAATTAAAGTTGACTTAATATGGTTAATAAGCCAAAAAGAAAAGAAAAAGTTGGAGTGAAGAACTCATTTTCAAGTGATCAAATACATCCAAATATTGTTAGAAATATATGTATTAATTGCTAGAATTTCAATTACTGACATACGAAAATTAGTCATTCTTTTTGTGTAAATGCTGTATTAATTGTTCATTTTTTATTTGCATAAATAATTTGTTTAATATTTCACATAAACAAAAATACAAAAAGAAGGAATTACTTTTGGGGCCCTATTGGTGCAACAGGTTCAAGCACAGCACTATGAAGCTACTGCAGGCACTGCAACACAACTTTGATCCTTGGCCAGAGGGATGACCCACATGGCGTGGCAGACCGCTCCTGACCCGACTGCTGCTCCCCTCAGCAGTGTACTTTGTTGATCTGCCTGTTCTGCTCCCCACTCTGTCTCTGGTAAATCCTCGCACTGCCCCAGCACCTCTGGCCTGTACTCCAGTTTTGTATGTATAAATAAATCTATAAAAAATACATAATTACCCTGTGCACAGATAATCTATTTATGTTTGAAAAAAATACATAATTACTTTTTACACAGTTTTCTTACTTTAGTATGACCAGAGAGATTATGTTTTTGAACCTGAAATTTAAATATTAGTTCATAAGATGACATTCTTTAATTAATTGAATGTAGGAATGATTTAAGACTTTGTTGATAGAGACTTTGGAATATGCACCTGAAGATGATCTCTTTTTTATTATGACTCCATTCTCGTTAGTGTATACATAATTTTCATGAGTCTATTTATTTATTTGGCCTTTTAGATTGACATATTATAAAGGATTTCAGATGGATATTGCTGACTAAATATAGAAGAAAGATGGTTATGTTAAAGAAAACAATTTATTCAAGACATGTATGTCATTATCATATTCCCAGTGAGATTTAAAAGGTGTGTATATATTAATGATACATGCATTTATGCATAATATACATGTGCGTATACACACCTATATATAAATATATAAATATCTGATGAGGATCATAGGCAAGCATTAAAAGTCGCTCAACATGCGGATGGAAATGAGAACAGTTGAGTCATACCGTCCATTTCGTTTTACAATTTGATCTCAGCACATGAATTTTTTGAGAATTGTTTTCTTGTACTTTTAAAATGCAGCCATGATTTTGTAATAATTAAATAAAATAAAGATAGAAGTATTTTTTAAAATAAATTCATGATCTGTGCTAATTTAGGTAAACTACATACTCAAAAATCACAGATCTTAGAATTTTAAGTCAAAAAGAATGAAATTAGATAGTATGTTTAAATTTGAGATAAAACTTGGGACGTACATAGATAGATGAGGCTGTTATGTATGTTATGTTTATTGATCAAGCTTAATAATGCACTTTAGAAGAACTGAAGTCTGGATGAAACTACTTTGAACTGAGTAGAAGAATTATACCTGAACTTTTAGGGGAGAGAAGAACATTTAATGATGTGATACTGGAAGTACAAACTTGTTTCCTTTATGAGGGTCAGCTTTTTTGGAAGAATGATGAAAAAATGATTTTCCCACAATGGGAACAGATGTGCTCATTTCTGTCACTGCCACCTAGGAAATAATGTTGATTCTAACGCAGAGTAAATATTTCTTTGCTTTAAGAAGAGATGTTATTTGGAAGAGAAGAAAAGGAAGCAAAACAACAAAGTCAGATAACTACTCAAAAGGCATAAAGAAAAAAAAGGAGTTTTTAAAAGTAAAAGTTCATTTAAAATTCATTATGAATAGATTAGTAACAGCTCTAATACCAAATTACCATAAAGATACAACAAAAATATTTCAAATAGGAAGGAACTATGTCAAATATATTCAGGAAAGCAACAGCAACACTTGGGAAGGAAAAGAGGACAGGCCAACTAGCTCACAAATATGGAGCTTGGCAACTGGAAACAGAAGTATATATGGCTCTGGTTATAACAAAATACTAAATTATGTACTTCTCACTGTAAGATCTAATTTCTGCATTTTCCAGAAATTGTATTTTCCCTTAAGTAGACCCTTTTTATTCATACCAAGTGTCATTGCCTATAGATCAATGTAAAAGGGGAATGAAGATCAAGAAGTAAGTGAAAACAATCAGCTGCTAGATGATATGAAAGAATGGAAACACCACTAAAGATAATCTGGTATTATGTAGAAAAATATTAAGTTTTAAATCTCACAATTGAACAATTTCTTCTATGGAATGGATCCTAGAAAATATTGAGGTTAAAGGCAAATATTAATCTACTAAGATAGTCACTGCTGGGGCCTCCCAAGTGGAACTAGGGGTTAAGTCTCATCACTACCATCGCTTGGCCTGAGTTCAATCTCTGCCAGGGAGCTATCTCACATGGTGCATCAGACCTCTCCTGCTTCCCTCGACAGTGTATTTCAGTAAATCTGCCTCTTCTGCTCCCAACTCTGTCTCTTGTAAATCCTTTAACCCCCCCACTCCCTCTGGCCTATACTTCAGTTCTTCCATGCAAAAATAAAGAGATAAATCTTAATTAAAAAAAAATAGACGTAGAGTTACAGTTGTTTTTAATTATGAAATACTGGATGTGATAGCTTTTTTATCAACTTGATCTACCATGGGGTGCTGAGATATTTGTCTAAATATTACTTAGGGTGTGCCTGTGAGGGTGTTTCTGGGTAACAGTGACATTTATGTAGATTTGAATAAACCACTTTGCTCCTTCCTCTGTCTTATTCAATTAGCTATTACAGGGCTTTGGACATTTCCTGTTCTATAATCACATCAGCCAATTCCTAATTTTATAATTTTATTTTATTGATTACTTTTGTTTAAAAAATATTTATTTATGTATAGAGAAAGGGGGTACAGGACAGAGGTGTGGGGGTGGTGAGAGGCTTTACCAGAGACAGAGTGGGGAGTAGAACAGGCAGATTGACTAAGTACACTGCTGAAGGGAGCAGAGGGTAGGTGCTGTGCCATGTTAGTCAAATTCCTGGGCTGAGATTGAACTCAAGCTGAAGCAGCTGTGACTAGCTAGTTTCTCAGTGCTGTGCTTTAACCTGCTGTGTCACCAGGGAGGGCTCTCTCTTGGATACTTTTATACAGTTGTTTCTGCTTTCTCTGGAGAAACCTAATACCATGGGACAATCTATTTGTCAATAATAGATAATGCGTTAAAGATATACATTGGGTCCCCTCTCTGGGAGCACAGAGGATTAAAGCACAACACTAAGAAGCTAAAGCCACTTCAGCATGAGTTCGATCCCCCCCCCGGAGGTGATCCACATGGCGCCACAGACCTCCCCTGACCTGCCTGCTGCCCCCCTCAGCAGTGTACTTCATCAGTCTGCCTGTTTTGCTCCCCACTGTCTCTGGTGAACCTTTTTACTGCCCCTGCATCACTAGCACAAACTCTTTTAGCAGTGCTAAAATTTCAAACTGCCTTTCAGGTAGTCCACAGAACATGACACTGTAAAAATGTTAGTCATACTATAAAAGTGATGTTTTATACAATCCTCTGATTTCTAAATGAGACAGCTTTTTACTTTATTCCCTAAAGGATTACCGAGATCTTATTTACTTGATAAATTTCATATCTACTATTGTGATTGAAAATGACCAGAAATTTGCCACTTCTTCCTGAGAATTGCAATCTGATTCCTATCAACACTGATTCTGAGTTGTAGCTATATTTTCTGTGACAAACAGAATATAATATAAATGATAATGTGCCGGTTCTGGACTTACTGTCCAAGCAGTTTCTACAACCTACCCTTTGTGTTATGGTCACCAAGTAGTGAGGAAACCCAGAAACCACGAGGACAGGCTCCATACAACTATGGACTGTATCTGAATATCTCCTGAATGTCCAGCATGAAATTTCAACTCAGCCATGAGTGTGAGCCATTTTCAAATTGATGTGGCAGTTTCAATTGAGCCTACTCAACTGAGAAGGTTATTTCGAACAAGGATGAACTATGCTTAAACTTGTTAAGTTATAAGCCAAACCCATTAGCATGTCAGTGATGGCTATTTCAACATAATCCCATAGGTTCTGAGCTACTCTAGAGTGCTACGGAGAACTGCATGGGAAATTTTAAATGTTAGAAATACAGGAGCTGCTTGATACCTGTCAGGTATGCATAATACACCAATTTCTCTTTTATAGAATGATTTTACTTTATTATTTTTTAAAGGTTTATTTATTTATTTATACAGAACTGGGGTACAAGCCAGAGGAGCAGAAGCGGTGAGAGGCTTCACCAGAGACAGAGTGGGGAGCAGGACAGGCAGATCTATGAAGTACACTGCTGAGGGGAGCAGTGGGCGGGTCAGGAGAGGTTTGCTGCGCCATGTGGATCAGCTCCTTGGCTGGAGAATGAACTTGTGCTGAAGTGGCTGCGGCTAGCTTCTTAGTGCTGCACTTTAAATTGTTGTGCCACCACAATTCTTTTAATAATTATCTGTTATTACACATACTTTGGATATGGTATTTTACTGTTCTTTAGTTTCTTAATTTCTGAAACAATTACAATTATAGGAACAAATTCTGGAGTATTTGTTGGAACAAATTAATTGTTTGAATTATTGATTGCCTTGAGTAGCATAAAATTTAATAAATGCTAGTAGATTTTATTATAAAGGCTACTAATTATGAACCTTCATGCTTCATGAAATGAAAATTTTCTGTACATTAGATATTTTTAGAAATGTTGTTAAAGTAGAGGAATGTTATGTTACTCATGTCTAGACTACAAATAAAATACTTTTTCTAATTTGTTTCCTTACTCTTACATTTTTCATGATTCTAATATTGCTTAACCATCTGACAAAATTAGAGTGGAGGTATCATACGCCCCATATTTTAGAATATATAATTTTAATGGAATTATATATTCTAAAAACAACACTGAATCAAGATTACTTTATTGACAGACTTTCTATGAAGTAGAAATTAAATAAAGCTTAAATACAGAATTTAGGTAGGGAAAGTATCACTTCTAACTGTAAATGGGAAAATTTAGTGGGAGATGTTCAAAAGTAAGGCAAATAAGTTCTAGCAAGTGGTCTAGGACTGCGGGTGATAAGAGATTATGCATACATACCTTGTTCACATGTGTACTTTTGTGTTTTAGTTATGCATCTTCCTGTGTGTGCATTTTTGTGTTTTTTTTGTGTGTGTGTGAACTTTTTATTGTATTATTTTGTATTGAGACAACATAGGTTTACTGCTTTGTACATAATTCAAAGATACAAATTCATGCCTTTTCAGATATGTGTCACTACATCTCCTCACCACCAAGTCACCTATAGTCCTCCACCACATTGAGCCAACCCCAACTCTCCCTTTATTTTTAATTATTATGTTCTCGCTGAACCTGTAAATAAAGGTATTATAAAGTTTGGAAAACACTGCAATGCAGTAAAGGAGTGGATCTGGATCTGACAACTTTAGAGGAACAGGAGCAGGAGAGTGACCAAGAGTCTGTTTTGAATATTTTGATAGAGAGATAAGCTTTATTCTTCTCCTTATAACTTTTTGGGGGAGGATAAAAGAGGAAAGCAAAAAAAAAAAAAATCTATTGTCCCTTGCCTTTGACATGTGCTAGTGTAATGTGTCACAGTAAGGGCAATTTTTGATAGGTGTTTTTATACCGATGGCTGGCAAGGGCATCAGGGGGGTTTCAACACAGATTGCCTCTTATTCAGAGGGAACACTTTCCTGATGCTCATCTGATAACAATATACATCTGAGATTGGTCCTTTTCCATGAACAGTACATTTTCCAAACTGAAAATTTAATTGGCATAGGAAGACAGCTCTCACTATGTATAATATTTGGCATTATACACTCACATAAGAAAAGACTGACATAGGAAAAACTAGAGTCCGTCCCAATCCAAGACTCAATTTCACCAAAACATACTTAGTCTTGGTAATGTTGAAACAGGTAATTTAAAAAAATGATTTTTTTATGCATAAATAAAATCCTGAGTTTTTATATAAGCAAATAAAATAGTAAAAAAAAATTAGATAAACTATTTCAAATACTTGTGTAGGTATTTGAAAATTAGAAATATTCAACTTTGTAGAATCTGTGACAAATTTGTCACAATTCAGACTCTTCTAGTAGTTTCAATATTTATTGAAACTTCAATTTGTATTACTTACCACTTAGCATTAACATCTATTTAAAAGACATTTATGAACCCTTCAAAATAATTGGATAACTTTATTTCATACTATTCTTAACTATGACACTTCAAGATAATAGGAAACTATATCTTCAAACCTATATGTCTATGTCTATGCTGGTTGAGAGAAAGAAGTACATGTCATGCCTCCTTATAGCTAAAAAGATGTTAGCTTGTTAGAGGAACGGTGTAGTAATGCTTTTCACAGGTGTTCTTTCTCTGTTTTATATGAAAGTCTTCACATTAGTAAGAGGAACAATGTACTTTAATAGTAACCAACTTTTGTTATATTCCTCTCTTCCCTATCTTTTGTTAAGCTTATTAAAAGAAAAAAAAAGATAAAAATCATGGCAAAGAATGAATTCTGTTTTGGGAATATTGTTATATTGTTTATGAAAATTCTAAAACGCTACTTGTGAGCAACTCTAGCTATCAAAATAAAATCAATTTTTTTTTCATTTTTTAAATTTAATAAACTTCCTAAAAATATTTTAGTAAATAAAACAGCTTTTATGCCTAGATGTATTTGATGCTAATGAACTATTTTCGTCATGTATGACCCACAAGATAGAAATTATCTATGGTATTCTTGCAGCAACCCAGTTGTTAATATCTTTAAAGCACATTACTAAGCAGTTTTTATATGTCATACATATTCTTGGAAAATAATGTAACTTTGTGTAAGAAAAACTTAGAAGAAATAAAGGATGTTTAATAAAAGAATAAAACAGTGTAAGTATCTCTGTGTGTGATAAAAAAAAATTGTTAAATGTAGAGATGTTGTCATCAATTTGTACATTCTTTTAAACTCCACCCTACTCCACCCAATGCTATTGGTGTCTTCAAAGGAATGAAATGCTTTATCTTCTTGACAGAACAAATTGACTGGAAAATTACACAACCCCCTCAGCAGATGTTCTTTCCCACTTAGTTTGGGAATTTACACTGCTGTACAGTTTTTCCACTACACAAGTGGTGACAGTCTTGCAGGATGTAATCAATGTATGCAGAGTTTACTATGTAGTATACACTGGCTATAGTTATTGTTTGTGTAGTAAAATACTATTTGTGTGTTAAATGATGATACATTAAGCATTCGAAAAATTTTAAGTTATTCAAGTTTCTCTAACAAACACTAAGTATTTTATAACCCAAGTGAAATTTCAGGGTCCAAATTGCAAGAAACGTGTTTGTCATAATGTATGAAGGTTAGAGTCAAGAAAGTCAGGTAACAATGAATAGGAAAAATAAACCAATTTTGACTTTCAATACCTTGCATCATATTGCTATCAGTCTAGCATACTAATCCGTGCAAATCAGGTGGCATCTTCAAAATTATAATGCACTCCATTGAACTGTATAACATGCATCTGTATAACAATCTGAATTGTCATCTATCTTTCTGTGAACAGTATTCTGCAACTTACTGTCATTACTACTAAGTGATACCCATCTACGTAAATTTATCCTTGTACTTCCTCTTGTTACTTTTCAGTCTTTCCAAAACTATTTTTTTTGTCAAACAGTTAAAAATTTACAAGACAACTAGCCCTCATTTAAAGACCATTAAAGGTCCTCCCTGGTGGTGCAGCTGGTTAAAGCACAGCACTGAGAAGCTAAAGCCACTTCAGCATGAGTTCCATCCACTCCGTGAAGGTGATCCACATGGCCCGGCACACCTCTCCTGACCCACCCGCTGCTCCTCTGAGCAGTGCTTAGTCAGTAGGCCTGTTCTGCTCCCCACTCTACCTCTGGGGAATCCTCTCACCGCTCTGCACCTCTGGCCTGTATTTCAGCTCTGCATGCATAAATAAATAAATATTTGTGTTGTTTTTTTTAAAGGCTATCAAACTATTCAGTAAAAAATTTCAAAGTAGGGCCCTCTTTGGTGGCACAACAGCTTAAAGTGCAGCAGTGCAAGCTAGCAGCAGCTGCTTCAACATGAGTTCAATCCCCAACCCCGGAGGTGGAGGCGATTCCAATGGAGCAGCAGACCTCTCCCGACTCACTGGCTTCTCCCCTCAGCAGTGTATTTACTTCATCAATCTGCCTGTTCTGCTCCCCACTCTGTCTCTGGTGAATCATCTCACCGCCCCTGCACCTCTTGCCAGTACCCCAGTTCTGTATACATAAATAAATAAATCTTAAAAAAAATTCCAAAGTAGATATTTTCATTCCCAACACTTTGAAAATTCTTTGCAAATCTGTGGAGTATATTGGTATTTTCAGCTCAAGAGTTCATTTTTAATGAAGTGGAAGAAATGGTTTTAATAGATGTTCCTAAAGTTACAGTAAGAAAAAAATTAAGATAATATTCAACATTGGTGTAAACAGAAATAATGATTGCATAATAACATGATTTGTAAAACTTTCATTATGGTATCTCAGTTTGTACTGATTCCTAAAAAGTTACCCTCATAGAACCGATCTTCTAAAACAAAGTGATCAGAATTTTCTAGTGCAATCCAAGCATTTTATTTTAAATCTAGTAAAAAAAAAATTATTTTTCACCAGTTTTTCTTACTTACATGAGTCAAGGTTTTACATTGGTAAGTCTCTAGTCCTATTCCTTAACACTCTACTTCAGGTGTTTCTAGTAATTACATATGCTTCATGGTTCATGTCATTCTTTGGATGCCTCGCTCCCTATCTATAAAATTAGCAATTTCCTGGTTCCTGTCAAAGACCTGTCAGACACAATGGAGTAGAATTTTGGAGAGGTCAGAAGACCCGGTCTTTGTAAAGGCTTTATCCTCATACCAACTAACACAGATTTCATTCTATAGGCAAGGGGTTTTTAATGATTTCAACAACAGCAGCAACACCAATTATCAATGATATAGGGTTAGAGGTCTCAATAAAGTCCAACAAAGTAGTTTTCTATTTGATATGTTTCATTGCCCATGATAGAAAAGACCTAGAAATGGTCCATTTTTTTTCTTTTAAAAGAGAAAATATATTTTTGTGATATTTTATTTTACAACAACAAAAAAGTCTGCATATGTAAGTGACAACAAAAAAGAAATGGAAAAGGTAAATGTTACAGATAAAGGCAAAAGTTACTCAGGAATGAACACTACATGGTAAATATAATCATGCATCAATAGACTCCAGTTACATTGTGTTTTTAAGGTATTAGAAAATTCTAACATTGTTTGTTTAGTTGGCTCATTTCCTTTTTGATAAGAGTAGTTTTTATATTTTTTATAAGAAATAAGAGAAAATGATTATTCACTCTTCAGTTCATGTATTCATATATATAAATTTTAAATTATAAATTCATTTATAAACTTTTCCATTTCAATTATATAAAATAACTGCTATTTCTAGCTTTTAAGTATGTACTTAATTACCGTTATATAGTAGGCAGTTGGATTTGGTGAGTTATGGGAATATATATTAAAATTATTGCATCAGCTATTACTAAGTAGAGTCAGTTCAAGAGTTAAGGCATTTGAATCTCATAATGAAATTAGAATGACAGTAGATTAATGGTTAAACTACAGGTTAAATAATTGAACTCCCTTCTTTTTTTGTTAAGCGTACTATCAGCAAGTTAAATATAGTATACCACTTTTTAAGTAATAAAGACATCTGTTAGGGGCTATTTTTTTTGGAAACTGAGAGATCATGCAATGTAAACATTGGAAAGTTCTAACTGATGCAAGTTACTATACTATACACTCCCATTATTAATACTTCAGGTGCTTCACAACTTAGAAGTGTTTAAGTCAAACATGTTTGTGATGAATATATAAGCCCTTCAATGTTTTACAAATATCACTTGGGCAAAACAAATACAAGTGCAAAAACAAGATGTCTCTCCCCACTTCAAAAAAATATATAAATGAATTGTTTCCAAAATGATAATCTATCATAAAGTATTATACATACTTATGTGAATTCATATTTCCCTACAAATAATAGATTATATAAATAGGTATTCCTTCTTTCCTTATTTCCAAAATAGTACTTCTTTTGGTCATCAAATAAATATGACACAACCTAGCTTTACAAACACACACACACACACTCTATTACAAATGCTTTATAGGCTAATCACCTTGATTTAGGTATTTTATAATATGCACTGAATAATAATTATCACATTAACAATTATTACTTCAAAAGTATTTGTGTAGTTGGAGTGACTTTCATTTTTTTCTCAAAAGTAAACACTTTTAGCTGTGTAATAAAATTTTCAGGTAGACCCTCCCTGGTGGCACAGCGGGTTAAAGCACAGCACTGAGAAGCTAAAGCCACTACCGCATGAGTTCGATTCCCGCCTGCCCCAGAGGTGACCACATGGTGTGGCAGACCTCTCCTGACGGCCCCCTGCTCCCCTCAGCAGTGTACTTCGTTGATCTGCCTGTTCTGCTCCCCACTCTGTCTCTGGCGAAGCCTCTCACCACCCCTGAGCCTCTGGCCTGTACCCCTGTCTGTATGCACAAATAAATCTTTAAAAAAAATTTTCAGGTAAAAAACACAAAATAACATTAAGAAGGATGCACAATAAAGGGAGTATAAAACAAAATTTGCCCGACACGTAAGATAACAAAATAGATATTTTAGGATTCTCCTGCTGGCTCAACGGGTTATAAGTTTCTGTACTATCAAGCTATGGCCAGTCAATGCAGAATGAATTCTATCTTCCCACCAGAGAGCAAACCCATATGGTGCAGCAGATCTCTCGTCTTGCCATCAGCAATGTATTTCAGCAGATCCACCTGTTCTGCTCCCCACTCTAACTCGATGAATCCTCTCACTGCCCCTCCACAGCTCCTCTGGCTTATACCCCAGCTCTTGTATGTGTAAATAAATAAATCTTAAAAACGAAATAGATATTCTATAGTAATGTGGCTCTTTAAAGCTGCAATCTACTACATGTGTTTCAACAAAAGCAATCCACCTTATTTGGAGCTCCATTCACTCATATTCTGTATCTCTTAGATTTAGATTGCCTTACTAAATTCTTTGACTTGAATTGCATTATCTATCAAATCCTTTTCAAATCAACTGACTAAAATGAATATTATCTATTTTCTTATGGGCTCTTTCAGTTTTAATCCACCTCTATTTCCTTACTCTAGCCTATGTGTTTGTTCAGCAAGCCTTGGTTTTGTCTGATCATCAGTCCAATTATTTACACATCATTTAAATTTTAATAACTTAAATCATAGGAATTTAAAGAATAATGGGGCTCAATAAAGGTTAGTAAATATTCTTTTGCTAGAAGTATTCACACATAAGTTAACTCTTGATGGCCCAAAGCTTATATGATTATGACATAATTCATAAGATTCTGAAATTATCATGATTTATAGGTGATGACACCAAAAAAATTAAGACTGATAAGTAATCAGAAATAAATTCTTAAGAACTACAACCCATATGTATCAGGGATTCATTCTATAACAGTCTTAAAAAGGAATTCAAAGGCAAAATCTTTAACCAATGAAATCCAAGTCAGTACTACAATTGCTCCATATTTTACCATCAATGGAATCTATTTATCATTTACAAAATGCATGCAAATCTCCACAAAATGATTTGTTCATGTTTTTTTTTCTTATGCTTAAAGTCTCAATTTCAAAATTCTAGCTTCAAAAGTATTCAGGAAATTTCTTCAAACAAAGTCAAAGTGAGTCCTAAGGCAAGTAAGGGGTAATTAGTCAGCTTCAGGAACCTCAGTAGAGTTAAGAGAGACTCCAGAGATAAGGGCAACACATTCCAAAGGGGAATAATCAAGCACCCCAGTCCAGGGGAACAGGAACCTTCTAAAACAAGGACAATAAAGAAAAAATGACTCTAGGATAAGGGCTAGGGCTCAGAGACTTAGTTCTGGGCATCGAGACATTAAGCCATTGAGTGAGACCACTGAAAACTAACAAATCCCAAAGAGACTGGTAGCTTCTTAGAATATAAGGGCGGGGTGGGGGCAGGGGCCCTCCCACCCCTCCCTAGTGATGCAAAGGGTTAGGACACAGCACTACAAGCTACTAGCAGCCAGTTCACTGTGAGTTCGATTCCGTGACCTGGAAGTGAACCACATGGCGCAGCAGACTTCTCCTGACCTGCCCAGCTGCTCCCCTCAGCAGTGTACTTCATCAATCTGCCTGCTCTCTTCCCACTCTCTCTCTGGTGAATCCTCTCACCGGCCCTGCACCCCTGGCCTGTACCCTAGTTCTGTATGCATAAATAAATAAATCTAAAAAAAATTAAAATCCTAAAAAAGTTAGGGAAAAAATGTTCGTAATCCCTGAGACAGGACTCTACTTTGGCTCTTTTGCTCCTGCCTGGCCTGGTTCCGCCACCCTACAATTCCCAGTTAATTCATGTTCTTTTTATCTGTAATAAGCATTTTTTTTTCTTTCTTTAAAAAATCTTCCTCCTTGTTTGCTTGCCTGTACATCAGCAAAGTTCCTACTGCAACTTCTTGAGACACCAACCTGGAGTGGTCTAGTGGCCAGGACTTAGCACTGTCCCTGCAGCCTGGGCTCTGTTCCTGACTGGGAGACTAGCCTGAAAACCTGACTTTTTGGTATCAAAAAGTAGCTGTTCTCTACAAATCACAAGGGCAATTTTATTACTAACTTACTGCCACTGTTCTCATTGTGCATTAATTCCCAGTGTGATTACAGTTAGAAGAAATAAGAGGGTTTAGGGTTTAGGAACGTACTGAAGAAAAAATGTGACCTCAGTTTTACGTGCTCATTTAATAACCTGTAAAGTAAAGAAGCCTTTTGAAAATTTATCTTACTGTAATTGTGTAAAGGTTCATTACCACTTTTCATTTAAAAAAGAAAGATACACACAAGACTGAGTTTAGTGTGTGTTCAGATGTATCAGAGACTTCATATTAATACCAAGCCTCATTTTTCATAAAAATAAGTTGCTGGCCCTCCCTGGTGGCACAACTGGTTAAAGCACCACATTATGAAGCTCTCTGATGCCGCTGCAGTAGGAGTTCCATACCCCACAGGGACCTGAGCCACGAGTCATGGCAGGCCTCTCTTGACTGGCCAGCTGCTCCCTTCAGTGGTGTGTTTCAGTATATCTACCTGTTCTGCTTCCACTCTGTCTCTGGTGAAACCACTTACCCACCACACCTCTGGTCTGTATCCCAATTCTGTAAGTATAAATAAATAAGTCTTTAAAAAATATAACCATTACAGAAATTGAGCTGATGATTTTGTTACCTAGAAAAATTGAATATTCTAAAGAATTTCACATTGTAAAATATTCAAGTAACAATAGAAATTATGGTGGTATTAATGTGATGTCTATAAATTCCTAAATGAGTATTTAATTGGCATAGAGAAGGCACAAAGGGTTTGATGTGTGTGTGTGTGTGTCTAGGAGTAAATTAATGTTAATGTTTCAGGATATAAGATAAAGATAACAAAGGTAATATACAAAACAGAAAAAAAATACTGATTAGTGATAGATAAATCATGTAGTTGTTCAGGAAATTTGTCACCAGTGTTATTATTCTAACACACACTGTTGAATTTAATCTATGGTTCATGCTTTAATATATCCATTATTGCCCTTTTAAATGAATAGTTGACAATTATGCTGAGAAGTGTTCCAGTATGCATGACATAAGCTCACAAATGCTTAAGTGGACACTGAATATTATTCCACAGATGAATACACTTTGGTGGTTTTATATTTGGAACATTTTGCTCTCCCTGAGCATTACTATCATAAAAACTCATTAATTAAAAGAAGGGAATATTGTGAAAGAAATCATTTAACTAATTTATTATTATTAAAGTACAAATTTTGTGTTAACTAGAAAAGCTAGCTTTTTTCTTCAAGGAAACATACTCTCACTTGCAGATTTCAGTTTGAATAGATCAAAATATAAAATGGAGCAGTGTCACTTTAAATGTTATATAATTATAAATGTTAATATCTTCCATTTCAGATAGCTATTATAGTATTAAACAAGTTATAATGAGCTTTGCAATTATTATTGGATGATACTAAATATGTGAATATTTTTAAAAATATTTGTCTTTTACAAGTGTAAGTTATTCTTCTGGATATAGAATAAGAGAATTTAGTTGCTATTAGGATCAAGTTGTATGTCAAAATTCATATGTCCGTAATTATATTTTGCAGAGTTTTTAACTAAGTAATTATAAAAGTTAGGAAATAATAAATACTATATATTATATTTCAAATACGAGATCATTAAAATTTTCTCTGGCTTCTACATTTTCTACACAAAACATTCTCTATGTAAAACAGATCTTAATATGCATTCATGTACTTTTTTTTTCTATTAAGCATAGATTTGCACTAAAGTCTTCTGAATATTTTTAGATTTAGCATCTAGCACTATTAAAAAAGTAAAAAAAAAAGTTACTTTAAAAAATATGCATTTCAGAGAGACCTGAGGA
>NW_004567102.1:41439870-41555652 GCF_000260355.1 Condylura cristata
AGCGGATTCAAGCATAGCACTGAGAAGCTAAAGCCACTGCAGTATGAGTTCTATCACTGCCCAGGAGGTGACCCACATGGCGCGTCAGACCTCTCCTGCCCGCCTCCTCCGCTGAACCCTCAGCAGTGTACTTTATCAGTCTGCCTGTTCTGCCCCTCATTCTGTCTCTGGTGAATCCTATTGCCACCCCTGCACCTCTGGCCTGTACCCCAGTTCTGTATGCATAATAACAATAATCTTTAAAAAATATGCATTACATTATCTCAACTGGCCAATATTATTAGCATTCAGTACTTTCAGTTAATTTGTTAAATTAAAAGAATAATTTAATAACCAAGTTTTTCATGTTACAAAACAAGAAACTGACTTATGCCTTAAAGTTAAAAACAGGAAGTCTCTTCAAATACGTCCAATTTCCTAAATGCGTCAATCGGAAAAGCATTTGTAGGCACAATATCGAAAATTAACTGAAAGGGTAAAGTTGCTCATGTTACTCATAAAAGCAACTTGGTTCCTTTATGTTTTATTCATTCAACCAGAAAGTGGTCAGATGACCCTAAATTAGATAGAGAGGACTTAAGTTTCTGTACCATAAAAAATCAATCTATAAATATGTTAAAAAGGACTAAGTGAGATGAAAGATCATGACTGTGAAATCCAGCCTTGATTTTTTATTTAATTTATATAAAATAATAAGATCTCCATTTTCTGCGTGTATCTCTTTAGAGTTCCTGCCAGTGCAGCAATTAAAACAAAACAAAACAAAACAAAAAAACTTTATTAAATATCCTTGATAAGGAATGTTTTTATTAAAATATATTCTGTATAACACTGGTAATAAACATATTCCTGGAAAAAGGGATTTTGTATTAAAAGTATATGAAATCCTGCACTTTATATATCACTTGAGGTTTTCAATGTACATTTTCATTTGACACTGCATGATCAGCATATTTCTATTCCATTGACTAATCCTTGAAAACATTTTTTAAGGACTGCATAATCAACCAATGCATAGTTTCTCTATAATTTATCCATTACTCTATATTAACTTAAGGATTTTCAATACTCTAGTTTTTTTTTAACTACTCTCTATATAAAGTTTCATGCATACTTTTGATGGCCTTATGGAATAAAACACTAGATTTGGATGTAATAATATTTCATAATGGATGAGTATTTTAGTGTTCCTGACAAGCATTGCCAAGTCACCCTCCAGAAAGTTATATCAAAGTGAGTGTTATTGCATATATCCCAAAGTTGCACACATAAGAGTTTTTACAAATCACATAAAAATTCCCAAAGAACCATGAGCAAATAACTTAAAATAGGAATATCTACATGTTACAAATGAAAAAAAAAGAAAAAGATAATGTGCAAATCTTAAGTAATTAAAAAATGCAAATTAAATCAATTACTAAATATGCTTAACTTATACTTAATTGGTTGCATTAACCAAAATAATTTGACAATAAAAATACTACCTTAGATTGTCTCATATGTTGATACTGATTTGTCAACTTGGCCCAAAATTTCAAGAAAGCAACTTAGCAATATTTATTATAGTACCTAAATTAGGTCACCCCCTTGATACTTTTAGAGAATTGGAAGTGTGGATAGAAAAGTTCTGTATAGGAATGATCAGCAGAGCCTCATTAATAACAGCTAAAAATAAAAAATAATAATGGCCAAAAGTAGAAGACAGAAATAACTTTGTTGATACTGCTAATATTGTTTAATGATCTATTTTCTCCTATCTCTTTATTAAAACAACCCTGGAATGTCAATTAATAATATGGCCACCTACAGTAAATACTGCAAGTCTGAGCTTTTCTTTCAGCTGTGTGACTACTTGATTAAGTTCAGGCCAACTGGAGGCAAACACAAAATTAATATGCAACTTCCATGATCCTAATGTGAAAGATAATCTCTACTCTCCACCAAACTGGTAAGTTTGGGCTCTTTATTTCCTGGTAAGGGTGGTTAAGGCCCAAGTCTTAATCCTTTACAGTTGAGAAGCAAAGGCTGGATTTACAAGACTACCTTTCTCAACAGAAATTCTCTTACTAGAATAGCACATATTCTCTTAAAAGAATTCTTCTTATTATTATTTTTAAAGAGTTGCAGATACAACTGCAGGTCACAGACTTTGCTACTGACTGTTAGCTCACTGGTCCACTTGGGATAAGCATGTAGCATCTGTAAGTTCTGTCAGAATTTCCCCTTCTGGCTTTTCTGATTCCTGAGCCTGATTCCATCATTTAGGTCCATGATGGATATCAGCTTTTCTGCATGTAACACTCTACATTGAAAATGGACATTTCGAAGCACCCATTCATCAATTCAGGTCCCTACTTTTTATTATAGATTTTAGTTTGCGTTTACCCTCACCTACTTCATATCCTTCTTTTAACTTCCCACTTACCCTACCACCCTCAGATTCACTATCAGAAGCTGATGCAACAAGCAAACATGAAAATGAATGGACTAATCTGTTCCCAAACACAGAAGGTAAAATACATAATAAATCTCATTTATTATATCATTCTAACGTTTGTGTTTAGTGACCTAATTTTGCCTGCTCTAACTATATAATCTACTATCATTTATTGATTTATAATTTTGTTGCTATTGAAGTTTACATGGTTTATAGCTTTGTATATGAAGTACATTTTCTATTCTGTCAGATCAAAACCAAGAAAAGTCCAGGAAACTATTATAGCTGTATACAGAGATATGCTGCATATAGAGGTAGAATATCACACCTTTCAGGTTTATGTTAACACATCACACTACCACTGAATCACCCCATCAGCACTTGTGTCCTCTCACTTTGCTCTCTCCCCTCTCCTTCCCTTTCTTGTACCCTCAATTCTATGGTTTTATTTCTAGGATTTGTTACTGGCTTGTAAAAATCATACTTATTGAACCCAACTTGCTTGATTTCAAGGGCTGTTTCTGAATCACTACAAATGAAGACCAGAAGTTTACATCTGCTAAAATTCTGATACAGTATCTTGGGGATTTGTTAAATATTACCATTTTCCAAAATGAATCAAGATAAACAACTATTTTATTTACCTCTCCATTGAAGAAATAATAATATTAATTAAATCTACTATCTAATCAGTGTATGTTCTAGCTCTTTTCTATTCTCAAATTCATTACATCTGTAGTGAAAATATATTTTTAGTGGTCAGAAGTCATAAAATGATTAATCTCATATGTACTAAAGACATTTTAAAAAGTACCTCAGCCCAGAAATGTGACACTATAATCATTAAAAATCAGATTCAATTTTAAAAGATACTAATCTTAGACTTTATATTGCTGGCAGAAACATAAAATTATATCCAGTATGCTCAGATGCGCTGGATAATGGAAAAGCTCAGTTCTATGGTGCTGCCAGAAAATAATATGCTCTTAGAAATTCTGCAAGTTGAGTAGGGAGATAACTGATCAGAATATGACAAAGTGATGTTACAAATTGTTCAGAACAGAAAAATTCCAGATCCAAAGAGGTTTTTTTGAGACACTGATTGAGGTCCAAGAGCAGCATAATGGTACCAAATGGATAAAAACAACAATAAAGTCACTTCTCATGCATAATGCATAGACATTCTCTATTGGAGTCGATATCACCATCTGGTGTCTAATTATTCCCGCCTCACACCACACGGTGGTATGCACCTAATGGAATGACTGTATATTATAATAACTCAGTACACAGACTCTTTGATGCTAATTATAAGGTGCTCGTTGCTGTTGCTGTTGTTTTAAAGCTCATGGAAATCCCAAGGAATTTCATGTTCATGATTTATAATCAATATTTTGAGGTGTGTGTGCTGGAAAAGATACCTCTAGTTAACTTTAAATTTTCTAAATGTTTTATTATTCTATATATTTAATTTATTTCTTCTAACATCTTCATCACATAAATTAAAGGTCTTCATTCCCTATTCTATATCATCTTGTTTACAAATTCTATCCTTTATAAAAATCAATTACTTTTGGTTTTTAGTAATTTATTTATTACCTATATTTTTCACTCTGTACTATAAGGAGGCTTGAGAGTCTGTTAACATGGTTTCTAATCCTCAACATGATCACTAATATATTCAACCACATACAAAAATTTCACATGAAAAATAGCTTGCAATGCAAATATGTACTATCAGCTGGTGGGTGTTGTGTTGTGTGTGTGTATTGCAAACTAATATTGAAGACTGAAAGAGGTAAAACAGAAAACTTTATATAATTATATATAATATTTATCTAGGTACCAAAATCTGTTTTGTGTCATCTATTTGCTAAATATTAACCTTTTATAGCTTAATTTTCTATTTTTTAAACTCCACAATAGGTCTCCTACTTTACACACAAGTTAAGTAGTAGTATATGTAGTCAATGAGGGGAACGGTTATGAAAGTTGTGTCTGAAAACAACTGGGTGAAAAGTCAATCCGAAAACTCAAATGCACAATACTAGGTCAACTGTATTCATATTGGAAATTTCTCCTGTGAGTCATTTTTTCTCTCTCTTTTTTTCTGTTATTGTAGGAGAAAATTACATGAAAGTAGATTATAGTTATACTTTGAGACAATTATCTCAAGACCATTTGAGAGCACAGAAGACATACTGAAGAGCTATTTAAAAAAAAATACAGTTGTATTTTTTAGAAGGTTTCTCCATTAGCATTATGTTTCCCCTGGAGTCATGATCTTAGGAGCCTTTTTGAACAGAAAATGCGCTCAGCAACAGGTGAATGCTTTAAGTTTTCAACTCACTATCATTTAATCTAAAATATTGAAAGTCAGTTCAGTTTTTCAAATGGTAAAGCTTTATTGAGATATATGTACTCAAAAGTTTTCTCAATTGCAGTTAGAATCCAATGGCCTTTAGTTTATCTATAAATTTGTGTGTTCATCATCATCATACATTTAAAAATATTTCTTCAGTTCAAAAGATCCCTCTTGCCAAACAGCAATCACTCCCCTCCTTCCACTTTCACTATGTCATTCCTAGGCAATCTAATTTAAAATAATTGTCTTTCAATTTAGATAGAAAGGGGATGGGGAGGAAAGTGTGCTCAGATTATAGATGAAGTAGTATGCAACTCACTGAGTGATAATCTAAGTTCACAAAGCCTATGTGACCTTGTGTTAGTAATATTAATGACTAGCTAATTTATTTAGGGGAAGAAAGGGTGGGGGAAGGTAAAACAGTATAATATTGTCATGCCATTATGGAAATATTCCTTATAAGTCTGAAAGAATTATATGTACTCTTTATAATATCAAAAATTCTCCTCCATGGAGTACGTGTTTTCTGTCAATAAAGCTGATAAGTTAAGATGTAAGGAAGTAAGGGGTGAAGGCAAGGCCTAGAATCCTTTTATTAGGCTGATGTACCTCTCCCTTTGAACATCCTTACAACACACTTTTGTTTTGTAGTGATTCCTCTAAAGATTTTTCTTTCATAAATGAAACAATAAAATCTTCATTTTCTGCAGTTCGTGTTCACTCCTAGTTTGTAAGTTTCCTGAAAGTAGGCACTTTGCCTCTCATACACTGAAGAATCTGCAATAAATTGTGGTTAGATGAATGCATGAAAGAGATAATTCAGTAGGGTATTCTACACCTATTCACTTGGAAATAAAGTTCTATTCCAAATTTATTCCTTTGAGAAGAATAATAAGAAATTGATATCAGAAATCACAAAATGCCTTTTATTCAACATATAAATGTGTATGAAGTTATATATTTCCCATGACCTTGTAAAGTTCAGTCATTTGCATGCATAACTGCAAGATGGGACAGAATCTGAGTAAGGATGATGCCCTATTTTATTATTATTTTTTAAGATTTATTTATTTATTCATATAGAACTGGGGTACAGGTCAGAGATGCGGAAGGTGAGAGGCTTCACCAGAGACAGAGTGGGGAGCAGAACAGGCAGATGGATGAAGTACACTTCTGATGGGAGCAGCGCAGGCAGATGGATGAAGTACACTTCTGATGGGAGCAGCGGGCGGGTCAGGGGCGGTCTGCTGTGCCACGTGGATCTCCCTTGGGGCAGGCGGGGATTGAACTCATGCAGACTTGGCTTAAGCTTCTTAGCGCTGTTCTTTAACCCGCTGAGCCACCAGGGAGGGCCTGCCCGGGAGGGGCCACCCTATTTTATTTTTTTACTTTGAGAAACCTAACTAGCTGACTAGCATTCCTTATAGCAAACGGCCTAAATAAGCTTACCATGGTCACCTTCTAGAAGGACCATTTTTGTGATCCACTCCAAAAATAAGTGTGTACACTTTTTTTCTCTGAATATTCATTAAAAAAATTTAGTTCAACAGAATATAAGGAAGTATGGTTAATATTATTAAAGATTTTGGCCCTCCCTCAATTGAAATGGTTGTGAAACAATTTTCTAAGATGATATAGGTATGAAATAACTATGAGATAGTTCTAAAATTGTGAAATTAAAGAATACTGGTGTTTGCTAGCTTGACCAAGGCAAATTAAATTATAGAAGGACATTCCTGTTAAAGGAAATGAAAAAAAAAAATGAATGGACAGAGTTTTCTAAAAAGATTTTCTCACATTAGTTTTTCTTAAACCTTTGGCACCTGCTGGGAAGTAAGAGCAGATGACAAAATGAATGAACATGCAGCAAATGAATACCAACAGAAGGGCTTGGAAATAGCTGATCATGGTTCAGTTTGACAGCCCTTTTTTTTCTACTTATAATGATCTAGTTTGCATCTAAAGTATCATAATGATGTTCATTTTCTAAGAGCAAAATTTTATTTCATAAATAATTTTATGTTCTAAAATTATCTGCCAATATTTAATGGTAGAAAGAAAGAGGAGAAGAAAGGAAAGAAAGGCAAATGACTAACTGACATTCATGAACCAGGAATTACACCACTTGGCTCTGTCTGAGAGTCACTGGGGTAGAAAGTGACCACATGTGTACTAATCTAAGGCAAGTGTCCTGAAAGCAAGAACATTTATTTTTTGCACCTATCTCTCTGTACAATACCCATCCACCACAAAGTGTGTGTATGTGTGCGTGTGCGTGTGCGTGTGCGTGTGCGTGTGCGTGTGTGTGTGTGTGTGTGAGAGAGAGAGAGAGAGAGAGAGAGAGAGAGAGAGAGAGAGAGAAATGCAGGGGCAGAAACAGAGACAAAAGACAGAATGAAAGACAGTCTAATTTATCATTTTATTGTTCTTAACAAAAATATATAAAAATTAGCCTTAGTCTTTTGGTCAATAGGTACTTAAGGGGAAATTTTGATAAAAGAGTATGATTTTTGTTTCACAGAGTGCCCCTATTTCTCTATTCACAGTTATAAAATGTGAGTGTTTGAGGGAACTGGCTAGAAACCCAAAGGAGATTTATCTATAGGCACCAGCTGATGCCTAAGCGAGGCCTCACAGGAAGCTGTTCTACTAGTGGCCAAAATGGCTTAAGGGCCGAATTATTGCTTTTAAGTTCAGAACATGATTTGGTTGCTAGAGTGAAATGCTTAAGTTACTCAGAACCTACCATACTTATTAAATCATAAGTGATCCTCAGGGACAACTGAAATATTTGTAATTTTTACTACCTCTGACAGTCATTCCTTCACACAGAACTTCTAATAGGAATACTTTCTCCCAAGTATCTGACAACACTGTTAAATTCTGGCAGATTCAGCTCACATACTAGCTCAGCTGCAAATGATGCCCTGAGTTTAGGGGCCATGCTATTTGCCCAGCTGTATGCATTCCCTTCTATTAATCAACAAATTTCAGGGTCTTTTTATTTATTTATTTATTTACTTTTTTGCTAGCCTTTCTGCCTTTCTTGTAAGGTTAGTTTGCCTGTGTCTAAGGACATTAGCTCTGTTACCTTACATTTCCATGTCACTGATAATGACAGAATTTCAATATAGCTAAAAAAATATTTTAAAAAATCAAGACAGAATGAAAAGATGAATGCATAAAAATACTACTGAGTTATTAATTTTCTTATATATTATATAAACAAATTATTCAACAACATTTTAATTTATTAAACAAATAATTTTCTCTAGACATTTGCACTGAGTTTGGATCAGAGCATATGAAAGTGAATTTGGTCATCTTATTGCAAAAAAGGAATGATTGGGAAAGTGTGATGTTCTAATAAATTATTAAGTAATATATATTAAATATTATATACACACAAACATATATCACTACTAAAATTGGCATACTAAAAAAAGAATGTAATACTTCTCTGGATTTTAGTAGCTTTCCTTCTCTCCTATACTTCTCTTTCCAACTTATATTTTTAATCAGAGTATGCTGTTGTTTACAGGCTGATTAAGTTTTCAGACTTCCCTTTTATACTTTTTCACCTTAAGATTTGGTTGCATCAGCACTGAGAAGCTAAAGCCACTTCCGCATGAGTTTGATTCCCACCTGCCCTGGGGTTGACCACATGGCGTGGCAGACCTCTCCTGACCTGCCCACTGCTCCCCTCAGCAGTGTACTTCATCAATCTGCCTGTTCTGCTCCCCACTCTGTCTATGGTGAAACCTCTCACCGCCCCTGAGCCTCTGGCCTGTATCCCAGTTCTGTATGCACAAATAAATAAACCTTTAAAAAAAAATTGGTTTTATTGTAGGTATAATGTTCTAATATTTTAAAATATTAATATTAAATAACATGATTTTTCAGGTACTTAGTATAGTGTCTAGCACCTGAAAAACTCCAAATATTGCTAGCGAAATAAAATGCAGTGATATTATTTTTGGGTAAATTTTTAACCTAATCTATCATTCATATAGTATAGGTAATTTTTCAAAGGGTTATTGAGTCATCATTAGTGACCATTAAACTTTGTTTAATTGTAAGCTAATGGCACCAGATACATAAAGTTTATAAGAGAAAACACTTAGATATTCATAATTAATCTTCTATAAAATAATTTAGCCCATATAATGTCTTCTGGTTTATTAGCCTACAAACAAACAAAAAAATGAACAGTGTTGGTATACAGTAATAGCGGAATCAAATGTAATGCACCTTTAATTCAATTCTGTAAATTCTATTTTATCACTTTTTATAACTGTATTATTCAGTCTTTTGAAATTATTTTGAGATGTAAATTATGTTTAACTTTGTAGGCCAAGAAAGACACTCTACTTTTATCTGTGCCATTAAATATTTCTGTGATCATGGCCAGTGAATACAACTCTCTAGATTAAAGTTTTCTATAAAGTAAGTGAGCTGAATTAATTAATCTTTGCATTTCCTTCCAGGTATAAGAGCCTATTGTTCTATTCGGTGATGGAATACTATGAGGGAAATGAGAAACTTCAGAGTCACCATAAAATGTCCATAACTACATGGCAACATTTTTTCAGGGTAATTTCCCCCTTGATAGATACTCCCTAATTGGGCAACATTCATTATTTAAATTGACACCTGCAAGCTCAAAGCTCAATTAAAAGTGATTAGGAGTATATTAGAAAAAAAAATGTCTATATGTAGTCACATTTGAGAAAACATTAATCCTTTCAGACTAGATTAAGTCTGCATTGCAAATGTGTGTTTACTTTTCTGTATCTCCCACTAGAATTAAAACACTCTGAGGTAAAGAAACACGTATTATTCATTTTTGTTTCTTCAGTCTCATAAATAGGATGAATATAATACCTATTGATTGAATGAGTGAATAGTATATTGAAAGTTTATATAATTCATGTACATATCTCATTTTCTTCTTGCTATCACTTGGAAATGTATAAGCAGCTTACATTATTATAATATTCCGCATATGAATACAAAAATATAAATAACTGTGAACAGTTGAGAAGTAGGCCAAAACTACACTTAGTGTCTCCAGGACTCTTTTTGTCCCAAATTGCTTGGCAACATTCCCAGATACCAGCTATGTGTTCTGTCATATCTTCCTTCCCCCATTCATAGTTAATTTCATCCCAATTGGTATGTGTGTGCTAAAGATGATGTGCGGACATGAACATGTCCCAAAAAAGAACGTATTGATACATTTTATTGAATTGCTTATATTTATTTGGATGCACAGTATATGTTAAGTAAAAAAAAAATACCTATTATTCTTTAGAACCAGTTCTTTTATTATTATTATTATTATTATCATTATTAGTTGAGGTAACATTGGTTTACAATACTCTGTATGATTTAGGGGAATATGTTCACACCTTCTCAGTTGTATGTTGCCAACCACACCCAACACAGAAGTGATTGTCCTTTTCCAAAAACAGCTGTACTTTACTGGATCTCCTGTAATACTGCATTTTATGAGATTTTGCTTAATATATAAATATGTTCATGTCCTGATGTTAATTCTTGCTGCATCAGGTATCCATTCAGCTTTTACCTATAACTGAAAGTAGTTTGTGGTCTAATTCCCACTTCTTAGATGAATACAGTCTGTCTCAGTGAATTTCTTTCAGTGAATTCCACAGCATAATCAACAGAAGTCTACTAGTTATGCTGCTTCTGTCAGTTCTTGCAGACACCAGAAAGATTTCAGACAGTAAAATGGCCATTGCAATCAAAATGTTTGAATCATAACAGCTAAGCAAATGCTAATTTCTTTGGAAAATTATCCATTCTCTTTTCAATTGTAAATTTATTTTAAATTAGACAAAAATGATAGATATTTGCAAATCTTATCAAACCAGTGAAATAATCTATATGCCATTTTGGAGGTTTTTAATGTGAGGGTGTTATAAAACTATCCTTATGCATCAATTTGTTTCAGATTCTGAAAAATAATAGAGGTCCATTAAAGAAAGAATTTCAACCATGATTGTAATTTCAAGTTATAAAGAGCTGCAGTGTTTCTCCTACCAAGTCACTATTATTTTAATATGGATTTTGTTCTACAATCATTTGTACATTTCTAAAAGCAAATTAGGGACCAACCTGCTCCTATACACAATCTCCTTCCCTTCCCATTCTCCCTCTGCCCTTCTGCTCACTCCGCCCTACACAAAAGAATGTGTTGAATAGTGATTGTCTGAAAATTGAACCTACTGTTCAATTTATTGAACATAGAGAAACTAATTTAGAAATAATATAAAAAATCCTATAGCCTTCAGCAATTGCTTTTGATGTAAAGCAGTTTGTTCTTCAACTCTTCCTTTGCCAATCCAGAAGAAACTTGAGTGTGAAATTTCCGTTTTATTTTTTTTTCCCCTTTTGCTGTAGGAATACCTATCTGCCTCATAAGACTGAGGTCAGCTCAAGGAACTTTTGTAAAAATGCACATCAGGTTGTTATGCTAGGAGACCTGGACAGTTTTAAAATAAGCCTTTCTCATCAGCATTCTATACCATCTTAGCATGAAGAAGGAAAAAAAGAAAAAAAATGACAGTGTGGCCCTCCCTGGCGGCACAGCGGGTTAAAGCACAACACTAAGAAGCTAAAGCTACTTCCGCATGAGTTCAATTCCCGCCTGCCCTGGAGGTGACCACATGGTGTGGCAGACCTCTCCTGATCCGCCCGCTGCTCCCCTTAGCAGTGTACTTTGTTGATCTGCCTGTTCTGCTCCCCGCTCTGTCTCTGGTGAAACCTCTCGCCACCCCTGAGCCTCTGGCCTGTACCCCAGTTCTGTATGCACAAGTAAATAAATCTTAAAAAAAAAAATGACAGTGCACTAAGAACAGAAGATAAAAGACCATGATTTGGGGAGTGGGAGAGGAGTTTCTTAGTTGAGCTTAAAATCAAGAAAAAGAAAAATAGGAAAATTGTGCCATAGTTTATCTTGGTGAATTATTTTTGGATCATTTTGCAGTAAATATATTTGAATGTCATCCACTTTTAGTGCACCAGATGGAATATAGTTAGATGTAGAGAAATGTCTTACGGTATTGTCGACATAGAAACTGAGTGTGAAATGAAGGACAGAACAATCAAGTTACTCAGAGAAAGGTTAGCACCTCCTTGTGATAAACAAGTTCACCACTTGGTACCACTACAAGGTGTAGACCCTTGGAAACTATTCTGACTCTTCTCTCCCTTGTCGTCCTATAGATAAAAGTTTAAATCTGAAAGTTCCTTTAAGTTCCCCCCCCCCCTATGAACTACTTCTCAAAGGCAAACTCTGTACATAAACTCAAACTCTAACTTGGAAATTTTACTTATCAAACAGTAGTCCAACTGCAGCTAGTTTTCTAACAACTGCTATCTCTAGCTAAAATAAATCAATGGCATCACAATGCTATGAAGATGTTGAATAAACATTAACTTATTCATGCAATTTTGAAAAATTTCAAAAGTTGTATATATCAGGGACAATTGCTATTTTATGAGCTCAATTTTCATTCCCCTATTTTTGAGAAAGATTCATTATGAGGAAAATCTTAATTTTCACCAAAAATGACCACTGCTGTAATTGGTACAGATTGGAGAAGGCTAAACCATCTTCTAAGAGATTTCTAACTGATCACTCTAAACCTTAAATTTTAAATTCCCACTTTTTTTTTTTCTCCCTTTACCTCTGTCATCAGACTCATTTGTCTGTCAACAGTGGATTCAAATTGCAGACATGATGTGGGGTATGAACTGTGAAGGATGACCCATTTCCTAAGTAAACTGAGTGGACATTATCTTTTGGACATTAGCCTGTAATCTGGGCATCCACAGACACATCATCACTGTTAAAGGTGCTTAGATCTTAATTTTGAAAGTTTCATTATAAGATACTGTATTTCCACCCATATTTTACTTGTGTTTTTTTCTTTACTGTCTTTTCCAAGATTCTAAGTAAAACCACATTATTTTTGAGACATTCTAGACTGAATCTTTTTAATATGTTTTTTTTAAAGATTTATTTATTTGTGCATACAGAACTGGGGTACAGGACAGAGGCTCAGGGGCAGTGAGAGGCTTCACCAGAGACAGAGTGGGGAACAGAACAGGCAGATCGATGAGGTACACTGCTGAGGGGAGCAGCGGGCGGGTCAGGAGAGGTCTGCCACGCCATGTGGTCACCTCCGGGGCAGGCGGGAATCGAACTCATGAGGAAGAGGCTTTAGATTCTCAGTGCTGTGCTTTAACCCGCTGCACCACCAGGGAGGGCCCTCTAGACTGAATCTTTTTGTACCCCCTTCCCCCACCCTGTGCCTAGGACAGAAATGGGTCATGAATCAGACACCAACTGACTGAAGAAAACCCAGTAATACTCATCTATTATCTATTGTCAGAAACTCTGAATCTCAGAAACAGTTTTCAGCTGCTCCTCAGATTAAATCAACATTCAGAAAGCACAGCATTGCAATTTACCATGGTGTCCAAGTTGTTAGATTCATGATGCAAATAATTGGAGAATGGCCTGATGGGAGCCTTCATGGTACTTGATATCCATTTAAAAGTTGGAGGTAGCTATGTCAACCATTGTTAGATCAAAATTGAGGAGATGCATTCATCTGTATTGAATATTTAAAATGAGAATCTAGGTGCATACCACATTACACAATTTTAGTGTGAGAGAAAGCAAGAGGCACCAGCCTGATGTCATAAAATTTCTTAAAGCAAGGAAATACTTCCAAAAAGGAGGAAGAAGTACAGAAAATGCTTTGTGATGCAATCAATATATTTGTGAGGCTTCAGTTTGGTGCTGGTCATCAAAGGTCTAACTCAAGTCAGTGATCACTAAATTTGAACACATACTCCCCAAAGAGAGATAATTGGGGGGAGTGCTGAACCAATGATAAAAAATTATCTTAGGTAGATCTGTTCCTGAAATATTACTCAAGTTAATAAGGAGTGGGGAAGTAGGGTTAAAAAAGTGCCTTAAAGAAACAATGGGACTTAAGTAAAAACAACAATAGGAACAATAGTGCCTCTATTTCTCTCCTGGAAACTTTTAATTCAATGATTCCAAATTCTAGTTGTATATTAAAAACTAGGTGATCTCTAAATTAAAAGAAAGATCAATGCTTGGCCCTCATCCCAACTTAATTAAATCAGAATCAAGGGGGATGCTGCATGGGGAACTTTATTAAAATTTAAAAGTTCTTCATATCTTTGTTTCTTTTATCTCATATCAGGTATACATTATACAATGGCCAAAAGTTATTGCTCAGTTATACCATTCCTTTCAAAGGAAAGAAAAATCAAAATCCTTCTAAGTGGAATATCAAGCTTGATTCTTTATTTTCCAAATGATAAATATCAAAAGCTTGAGTAACTGTAAACAATGTTTCAAAATGAGAAAAAAAAAAAAGAAGAGATTGGGATATTATACAATGAATCATCTTTCCTGAGAGGATTTCAGCGACTAACACCTTCACTGAGAGGTATTAGTCACCTCAGGGTAATCTGTCGCATGCTAGAGGTAAAATGCATTAACATTTTATACAACCATTACATTTGTGGGGAGTTGAAAAATAATTTAATGTTTTTCATTAAAAATGAATGTTCTGGGCCTTCCCTGGTGGTGCAGCGGGTAAAAGCGCAGCACTAAAAGCTAAAGCCACTTCCCCATGAGTTCGATCCCCACCTCGGAGGTGATCCACATGTCAGGGCAGACCTCTCATGACCGGCTCGATGCTCTCAGTGGTGTACTTTGTCAGTCAGGCTATTCTGCACCCCACTCTGTCTCTGGTGAGTCCTCTCACCTCCTCTACACCTCTGGCCTGTACCCCAACTCTGTATCATAAATAAATCTTTTTTAAAAATTAAAAAAATGAATTATTTAAAATTGCAACTCTTTTCAAATGATATCCTATATATTTTTTGAAATCATTTCCATCACTGAAAGTCCCTTTTCTTTGATAACATTGTTTTTTTAAAATCATCTGAACAAATGATTTGTATTAAAATATCATTTCATCAGCAAATAATGGTAGTTTCACTTGATCTTTTCTAATCTGAATCCCTTTTTATATATCCACCAGTTGGTGGATCATTATTATCACTGTTATACTTTCCTGTTTCATTATATAGTACCCATCTCTGTTTATTACCTCTATGTAATTAAGATTATATGTTGATATTATCTGTAGGAATATAGCTGTTCCTGCTTTTTCTCTGAGCCACCATTTGCTTGTCAGACTGTCTTCCAGCCTTTTAAGTCTGCACTAATCTGCAGAAGTACTGACAAAATGTAGCAAGATGAGACTCAAATAAAAGTAAGATTTTATTTTATGATCCAATAAGTCACTCTATACCTTTTAAATGGTGAATACACATGTTTGAAGTTTAAAATTATCTTTTTAAAGATTTACTTATTTATGCATATGAGAACTGGGGTACAGGCAGGGGTATGTATGGGTGGGTAATAGGATTCACCAGAGACAAAATGGGAACAGAACAGGCAGACTGACTGAAATACACTGCTGAGGGGAGCAGTGGGCAAGACAGGAGAGGTCTGCTGTGCCATGTGTGTTAGCAGCTTGGCCAGGGATCAAACTCATGCTTCATTGACTGCCAATAGCTTCATAGTGCTGTGATTTAACCCCTTGTGCCACCAGGAACAATTTAATTTATTAATCAAATTATTAATAAGCTATATGTGTGTATTGCAATTCTTTTATTTTTTAATAGTTCATTCTTTCTTTTCTATATAAAAACAATGTTTAATTGGGAGAAATTAGGTTTAAAAATTGGAAGACACAAATACAAATATTACTTTGTGTCTTGAAGGATCTTTAAGGAGATTTTCTTATTTTTTGTTTTTATTGAGGCAACATTGGTTCAAAACACTGTATATGACGAAGTGTTATAGGATCATAAGTTTAATGTGTATATCATCATATAGGATATCCACCAACAGGGCACCCACAGTATTTCACCATAGTCCTCTATACCCTCTCCCCTCTCTGCTATTCACCAACCCCTCCATAATTCTCAGCGTTGGTCAGATTTCTAGGGTTATTGTTATAGGCTTTATCTGACTAAATTTTATTTTGTTTCTTTATATTCCACATATAAATGACACCATCTGGTGTGTTTCTTTCTTTACTATTATTTATTACATTGAACATAACCCAATGTAGTTCTATTTAGGTTGTCCAAATGGAAAGAGCTTAGTTTATTAGCTGAGCAGTATTCCATTGTGTATACACGACACATCTTCCTAATCCACGCTTCTGTGTTTGGTTACATAGGTTGTTTCCAAAACCTATCTATTAAAAATACTATTAAAAATAGTGTTCAAGGAATATAGCAGAGCATATATCCCTTCAAATTAGTGTTTCTGTATTTGGGTAGATACCTAAGAGTAGAATTGTGGGATCCTATGGCAGATCTATTTTTTTTCTATTTTCGGAAACCTTCATATTGTTTTCTATAGGGGTTAGAACAGCAGTTTAAATCCCCACCAACACTCTATCTATTAAAGTTATTTTACTTGGGCCTCCTTGGTGACCTAGGGGTTAAGCCTCACTCAGCACTATCACCACTGTGGCCTCAGTTTGATTCCAGCCAAGGAGCTAACCCACATATGGCACAGTAGACCTCTCCTGTCTCGCCTGATGCTCTCCTCAGCAGTGTATTTCAGTAGGTCTACTTGTTCTACTCCCTACTCTATCTCTGGTGAAACTTCTCATGCCCCAAACATTTGGCCTACACCCCAGTTCTTCTACCCCCCAAAATATAATAAAGTAAAATAAAATAATTTTTCTTAACATCCTTATCAATATGTCTTGTTTCTGGTTTTAGTAGGGAATTCTTACAGGTGAGGGGCCATATCTCATTGTGGTTTGATTGACATTTTCCTAATGGTAAGTGGCTGTGAACAACTTTTCATGTTCCTTTTAGCCATCTGAATGTTTTTTTCTTGAGAAGTGTCTATTTAGTCTTCAATGTTTGCCTCTCCAATGGAATGTTTTTCTCAGGTGCATGTCCATTTCTTCATCTCTACTAAGTGCATCTGTTTTATATCTGTTTTGTGGTAACTGTGCAGTTTATATAATTCTTTACAGTAGTCTTTCATAGGAGGTATTGACTCATTGTCATTGGAATAAACAATGATGAATCTTTTCTTTCCTCCATTATTGCTTTGTGATCTCATTTTATTTTTATTTATGCTTTTAATATAGTATTACTATTAGTCACCTGCTCAAGGTTTTGTGTTCTTTTGATTTTTCTACTCATGTAAAAGAAATCCTTTCCATATTTTTTGCAGATGATTCCTGTGGAAGTAAACCTATTAACATTTGTTTCTTCTTTATTTTGCGATAATATGTGGATGAAAATGTAACTACTATGCATTTTTGTTTGTAGGCTACACTAATTTTTATATATGATATTGCATTCTTATGACTTACTAAATGCTTGTATAATAATATTGATCTTGGTGTTCCACAATTTTATGTTCTTCCTCCTTCATACTGAAAACTGTGGGTGTCTATTACTTCTAGATGAAATTTATTGTTATTTTATAATAATCCTCTTAGTATTTCTTTCAAGACCAGCTGGTGGTGATGTACTCTTTAGTTTTTTGTTTTTTTTTTTTTAATAATGTTCCTATTCCCCCTTCCTTCATAAATGATAGTCTAACTGCATGAAGTATTCTAAGTTGTAATTCATTTTTTTTCCAGAGGATTTTAAATCATTCCTGCTATTTTCTTTGTTACATTCTACTTATAATAAAGTAACAGCAGTTCCATTGTATATAATTCTTCTTTCTCTATTATAATTTTAATTATTTCCCTGTTGCTTGTTTTTAGTAGTTTGACTATAAAATATTTTGGGTGGGGGTACTCCCTGGCAGCACAACTGTTTGGAGTGCAGCACTGCAAGCTAGCCGCAGCTACTTTAGTGCAAGTTTGATCCGTGGCTCCAGAGGTGACCCACATGGCATAGCAGATCTCTTCTGTCTGCCCGCTGCTTCCCTCAGCAGTGTACTTTGTCTCTCTGGCGATTCTGCTCCCCACTCTGACTTTGGTGAATCCTCTCAGTGCCCCTGCACCTCTGGCCTATACCCCAGTTCTGTAGGCATAAATAAATAGATCTTTTTAAAAAATAGTGGGTGCATATGTTTAGATTTATTTTGTTTGGAAAACTTAGGGCCTCTTTGGTCAGCATATCTATTTTCTTTCCCAAATAGGAAGATTTTTGGCACTCTTCTTTAAGTCATAGGTGTTTTAATGTATAACTAGGACTGAGATTCACTGACTGAACTTGATAGAGCACAAGACAATGTTGACAGTCACCTTATTTTGAATGAAACTTTGCAATATGTGTTCTGGGGAAGACAGGGGGAAATAAATGTTTTGTTGAGGGGTTGAGGAAAAGAACACATAAATAGGATAAATTGTTATATTAAGTAAATGATTTATCCATATATGCTGTGGAGCACAGACATCATCAGAATTTTTTGGTTGATAATTTTTGAAAGAAATAGTATTATCACTTAATAGTCACAGAAAAGACCAAAAAATGAGACTTTAGGGAAGATTTAAGATTTAAAATGTATGATTCACTCATGAGGTCAGATTTTTAATAACTTAGGTCCTAAATGTGGGCATAGGCAAATTACAAGTCCTAAATCAAACAGGCATCTTGAAGTCAGCTGGGGCCTATCAGAGATTATTCACTCAGCTGCACATGGCATTTCTTGTTACATTGCTGAATCTAATTTCCTTGCTCTAAAAATGAAAGCTGCTATCAATAAGTTGTTATCATTTACCAACTAAGTGCTTGATAGAGCACAAAATTACTTTAGAAAAGTCTGTTTTCTTTCTGGTTTATCATTTTCTATGATTTTTAAATATTTTTATCATTTTGATAAAGTTACTCTGCCTCTTCTTCCATTTTTTTAAAAAGGTTTATTTATGCATACAGACCTAGGATACATGCCAGAGGTGCAGGTGCCATGAGAGGATTCACTAGAGACAAGAGTGAGGTACAGAGCAGGCCGATTGAGGAAGTAAACTGCTGAGGGAAGCAGCAGGTGGATGCTGTGCCATGTGGATCACCTCTGGGGTTGGGGATCAAACTCATGCGGAAGTGGCTTTAGCTTCTTAGTGCTGGGCTTTAACCCACTGTACCACCAGGAAGGGCCTTTTTTCCTAAATTTTTCTTGCTATGATAATAGATTTATTAGGTAGCCTTAATCCTAACTTGTCAACTAACTTGATGCATTGACACTTTCATTGACTATTTTCACCTTAGTGTTGAATCAACTTTTTCTTATCAGTTTATTGTACTGTTTATAAGCTTCTACTTCTCAAGCTTATTCCTTATTGAGTTCTTAATTTTCAAATGCCTTGCCTTGTCTTGTCGTCTTTTTTTTTTTAAGATTTATTTATTCATACAGAACTGGGGTACAAACCAGAGATGCGGAGGGTGAGAGGATTCACCAGAGACAGAGTGGGGAGCAGAACAGGCAGATTGACGAAGTACACGCTGAGGGGAGCAGCGGAGGGGTCAGGAGAGGTCTGCCACGCCATGTGGTCACCTCCGGGGCAGGCGGGGATCGAGCTCATGCAGAAGTGGCTTAAGCTTCTTAGTGCAGTGCTTTAACCCGCTGCGCCACCAGGGCCCATCTTTCCTTTATTTTAAACACTCCATGGGTGCCCACTGATAAAAGTATAAATTTATAAGTCTTAAACTTGACATAGAGCTCTCTATACTCTATCTACTCTAAACCACACAATGTCAAGATAGGTTCACCTGGGAATCACTGAGACAGAACCACACTGATGATGGGGGCTACACTAAAACTCTCCAATTTTTTAATGAAGCATGTCTTTGAAATATTTTAGTACACATTACTTTTATGTAATATCTTTTGTTTATTATAAAACATGTATTTTCACACAATTATTTTTATAAAAACCATCATATGAGTAATTATAATTACTTATTATATTGCTCATGAATTTTCTGTTTTATTCAGCTGATTATTGAGTCAGTGATTGCCTTTTGATATTTCGGTATGCTTGGATACATGTTACAGGCATTTCATTCTTTTTAAGTTCTACATTTGCAGTAAAGTGTTTCCATGGTGCTGAAAAAAATGTAATTACTTTATAATCAAGAAATGTATTTTAATGCTCTTGCAGACCTGTATATCAATGAGAACTTCTAATCTAAGATACTCCCAAGGTAAATTATTTTATGAAGTATCATCTGTGTATGTTATTAATTCTTTTTTCATAATCTTTGACCTCTTTTACCTAGAGTAACTACATTTATCATTTACTTAGATGTTATTATCCAATTGTATTTGAGCATATTCTCCAATTAGTTTATTAAAAAGAAACTATAAATAACATACAGTGTACTAATATGTAAAGAAATAAGAAAATTGAGTACATTATTTAATATTAGAATTGTAGAGTTAGTTATGCAACTATTGATTTTAAAAATGCTTACAAATAATTTTAAATTTAAATACAAAAAATGTAAAGCATGCATAGATCGATATTCATCCACTAAGTATTAATGTTATTTGGAATATAATTTGATACTTTTTAAATTTTATTTTCTTTACTGGTATTCCTGATTATTGAAATAAGGTATGTTTATTGTCAAAATAAGAAAAGTGAAAAAACGAAGTAAATCTCTTTAGAATCATAGCATTCATTCTTGTCATAATGAAAAACTATTCTTGTAGAAATGTTATGCGTAGGCATACATACAAATGAACATATGTATATGTTTGTATTTGTGTTAATATGTAGGAATAAAATATGTATGTACAAGTGCTCTATGTATATATTTATCTCCATATTTGTAAGTGTATATTAATAAAGACAATTGCTCCCTCAGCAGTGTGCTTTGTCAGTCTGCCTTTTCTGGTCCCCACTCTGTCTCTGGTGAATCTTCTCACTTCCCCTACACTTCAGGCCTATATGAATAAATAAATCTTTAAAAAATAAAAAATAAAATAAAAAGACTGAGTAGATCAATTGCAAGTGGTTTTACTTACTAATGATATTGTTTTCAAAGTATTTACAATAAACTGTAAGGATTTTCCAAAGGGAATATAGGGAATGCACTAATATTTGGTGTTATGTATTTTACTTGCACTATCTCATTTAATCCTCACATAAACCTATGAAGTTATTATTTTTTTTTTCATTGGAAGACATTTATATGGTTTTAAGAAAAATAGCAAAACTTACCCAGCATTACATTGTAAGTGATACATGGATATAGTAGGGAAATCTATGGTTTCCAGATTTTATTTTTTTATTACACTACAAACTATAAAAAAGCATTTAATTGGAGGTGTAAAATTAGAAAATGAAATACTTGGTCTCTTATCAAAGCCTGCACATAACATTTATTTTTAAGGATCCTTTTCATTATACAGTATTAACTTGATTAATAGTCTGAGAGTTTAGATTTCAAATATCTATGCATAAAAGTTATCCTTCCCTAACCTCTTTTTTTGCTTTCTACATTTTTCTAACTTTCTAACACGTTTGAACCACGTTGTCATGATTTGAAGTTTACTTGCCTGAGAAGCCCAGAATACACATCTCATCTAAGCAGTGTAGTACAGGACTACTATTCAAGAATCCAACATTTGAATGTTCCCAAATAAGGCTTTACTTGATTGTAATTCATTTGGTTAGTAAGTTCTATTTCTTTGGCAAGGTGGCAAAAATGACTGACACTTCATTTCTGGGAAGGTGAGTTGTTAGAAATTTGACTTTTGGTCCTAGAACTTATGTCAATGTTGGCACATCTGCTTGTAGTGAAATTAGGTTCTTGGAAACTGAACATCACAAAGGCAGCAATGACACATGTTCCTTTCCCTCTGGTCTGTTCTTGGAGTGTTTTGGGCCAGAGTTCCTGGAATGTGGCTACTGAGCTACCTTTCAACAATGTTGTGAGCGTCCCAGCATATTTCTAATATACTATTCACATTATAAAAACAAATATTGATTTCTGTTGCTTTCCATTGAAGTTTTTTTTTTGTTTTTTTTTTTTTTTTTAAGATTTATTTGTGCTTACAGAACTGGGGTACAGGCCAGAGGTGCAGGGGTGGTGAAAGGATTCATTAGACAGAGTGAGGAGCAAAACAGGCAGATCCATGAAGTACACTGCTGAGGGGAGCAGCTGGCCGGTCAGGAGAGGTCTACCACGCCATGTAGACACCTCCGGGACAGGCGGGAATGGAACTCATGCGGAAGTGGCTTTAGCTTCTTAGTGCTGTGCTTTAACCTGCTGCACCACCAGAGTGGGCCTCCATTGAAGTTTTTAAATACTACATTCTTTTATTAAAAATTATAAGAAGAGGGCAGAATTGTTATGATCAAAAAGCAAAGTTTTTTTGGGAAATAATGCAAAATTTGAAGCCTTATATTAGGTCAGTTACTAATTTTATGACTAGAAAATGACATTTAGCTTCTCAAAAATTTTGTTTTCTTAATGTGTGACTAAATATATGAAGATTCCTTCTACATAACATACTTTCAACTAAGGCTGTGTGATTTGATGATAAACTTTGTAAAACCTGAAGTACAGCAGATTTTCACTATATTGATGGTTTATCCAAGCTTTTCCAATGTCTAATGATGTGGCCTTGTGAAAATTACCAAGAATGTCTCAGACTTCCTCCTGGGAAAACTGCATATTTGTAATACTTGAGTGATGGAACTGTTCTAAGGATTAAATGAGTTAAGATGTTTAAAGGGTTTATACCCTTTCTGAAACTTAGAATGCTTTGAAGTGACTATGTGTCAGTTGTGATTGGTGTTGTTGCTATTATGTTAGTGATGATGCCTATGAAACTTTATTAAAGTCACAAACTCTATCAATAAGAAATGCTATAAAAAGAATAATTTAAATAATTTAAAGGTTTCTATTCAAAAGTAATAAAATTATAATATACAGATTCTAGTTCATCCTAGATCAATTAAATCAGAAACTCCAAGGGTGATACTTACCCATTTACATTAGAATAATTATATATTATGATTGATTTCAGAGCACAACTAATGTTGAGAACCACTGGACTGTAAATATCTGGGGGAATAATTAATGCCAGACAAATGGCAGAAGCTCTGTATCTCTATGCCTTGACATGCAAAACATGTCAAGTTAAACAGGCAAAAAAAAAATATATGGTAAATATACATAAAAAGCATGATGTAGTGAAAAATGCTGGGAAAAAAGATTAGAAAACTTGTCTTAGATTCTGAATCTCAGACCAAACTCATTATTTAACCCTGGCTCCTTCACATAATCTCAATGTCCTCTAGTTCCTGAACCAAAATCAAAGAAGGTTAATTAGGGGATTCACAAGTGTTTTACACTGAACTTTATTTACTGAGCTATATGGGATGATCCATATGAATGTGTGATGATATGTGTATGCATATATGTATTAGTATTTTGACGTAATAAACTTAGTCTCTACTTAATGAGGTAGGGTCATATGATTTTCATATGCAATTATAGCTAAAATAAATGAAAATAATTAGAAATTAAACTTTAGTGTCCTTTGGATTTCACAATTTCAAAAAAAATAATAATAACATTAAACCATGCCCCATTCTGTAATTAATCACTTTTATGTACTGGATAGTTAGCCATAGATGAAAATACAAAACTAATTTTTAATAATATAAACACCATAAAATATATTTAGAAATCCTGGACACTTTAACCAAAATTACATTCCATTTAATTATTTGCAAAAGTGCCCTTCCTATTATATGTTGGGTATTACTGAGTACTTTCATCCCCTAACCAATCTCTTAGTTAATTTTATACCACTTTGGGAATGATTTTTTTTCTTTTTTTTAACAGAACTGGATGATATGATAGCTAACCACAAGAAAACAGTAAAAAGTAAAAAGACAGTAAAGTATGTATTTTTTTTTTCCCAAACAGAAGTAAAAATGACTTTACCCTTCTGCAATGTTTCACTTTCATGTTTTTATATTGCTTCATTCAGGAAATACATCTCATTCACATTGATCATTATAGCACATGCCAACAGGATAGACAACAGTGTTCAAAAATAAATCAGTTAGATACCAATGAACATCAAGACATAATACTTTGAGCTCACTATAGTCTGTAACCCACATATTAGTGTCAACATACAGGAAAATATATGGACAATCACATTAATACAGTATTTGAGAGAAGAATCTAATTAGTATAGTCATTTTTAAGAATTTCAAATGTTGATTGTTAAAGTAGATCATTTTCAATTTAATATTTATAACTATTTATATATTATCTTTCTTCTGAGTATGACATTCTCATCTTTCCTCCTTTTTATAAATGTGATACCTATGGCATTTATTTTTAATGTCTTGCAGAATGTAATTCAGAATCATTATTACCAAAGAATCTTTAACTGGATTAGCCTATTACTTTTGTAGTCAGATATTTTTGAATATTCAGATGTTGATGTTATATTAAAAATATCCCAAAGCCTTATTTATTGTTCATTTGTCATTAATACTTTTTTAGTCCTCTTTTTTAATGACTCTTTCATTAAGCCAATATACTTAAGAGTAAAAGAATCCACTTAATTAGGGATCAGGTGTCATTGGCTAAAACTGTTCCCCCTCCCCCAGAGTCTATTCTTTTCTGAGACTATTTCCCTTTTGTAATTGGCAGTACAGTTTTCTAAAACAAGAGAAATGTCTGCAATCATCAAAACATGCTTTTCCCATATTTTCATGTAAAGTGGCATAGGGATTTGATTTATTTTATAAAGTTTCAAAAATGTGTCTTAAAGATTCTACATACTATAGAAAACAGAAGTTTTAAAATCCCATTTACTTTAAACTTATTCAAATAATTTTTAGCCTCTCAATTTTCAGACTCATTTTCCAGTTGGAAAAAAAAAAGAATAAATTATTATGATAAATTATTAAAGCTAAAAAAATAAACTTATTTTTTTTTTCCTGGACTTTCATGTCTTTGACTAATTAGCTTGAACACCGAGAGAAAATGTATTTTTAGCATGTCACTTCCTACTGTATTCCTGCCCTGATTAATGCTACTCCTTTTTTTTTTTTTTAAAGATTTATTTATTCATACAGAACTGGGGTACAGGCCAGAGATGCAGAGGGTGAGAGGAGTCACCAGAGACAGAGCGGGAAGCAGAACAGGCAGATCGATGAAGTACACTGCTGAGGGGAGCAGCGGGCGGGTCAGGAGAGGTCTGCCACGCCATGTGGTCACCTCCGGGGCAGGTGGGGATTGAACTCATGAGGAAGTGGCTTTAGTTTTTCAGTGCAGTGCTTTAACCCGCTGCGCCACCAGGGAGGGCCTAATGCTACTCCTTTAAGATTCAATATCCATTGTCTTGTGTAAAACTTCCTTTCTTCTTCCATTGTTCACTGTCCCCTGAAGCACATATTTGTATCATCTTAAAATACTCTATTTCTACACTTGCAATGTCATATGTAAAAAAAAAATCAACAAAACTTTAAGTGATATAAGAGCAAGATTTGTGCTTTAATGTATTACTGTTGGTAGTACATTGGTAACTGCTGAGAAGTATTTATATGAATGAATTAATCAATAAACTCATTTCCTAAATATTTAAGAAGTCATAAAAGGCTGAAAAGATGCTACAGTATTTTTATCAATTACTTTCAAATGTATCTATTCATACTAGATATTCTGACTTTCTTTGGAACGGCATATAAGTAGAAAGAGGAGAGCTCAATGGCCTTTTTTCACTCCTACCATGAAAAAAAGGTGTTCTCTTTCCTTGTTGCTTTGAAAAGAGTAAGTTCACCCCTTTCTGGTTTACCTACTGAGGTTTTACATTCCATTTTATTTTAATAAGTTACTTTTCTTTTATAAAAGATTTACTTTTCTGGAGCTGAGGTATAGGCCAGAGGTTGGGGGTGGGGGGGAATTGAGACTATTAACCAGAGACAGAGTGAGGAGCAGAACAGTAAGAGTGATTCAAATACACTGCTGAGGGTACAGCTGTTGAGACAGGAGAGGTCTGGTGCACCATACGGGTCACCTCTATGGCCAGGGATCAAATTCCTGCTACAGTGGTTGTGGATAGCTTCATAGTGCTGAGAGCTAACCCCTTGTTCCACCAGGGCAGCCCACGATGCTATTTTTATTTTAGGGGAAAAAAAAAAAAAACAGTCTAATCTAGTGATTAACAGTGTCATGTATCTACTTAAATTAAAAATCATTACAATTAAATAAAATTTTAAATTTAATGTTTCAGTACTAGTTCCATTCCGGGTACACAGTAATTGCACACTTTATTGAGTACCATTTTAAAATACCATATGGCGCAACTTTTCCCAATCACTACAGACAGTTCTTTTGGACAGCTTTTTTTTTCCCTAAAACTAAGATTATTGAGCCTAATTATTCCAGTAAAATCCTGGAATAAATATGAGGAATTTGGATAGACTAGTAAGTCTGTGAGGTATTTACAGTGTGTGAGGTATTTACTTGACTTACATTAAGAAAGCTGATCTACATTGGTTCTAAATTGAAGGACAGAAGACTTGTAGACTGGTTGACAGTGTGTAAACCTGGAGTCTCTAGGTTAATAAAACATGTAGCTACAATCAAGTTCATAACATTCTTTGCATTAGTGCACCCTTTGAAAAAATAATTGCGTAATATTAGTACTTAATTCATAAGTATGCTCTAAGCTTGAAATGAGACAAATAATGTACAGAGTTAGCATAATAACATTGATACATTTTATTTTAATATTCAAGTTAATTAATTAATTGTCCAACTAATGCTAGGCCAATTTACTACCATACTGGTTGGGTGCTCCTAACATATATGGTATGTTTATGAAGGCACTGTGATAGAGTAACGGTATGATTTGTAGCAAAATAAACTGAATTACTAGAAGAAGACAACTATGGCAGCACTATTATTGAGTAGATATGTATCAGGTGAAGGCGTCCAGAATCTACCAAATGATTTATGAATGGTAAGGACTTATTTTTCCTAACTACACTACTTGCATTACCTAATTATGCTCTCAGAAAATAGATTCATGAGATATTAAAGTTTTGTTAGCCACAATTCTATTTCTTTTTATACCCATAATGTGTGCAACACAATAAGATATATTGAACACAGATCATATAGAGGTAAAATTAATTTGTACCCCTGGCATTAACAGCATTTCTTTTAAGAAACTATTGGGTTGCCCCATTTGTTAATTCCATTGTGGTCAGAAGAATCTACATATATACTCTGATAATGATTGATTGATAGATAGTAACATAATGATAAATTAATGGTGCAGGTCATTTTAAAAATGCCTTTTTCTACCTCTAATCTTTAGATACCTCATGTAGCTCCTTTCCAAGCAGATCGCTATTTATTTGCATTTCCACATTGAGACACTAGTTATAGGAGAATGGTGTGGTGATGGGAGAGATGAAATCTTGGTATCCACATACCAGTATCTTCCCCTATAACAGGAGTCTATGCTCTCCTTTGACCTCTCTCTCTTAAGTTACTATCTTCCTATTGTGTTTGCAATTACACACTGTCAAATGCGATTCCTCATTAGTCTATGTGCTATTTCTATACACCTGCCTGCAGCGGTTTTGACAAAAAGTGATATCTCTTGTTCTCATTTTCTACATTGACATTTAAATTTTATCTCTGATTGACTAATCCTCAGCTTTTGGATGCTCTTATTTCTATAGTTGATAACAATTGCAAACAATAAGTAGATCACACCCCTTTCCATGTTTGCTTCAATGAATTCCCCAGTATATACTCAGTATATACTTAAGAGGAGCACCACTAAATTATCCTCTCAGGTCATTTCTCTCATCTATTCTTTGAAAGGCTAAACAACAGAGACAAGTACTGGATACCAGTAAAAATAATACTTACCTAGCCTCATTTCCACTTTCCAAGAATTGTATGTAAAGTAATAGTCACACTATCCAGGATTTTAATCTCTTGATGACCTTTGAGAACCTTCCATTATATTGTTGTGTAAAATCCAGAAATATACATGCTGAGTTTAGTAAAGGGTTTGTAGTTGGTTAAGCAAACATGTTGTCATAGTGCTAATTAAGCAATTTAGTAAATAGTTTATAGATAATAGCAGATTTTAATTATAAAATTTTCCCCCAAGCATCCAGGAGATAAATCACACAAATCTTGATATACTGAGGTGTAAGGTACTTTTTAATAATGTTTTAGGATGTCTTAAACCTTCACTTAATTTTTTGAATGGACATTTTTTTAAGTAGCTTTTTAAATTAAATTTACAAGTATGAAAAGATAAATAATTACAGCTACTGCCTAATGAAATTAGTATTTAAAAATCATCAAATACTAAGTGGAAAGTGCTGCTATAAACATAGGGGTACATAAGTCTTTTTGTGTTAATATTTTCATACCCTTTGGGTAAGGACAATTGCTTATTCATATGGAATTTTCATTTTTAATATTTTAAGTTACCATCATACTACTTTCATAGAGGCTGTAACAAATTGCATTTTTACTAACAGTAGATGAATATTCCTTTTTCTTCACACTCTCAGCAACATTTATCATTTCTATTCATTCTGATATAGGCCATTCTCACAGGGGTGAAGTGCTATCTCTTTGTGGTTTTGATTTGCATTTGCCTTTTAATAAATTATTTAGAACAACTATGCATATGCCTATGGGCCTTATGAACATCTCTAGAAAAATGTCTATTTAGGTCTTTTGCACCTACCACACATTTATGTGGAGGTCTAATAAGTTATATTCTCAGGTCATTTATTTTTTCTTACATATTCTTTGAAAGGATCAACAACAAAGACAGATATTGGATACCAATAAAAATAATCCTAAACTAGCCTCATTTCTATATGTAGAGTATCTTACAGGGAAAGTAACACCTATTTTCATGCTATTTATAGGTTTGTCTGTTTCTTTTGTTGTCGTTGCTGAATTGTATGTATTGATATATTTACCATATATTTTAAAATATATTTTAGAGATTATCTCCTTATCAGTTGTTTAGCTTATCAAATCATGGAACCAACCAAAACACCCAGTGACACGTTTGATGCATTGTGGAATATATATACTCAGTGGAATACTACCCAGCTATTTTTAAAAAAAGATGAAATAGTAACACTTTGGACAAATTGATGAAATGAGGTGATTATACTAAGTCAAATATGTCAGAAATTAAAAGATAAGTGTCATGAGGTTTAACTTATCTGTGGAATATAAATAATAATAACATATATATACTGGTGAAGCACAGCAAGAAAAATTATTAGTGCTAGTAATAAAGGGGGTAGGGGCTAAAGTAAAGAAACATTTAGGACACTGACATGGGAGGTTTGGTGAAAGATGAATAAAGCATTTCCACAAAGTTATATTGACAAAGTTATATAGACATGTAAATAACTGAGATACCAAAAATATAAATGTATGGGGAAAATGTCAGAACAATCTCTAGAAGTAAAAAAATTAAATGTGCATCAATTTCATAAAGTTAACTTTGCAAGTACAGTAAGGAGGGGCTCTAAGTTCTACAGCTTTTTGTATGAAAATATAATTCAGGAGTTACAGTAACTGTTAAAACATTGTTTTAGGGCCCTCTTTGGTAGTGCAGCAGGTTAAAGCACAGCACTAATAAGCTAAAGTCATTTCAGCATGAGTTTGATCCCCAGCCCAAGAGGTTACCCACATGGCACAGCAGATCTCTCCTGACCCGCCCACTGCTCCCTTCAGCAGTGTACTTTGTCTATCTGCCTGTTCTACTCCCCACTCTGTCTTGGGTGAAGCCTCTCACCGCCCCGCACCTCTGGCCTGTATACCAGTTCTATATGCATAAATAAACTTTAAAAAAATTGTTCTAAACATTAAAGGAACATTAACACATTAATAGGAGTACAGAAGTCAAAACCTGAAATGTTCTATTTTTCAGTTTTATTTGTGGTGTATTGAAAATAAACACATATTTAAGGAGGAAGTTTAGAAGGAACAGAATATGTACATAATACATGTACATATTCTGTTCCTTCTAAACTTAATTAAATAATTTAATTAAAATTTTAGTCCAGAAAATGACCACATACTCTGTCTTTCTACATTTGACGTACTCTTTGGTTGTTTTTATATTTCTTTGTTTACCCCATACCATAGGAAATGCTAATTCAAAAGTGAGAGCCTTACTTGGAAAATATATGTATTATTACTAGAATATGGGTTAGTATATTTAGAATTGGCCAACAATGTGAATGACATCTCATTTCCTCAGTCAGGATAACATTAAGGTAATCAAGGTTGTAGGAGAAGATGATATTCATTGGATTAAGTGTGTTGTTAAGTGCTGAATAAGGGTCTGTAACAATCCTGAAAAGAAGCCTATAATGCCTCCAGACCATGTTGTTCAGGTCAGTAATTTGACAGCTGAATCGAACCTTTAAAGTATAGTTAATATACTACTTTATGTTAATAAAGATGACTATGACATAGACTATCAGGAGGAAAATAAGGTAGACTGGCGAGATGATAGAAGAGTGATGCTGCCAGGTTCTCGTCTATATATATATATATATATATATATATATATTCACAAGTAGCTCTTAACAGTGCAAAGCCAAATCCCCCTAAAAGCCAAACACACATGACTACAACATACCCTAGGAACAATGGTCTAGTGGAAAGCAATAAGAAAAACTTTACTTGGTTTGTAGTGGATACCACAGCAGTGCATTTCCTGAAAAAAAGGGTAGGCCTCTATTTTTGCTAATGGAAGAGGCACATGGCTGCTTCCAAAACACTGGGAACTTAGCATTGCACTAAACAAAGTGGTGCACCAAGTTAGCATCCACAATACAGGTTGCATTATTTGAGAACTACAGAGGAATGCAGAATGATGATTACTGGTCTCAACCTAAGACCAAAATGGAACAGATAGAACCTAAATCTGGAAGGATGGTCAGGTCAGACAACCTGTGTCTTCTTGAAGACAAAGCTATTGCTTTTAGCTTGAGGATCTTGCATTCAAAATAGTCGTCACTCACTCTCTGCCACCCCCCTCCCCAAGCCATACCACAACAACTTTCAATAATCAGTTTAAAAACTGTATCCCAACAAAAGGATAAGCATCCAGGGTTAAGGGTTTGTATTGGAAAGGCAAAGAAAAAAATCCTGGATCATGGTTAGTTTCAACTATGATCAGCACTGTATCTAGTGTTCAAACATAGCTGGTATATAACTAGACAGGCACTTAGGCCATGCAGTTGGCCTAGAGGTCTCGGGGTAGGGATAACTGGATCCCAGCCACACAGCTTTCATAACCACAGTACAGTGAAAAGTTTGAATCCTGATGCTCACAAGGGGCAACATTTCAGTGTCTGTTATCCTGTCCCTTCTACTATCACCTCTTGCAGGTAACAATCCTCTGGTCAATGGCTCAAGAAGAAAGGCAGCAGCTTTCTGAAAGTTTATCTCTATTACAACATGTAACAACTAAAAATGAAGAGAGAGAAGAACACATCACAAATGTTGGCACCAGAGGGTAAAATATTACAGGGGAAGATAAGAGTACTAAGATGTGCTGACTATTAACTTAAGCAATGTTTCTAAGATTTTAATATAGACATTAGTTTTCATATTACATGTTTAGATTATCAAAGAAAAGTCCTCCCAAGCACATCATGCTGTTTACTTAACAGAAAATATATTTTCTATATCATCAGGATGAACAGTAAGTAAATCCATATTGAACATGTTCATAGGAAAGGCAGCAGGTAAAGAATGATCATAGTCTAAAATCCCAAATTATGTCCCTTTCCCTAATGCTTCAAGTATTTGATGATTTTAACATAAGATCTTCTGACGCCACATTGCTGTCTATCTCTACAATCCTTGGCTAGGAGGCAAATATTTAAGTCCTTTGCTGTCTCTTATGTGACAGTGATCTATAATGAGTGCAATTAATTTATGTGTTTTACAGCAACTAACCCAGTTCCTGTCAGCTTGTTACTAACTAGCAAGTGTTTCCTACTAGCTGTGATTCTTTGGCATATAACTTATTCTCCTGTGTTCAGAGTCTTATCTTTAAAATTATAGGGTTAGGCTGGCTGTTTTTAAGTATAGTATATATACACCCTTTCAAATTCTTTGATTCTCTGTCAGGAAAGTCCAAACAGAATCTACTTTCTCAGGGGAATTTTGATGACAAATGGCCTTTACTTTTTATCTACTCTGCCATACCAGAGAGGCTTATACTAGTCTCTCTTCATCCTGTTATGTATAGGAAACATAGCTTTTCATAGGTACTTACCAGAAAGCCTTTAGTCAGTGATTCTTCTATTTTGCTTTCCAAGAATTCAGGGAATCTGAAATCCACAGACCAAAAAAAAAAAAAAAAAAAAAAAAAGGCCTTCCTTTTGAATTTTACTTATTAGCTTTGACTAGAGACAAATAAATAAAACTCAAAGGTTAGTGTGCAGCCTGGGTCCTGCCCTGGTTTGATGGTAGTTTTGCCTTATCAGAAAGCACCCAGAATGCGTTTCCTGCATGATCTCTTTGCGTTTTCAATTCCCCACCTGCTTCTTAGGACATGTGTAAAATATATTTCGCTTCTGCTATCTCCGGTTTTAGCATTTTCCCATTTCCCATTTTTAAGCTCATAGAATTTTAAAGTAGCCAATCCTTTTCTTTAATGAATATTTTAAAATAATTTGAATATTCAAAATATAGCAAAATAGTTGAAAGAAAAGTTTTTCCATAAAAACAAGAACATGTTTTACAGACTTCACACTTGTTCCTTTTTTTACTTGCTTTAGTCTAAAATGACTTTGGGTATAGACATAAACCTAGCTACCAGCTGTCCAGAGTTCTTTCACTAAATTGTCTAAACTGAATTGTTGTTTAATGTCAAGAGGCTAACTTCTGATATTTAGCATTTTGCAGCAATAATTTTCAAAATATTTTCTGAAGAGATAGATATCAATGTAACATTGAAAAGTCTGAAACATCCCAAGAGAACTTCTATACTGTATCAAAATTCAAAACTGAGATAGAAACCATACAATAATTTCAACAAAAAATTCAGTATAAAGACCTATTTAACTATAGTAGACATGTGGAAAAAATTAACATATTAACAGAACAGTTTTCTGAGGATCCTTTGACTGGCATCTGGAAACTAAATTTTGAAAGTATTTTCATCATTCCCTAATAAGAACAGCTGACTGTGCTTAAACTCATTATGCAAACAAAATGTTGAAATCTGGAATTTTGGCAACTATAAGGCAGAGTGTACCTATGTGATCAGCCTCTATTAAAAAAGCTGGCTGCTGAGTTTCTAATAACCTCTCTGGTAAGAGATATTTCACATGTGTTGTCGCTATTTGAAGTGGAAGAAATTAAGTGAATCTGTGTGACTCGACTTGGTGAAGATTCTTGTAACTTTTGTGCTTGGTCACATGCACCTTTTTTACCCTTTGCTGAATTTTTTGTGTATCCATCACATGCAATAAACCATAACCACTAGGACAATGTTAGGCTGAGTACTTTTACTTGTCCCTAGTGAGTCCAGGAAACTAGAGAAGATTCCCAGATCCACCAGCGTACTAGGTTACTCTAAATATGTAAACAGAACTCTGAAGTATATCATACAATACAGAGACTATCACCACAGAGAGAACTTCAGTGCATCAGTACAAACTTGAAAGAAAACCCATGTCTCTAAGACTGGGGTTCTGATCTCCTTAAAGAAGATATATTTGCATCCTAGTGAGTGGCATAATTTTGCCAAATCTGGTCCATAGCTAATGACAACAAGAAACAGCTTTACAGAGCAAGTGTAGTAGGCTGACACCGAGCATAAGAAACTTTATTGGATGCTTGAAGTTCATTATCTGCAACAGGAAAACAAAGAGAAACGATGCTTTGAGGCTCCATCAAACTTAGACTGTTGCATGAAAATGCAGAGGGGGATTTGGCATTGGACATTGATTGCTTGGTGTTACAATGCCTTATCAAGCGGAGGATGGCAAGGTAATCTCAGTGATTGTTATGGCCGCAAGGTCACAAGGTTGTGCTCCCCCTAGGTTGTAGCTGGAGAGAATGCCATCGAGAAGAAGCAAGAAAAAAGAAACAAAACTCTGGAATCAGAAAAATAACTTCCCCCATTTCCTCCTGAAATGCCCCTCTAGCGCCCTCTACTGATTAAGTTTAAAGTCACGTTCACTGCAAAGGAAATTTTCTGAAAAGAGCTCCTGTCAAATCAGATCCTGATGGGTGAATTTACATCTAGAGGCAGTAAGTTAATAACTGACTGATACATCGTGAATTCCTTCTCTTTTAAACAAATTCCTTCTCTTTTAAGCATTCCAAATTGCCAGCTGATGTAAATCAAACAAAAAAAAATCATATTATTTCTATTCTTTGTAAATAAGTACAAAATAAAGACTGTATTTGTCTTCTCCTTAGTCCAGTCTTAATGTCTAGAGATCCTCATTCTTTCCCCACACATAGTATGTCTTTTACTTGTCCATGCATTTTTTAAAAGATACATAAAACTTCAGGGTAATGACTATATATACAATTTAAATTCTAAGATTGTCCAGAAGTCACTAGCCTTTCTTTGTTTCACTGTTTATAGTAAACTAGCACTTAGTGAATGCACAATAACACTTAACTAATTTAGGGCCAAATTAAAGAAAAATGCTACTTACTTTTTAACTTGTATTCTGCTTATTTACTATTCACATTTTACTCAATCTGAGCAATACAATTACATTTCAGTATTTTTTTCCTTCACTTTGTTCTCTCAGGATACAGTGAATATTTAAATTAGAAAAAAGTGTTATTGATTGTCTCTTCTTCTATCCTGAAAATATTCTTGGTCTTATGAGTTTAGTGAAGTTATTTCTTACAAAACTTACATTTCCAACTTAAATTACTTTGTACTACAGCCTAATGTCCCATGCAATGATGTTGTACCTGTATTTGTGTCAAATCTAATTATGAAGACTTGATTTGCGTAATGTGCAAGAAATTATTTCCACTTTCCTTACCATGCAAACAGATCAATTTTCTCATTAGCCCTTTCCATCAGTTCTGATTGCTTTAAGCTTATGTTTTTCATATTACTTTGTTTCTGAGTCCAATTTGATTCCTACCTCATATATAAGAAGACTGACTACATTTCAGGGGATACATTGACAGATAACTATGTAAGTCAGTACTATTACAACATTTTTCATTATTTATTTTTAATTACTTATATTGTCCCATGATGGCTTTTCTATAGTATCTAATTTGCTGAAGATTTCTTTTTACCTTTGTTGATGTCAGAATTCAGGAGAGAACAAATAAGGAGATGAACCACACAGTAGGTGACAATAAAAGATGAAGAGGAAGTGGGAGTTATAATTCATTTTAGGAGCAAAGCTTTGGATAAAAGAATCTAAGAGACTTCTCAGGCTCTTGCATTTAACAAAAGGAATTATGTGGTGGTGCATAATTTTCCCACAGATCTTTTGTTCTTTGATGTGCTTGATGCACAAATAAAAATGTGGGTTGAACGTCTGCAGAGTGGGGTTTGTGTGTTTACAAAGGGGACTCTAAAGTGAATGTGCTGATGCTTGTGAAGTCAAACATGCTGTAGATAATGGCACTATTCGGAAGAGACACTCAAAAAAGGGTTTGCAGAATCCCATGTGCTTCTATGAACATCAGGTTTGTTTATTGTTTGTTTATTACTGCCATTAACCAAGTGCATAATCTGCTTCCTAATAAAATGTGCTCTAGTGGGAGAGTTGATTCTGCTTCATCAATGGACAAATTGAAGTAGTATTTACGTAATGAAAAAATAAGAACACAAGTTTGGTGACTTTGTATTGTGAATCTTCATGTACCTGGTATTTTTTTTTTTTTTAAAGATTTATTTATTTGTGCATACAGAACTGGGGTACAGGCCAGAGGCTCATGGGCGGTGAGAGGCTTCACCAGAGACAGAGTGGGGAACAGAACAGGCAGATCGATGAAGTACACTGCTGAGGGGAGCAGCGGGCGGGTCAGGAGAGGTCTGCCACGCCATGTGGTCACCTCCGGGGCAGGCGGGAATCGAACTCATGCGGAAGCGGCTTTAGATTCTCAGTGCTGTGCTTTAACCCGCTGCGCCACCAGGGAGGGCCAGGTATTTTTTTTTAATGGCAATAAAATATCTCTTAAGTTCCTCAGAGTTTCACTAGCAATACTTTAATAATTTCTAGTTTTCTGTTCTTAGTCTCTCTTTATGTAAAGTTTTATAAGAAATCTGTATAACTCTTCTGTATATATATATAGATAGACATATGTATCTGTAAGTATATATAAACAAGTGTGTGTGTGCGTGTGTGTGTAGAATCAGTACATGTATGTAGAATCAGTAGTAGAATGTAAATCTAAGATCTCCAGGGATATAACCCAAAAATATTTCATGTTTAAGGTCATAACTACACAATTCTTAGAACTACATACTTCTCTATTCTCTCCTCCCACAAAATGCTTTAATTTTCAGGAGTGGAATCAGAATCATAGTAATGTGCAGAATGTTTTTCTGTCATTGTTATATCTGACAGCCAGCATAATCCAGAGTGTGATAATATTTAATGAATGTGTGCTGCAAGAAAAGCAAATAAATTTAACAATGAAGAGTTCACAGTTCTATTTTTTCCACCTTAACTCAGATCCTACTTGCAAATGAATTTTTTTCTGGTATTCTAGGACATGACTATCAGAAACAAGTCAAAATTAGAGGCATGATTTTTATTTGATCAAGTCACTACTGAAGAATAGCATTCTGAGCCTGGAACAAATTAGAATAAATCAGGGTATACTTTTAAGTCATGTACATTTTTCACTGTCCTATATCTGCCTAACCTCCCACTGGAAAGATTGCCTAAAAACTAACATTTGTGAGGGCTCAATTGAATTTTTAGGTAAAGCCATTCATAATCATAATACAAAAAGGACACATACACACTGATAGAGGATAGGCCTCAAATGTAGGCAGGCAAGCAACTTTCCAGGAGGCATAGTCCAGAATCAATCATAAGCTTTCAGTAGATATATGATAGAGAACAGACTATTCACTATTCTCTTTTTGGACAAATAAATCAACTTCTTTATCTGAAGCAGTGTTCAAATTTGTAGCTTTGCATCCCAAAAGATTCCAGGAGACTGGACAGTTATTAGGCAATTACAATTACAGAGTTACTCTTAGAATGAGCCTATAATTTGCCAGTCAAACAAAGACTCCACTGAGAGTGGAAGTGGTTCTGGTGATCACGACAATGGGAAAGAGAAGAAAATCAGAATGTGGCAGTACATTTACCCTAATTCAAGTTTGCCAGGAGAGTCTCTTCTGTGGAAGTAATGACACCTTCACTTATTTTGAAATATTTTATTCCTCTTTGATTGGCTAGGAAGTTATTGATGATATGGCTCTGTTTGAAACAAATTTTACAAATCATCAATTGATTAGGTCTCTTCTCTTTTGTTCTTTTTGTGTGTATATAAACTTTATTGCTTATGACAAACTATCCCAAGCCCCTAGTTTACGCCCTTAAGTAACTATTGTTGACTATGTCACGCATACTAAGTATTTGTATTGTGATACCATTTCTAGAGCTAAGTATTTGTTTTCTATGTCTTTTAGTGTTTTTTTTTTCTCTTTCATATGGGGCAGACTTGTATAGTGGTGCCTGCATTTTTAACTAGAAGGTCTCTCCTCAAAATTGTTATTTTTCTCCACAACTACCATGAGTTTCTACCTACATGTATGGAGGATTTCAGGATATCAGTCTCATCCTGATGGGACTATGCTGTGTCTCGGGGCTTCACTGGAGGGCAGTGGTGACTGTGGAACAAGAATAAACCCTTCTTTTTTATACCACCACCTTTACGATACCACGATATGAAATTGAATGACAGAATCAATCCTTATGGAAGATTTGGAACAAATTAGAATAAATCAGGGTATACTTTTAAGTCATGTACATTTTTCACTGTCCTATATCTGCCTAACCTCCCACTGGAAAGATTGCCTAAAAACTAACATTTGTGAGGGCCCAATTGAATTTTTAGGTAAAGCCATTCATAATCATAATACAAAAAGCACACATACACACACACAAACACAAACCAAACCTGCAGTGTTCTTTTTCTGGTTAGAAGTTGTGTTAAGTGTTGGCAAATCAAATTACTAAGTGAATAGTATTTTGGTATTCTTATTGGACAAAATTTCTTTGAGGTTGTTATCGATGTTTGTAATTATTTAATCTCTAGATACGTCATTGTACTAAAAATGAATTTTCTGCTGTACCTGGGTACACATTAAAATTTACTACCTTAACTAATTTCATATTTCAAGTAGAAAGTGGCTACTCTAATAGAAAACATTATTGGAAAATGTAAAGTTTCAGAGTGACTACAATGTGAATGTTCTAAAAATCTGAGAAATATAGTTACTGATTCTATTTTTGAGTGTGAATATTTTCATTTTGCTAATCACTCTGGGCAGAATATATTTGAAGGTGATCAATGTGGCCATTATTTTCTAGCCTACCATTTATTGAAATTTTTGTAGAACATGTCCTATTACCTCAATTTCACAGGTAGCAAGCAATACACCCAACTCCGGAATCTAGGAAGTAGAACCAACTCCTATTTCCTAGATTCCAGAAAACAAATACTTGTAGCCAAAGGAATGTCGAGCAGCAAATTTGGATGACACCTCCTTTTGTTTCATGACAAGATTTCCCAGAGTCTGGATGGAGACAGCTGGAGGCTACTAGGGAGTTCTAATTCCATTGGTAATAGCAGGATGGACACCCGTTGAGGTAAAAGGGATGCCATGTGGCGCAATAAGGGAACTCTAATTCTTAACGGAGTGTGAAATTCAACAACCACACTTCAGGGCTTCCTGGCTGTTGAGTCACAGGTTGTTTTTCTTTGTTTGTTTGTTTTCCATAGGACTCTAACCTGAATGGGATCTCTATGTAAAATATTTTTAATTTGACTGAGAACAAACGCCTGTTTAGTAACAGAAACAGAAGATGGTGACAATATGCTCTGTACGTACACACCTGAATGACTTGTAGAAAGGCAGATTCATATGTTTCTCCTCTTTTCTTCGGGTGGTGAGTCCACCTTCCAAGTTATTCTGCTAGCCCTGTTTTGTTTCATCATTCCTTTACTTCTTGGGAAGGAATGTTCTTTTTGGAAGAAAAAAACTTAATCTTGCTTAGTTCATATCCTTGCTTGTATTTGTGTATGAGGTATGCTTGTGTGGTGGAAATGCAATTTTCCTACTGTTTAGTATAAGTTTTATAGATAGAGGGTTTTTGAGGGAGCAAAGGTTTTTCCATTTGTGTCATAGCTAGATGTGAATATTCCCCCTGGGTCACATTTCGGGTAAGTCCAAAATGTGCTGCTTAGCAGACCAAGTCGTACTATAACATTAGCTTACCACCCTTTCAAATGCTTCAAATCAATTGAGGAGTAAGGATGTCAATGATGCTGACATATTTGGTCCCATAAATTGTGCACTTCTCTGCTTTCCCCTCTTCCAGAATCCTTAAAAGCTCTTTAAAAATTATAACATAATTTCCATTATCTAATGTCTAAGAAAATTGTATACAAAATGCTCTGATATCCTTTACTGCCAAATATATATATTGGCACCTAAAGCATTATTTTTCTTACTTGCATATTAGAGTTAATAACTAGTCACAACAAACACACTATATGTTTTGTATTAAACACAAAGTATTATTAAGACTTGTCTGATAAAAGTATTATTAAGACTTGTTGATTTTTGTTAAAAATCAGCAAAATAACCCCTCCCCCCAAAAAAAATTGTGACAACTTTACTGAAAGATTCAAAGATTCAAGTTGACATTTTAAAACTTCCTTGAGCTAACCCACCAAGATACATTAACAGGAAAAAAAAGAAAAAAAAAAAAAAAAAAGCAAAGCCAACTAAGAGCTTATAAGAGACAGAGTAAATCCTCTAGGATGATTAGTTCAGTGAAATGTTAAAAGAATATTTTGTGTGCATGTCAGGTCTCTTGCTAGTCTCAAACTAGCAATTTGGATTCACTTCATTATAGCCACTGAAGTATCTTAGCAGAGCCTGGGAAGAGGAGTGAAGAGCCAGAGAGAAAGAGCAATAACACTTAAATGATGGAGTTGCTCTCATAATTCAGCTTCAGATAACTCAAACAAGCACCTTGCAAATGACAGTGCAGGGCTGAGGTAAACTCAAAATGAATGAAAATGCATAAGACACACAAGCCTTCCAGGAGCTCCCTAGATGAATCGCAAAATGAATATTCTGTAGATGTAACTCATTTCTCTCTTTGTCTCAAGAGCTGATTCTTCCATTTTAAATCAAGGATGCTTTTGAAACCAATAATATCTTACACTATTGCTGCCTTTTATGGTAATAAAAGTGGTCATATTTTGTTAAAAACACATGGAATTTTACAAACTGATGAATTTGTTAATGGCAAACTCATATTTAAAAAAAAAAAGTATTTAACTTTTAAATGCACTTTTCCCTATGGCAGTATCATCATGTATTGCACTTTTTGAGTGATCTTATTATTATGTGTGTGCCTTGCTCTTTTCAAGGAAAACTTGATATTCAAATAAATACTGTGATGATAAGAAAAAAACATGAATTGTTTAGTAAGCAAAAGAAAAGGAAGGGAAATTGATATATGGATGCTGGATTTAGTTGTACATGAATAATTCTAACTCCAAATCTTTTTCACTGAGTGATATTGGCAATTAAGTTAATCTCTCTGTGCTTCTATATCCTAAACTGTAAAAAGGGAATAAACTAGTATTAACTGCATACATTTCTGTGAATATTCATAGAAATGATGACAACCTACTGAGTGATATTTAATTGTACAATAAAACCAAATGCAGTTTATGATTCTTCAGACCTCCACTCTACACTGCACCACAGCTTCAATCTAATGAGAAGCTCACTAATATTTCTAGCTCCCATTTTTTAAGATCCCCCAAGTGTTTGTACATATTATCTCTTTTATCCTAACAAGCATATGTAGTAGGTCCCCCTAGTATTCACATTTTATGGATAATGTGATGGAAAAAGAGGGTTTAAATTACTCACCCAAAATAATATGCAAAATAGCAGATATTCCAATTCAGAAAAATATGATGCCAGAGCTTGTCTCTTAATAATTATGAGTCTGCCCTACCAACTGGATGGTTATCACCAGTACAATAGTTAGTGAGCACTGACTAGCAGTGTATTCATCTGGGTAATTTGGGTAATGAAGAATCCTTATACTAATTGAGAGGAACTCAAAAGCAAACTGTTTCTTAGATGAATAACATAAGGCAAAGACTCAGAACTTGATCTGAACCAGACATTCTAATACTAGAACCCATTTTTGAAAGAATTGGTGTGTCTGTGATATATTGGCTTCAAAAGCATCCTTAATTTAAAATGGAAGAATCAGCTCTTGAGACAGAGAGATGAGTTACATCTTCAGAATATTCATTTTGAGACTTATCTAGGGAACTCATGGAGGGCTTGCATGTCTTATTCATGTACATGTCATAAAAAGATAAGATTCACTAAATATATTAAAATTACAGAATTTAGACAACAGTCCTGTGAGTTATCCCTTAATAGTTCATAGAAGGATTGAATCCTCAGATGATAATTCCTGGATTTGTAATGCATTGTATAGAGTTGTCAAAATAACCTATCACAGAATACCATAGATTGGGTGGTTAAAGAAGATAAAAGTATTTACTTACAATTCTGGAGGCTAGAAGTCCAAGAATAAAAGTCAGCATGTGAGACTTCTACAGAGTCGAGTTTCCTTGGCTTGAGGATGACAACCTTCTCACTGTGTCCTTACATGGCCTTTCATCTGTTTACCTTCATTTTTTTTTTTTTGTTCATCTATTCCTTTAAGGGAACCAGATAGATTGTATTAGAACACAATCATATTATCTCATTTACTCTCTTGAAAAAGCATTTCTGTAAACAGTCTCCTTCAGAGGTACTGAGTGTTAGGACTTCAACATGTGAAAAGATGGTGGTGGGACAACATTTCACCCATAATACTATCCTTTTTATGAGTGTATAGGGCTATGCTAAGGTCTGTGAGCATAAATGACTGGCGTTGATCAGATTAAGATTGTGAATTATGTATAGGATAGACGCAAAACCCAAAATCATTTTTTTTTTCTTTTCTTTTCTTCAATGGCAAAGATGGAGGAAGAAATGTCCATAATGGGTGTATTCTGGATTATACTCTACTGGCCCCACTGCATGAAACAATTGAGACAAATCACTCTAAAGATTGCAGATTATTGGTATTTCTTAGGACTATTCAGTAGATAGTACTATAAAATCCAAACTAGATTTATTGATTTACTATTACTTGTTTTTTTTTTCTTTTTTTAAGGAGTTACTAGTCTATTACACAAAAGCCTGAATATGGTGGGCACGTTTTACCACCAATTTAGCAGTAATTTTCAAACTCTTCCTTTGTTACATATCTCTTTATTTTGAAAGTTAGAAATACATAGTCTAATTTCTCAGTAAAATTTAATCTTTTCATAATCCAGGAATATATTACCAGTCATCTAAACTGTTTATTCTTTCTGCAAGTCAATGTCTTAGAAAGGGCAACAATTTATTTAACCAAATAGACACTAAGGAATATATGCTTGGTAGATTTGTTAGAAATGGGTTATACATTTTGAAAGTGAGAAAACAAGTAAAGAAAGTTATTTTCCTGACTCTGTATCCAGTTGTGCTGAGACATGACATCTGCAGCAGCAACCATTTAGCAAAAGTGGGAAAATTTAGTGTATTAAATTATCTGGTGCCACACCAAAGAATTCACTTCCATCCAGAAGTGAAGGTAAGGTAATTAGCAAAAAAAGGACATACAGATTCTAATCACATTGTGATGAGGCCATGTTTGATGACAACATGATCTAATACAATGGCAGTGTCCTTAAAAGGAGGAAATGCAGACAGACACACTAGCAGAATGGCCTGTGATGATTAAGGCAAATATTGTATTAATACAACTGTAAGTTAAAAACTTTAAGGACTTCTAACTACAAGGTAGGAAGAAGAAAGGAAGGGAAGGGTCCTGTTAATACCTTGATACTGAATTTTTAGCCTCCAGAATTTCCACTTTTTAAAGTTACCTAATTTGTGACACACTGATACTGCAGTTCTAGGAAATTAGTATACTACATTTGTATACTAGTATACTCTGATGATGGCACGGAGAGAACCTAAGTCCTTAATGATGCTAGAAGGACTGGGAAAAAATATACTGCTGGTCTTCTTGTTATAAAATAATATTTTTTCTTTCTGTTTAAACAATTTCTAGTTGTGTTTTGATAGTTTTGTTGATACACTCCAAAGTGAGGTTTCACAGGTATTTTTGGAAGAAATTTTTGGAAATACTCTGGTATCCCCTCTGCTAGCCAAACAGGTGGAGACTCCAAGTGTAGAGATTTGGGGGGGTAAATATAAAGGCGACCTCATGTGTTCTTACAGTCTGGTGAAGTTTTGCACTTATCATTTACATTCTGTTACTTATAGTCACTTCATAATTATCTCAGACTTGTATGGTCCAGGGAAAAGTAAGTGACATTTGCTTGGTGGCCAAACACTATATAATTCCATTTGCCTTGTATCAAGATCCCAGTCTGAGTTTTGATTAAAGATAAAGAGATGCAAAAATACCCAAATCACATGCAAGAAAAACAAAATGTCTGCTTCTTCAGATAGTTCTATTTTTGTGTCTATAATTCTGCTCACCAACTGCATGTGTAACCTTTCTTTAAATTTGCAAAATAATTCAGAAGTTTTCATGCTGCCAATTGCTAATCAAACGTTCTTCATCAACATCCACGCCCTCTTCCCATTTGTCATCTTATTCATACATTGCAAACAGTAGCTCATGCAGCTCCCTCTTCTCTTGCCTCAGGAAAACAACAGGCTGTGTAACCAAGGGGATGCTTATTAACAGTGAAAAGCTCATTTTTAATGCTACCTAATCAGGTTGCTGACTCATTTAAAGTATGATCCTTAAGAAATTTCATTTAATGACTCAAATATTAGTGTGGCTTGTCACATGGTGTCTTTAATATGCTTGCTTCCCCAATGAGTTCAAGAACTAACCCTTTGCCAGAATAAATTGGTAAACCTGTTTCTTTCTCAGTGCATATGGTGAAAACCTATGAGGTCTGTCTGATTTATATAAGTGTACTTGGCTGCTACTTTATATAAAACTGTGTTATAAAGTAAAAGTAAGGCTTAGCTCCAAAAATGAGATTTTTTTTAATATAAAAACTGGACATGTTAGGGAACATGGCATATGCAAACTTCTCCATTATGATTGGGTTACTAAATAAGTTTCATTCATTCAACATCATGCTATTTTATTATTGATTTATCCAATAAATTAATGAATGAAAAATACAGGTGCTTGAAATTTTCATTTATCTTAAATACTTTTGAAGGCTGTCATACTGCAAAGGTGCTTTAGTCTTCGAAACTTTTCAAATTGGGCATATGTTTCATTCATCATGACGAGAGAAACATATGACATGTTGGCATCTCTCTGCTTCCTATTGCTAATATTTAAAATCTTGATTTAAAATTGTGGGTACCACCATGTAAAGGGCACTACTCAGTTCAACATGGATTGGATACACATATAGGTTAACAGATTAACCCATACCTTAAAATATCAGTGGCATCAAGTCCATCCCTTTGCTGACTGGAGAGGAAATGATTTCAGTATCCAGTCAAGTTCCAATAACATTTGTAGAATCAGAATCTAACATCTACTAAAGGAGTTTTGCTCCCTCTGGAACTTTTAAATATTCCAATGTCAGTCTAGAATTGTTCAAATGAAAAATTCTTAGCATATGAGTGATACAATTATTGTTAAAGGATGTTATAATGACCTGCAATCTGAAAAATTAGGGATATTTGAACAACACCAAAAATGATTATTTGGTCTCTGACTGAAGATTCCAGGTAGGAAAATTGTAGCAATCACATTTTAAATTCTAAGGTCCTTCCACAGAGGCTGCTTTTCCTTTCTGCAAAATATTCTTTAAAAAGCATATAGCTTCCTTTTTGCAAGCTATTCTTTCAAATATTTGACGAGTTAGGTATTCACTTAATACTTTCCTAGGCTAAATAACTGCAGTACCTTCATTTAACCTGTCGTGTTCCTTTTCATGCTCTTTGACTGCAGTGACTATTATTAAATACAGTATTCCAGCTTTATAAAATCCACATGGGATAAGTATTATTATACTTTGTGGCTTTTACATAGAGAAGCAGAGTGAAGATTTTGAAGTAAAAAATATCTGAATTTGGAAGAGAATAAACACTTCTCCATCTCTTTCTTTCTCCCACTACTCACTCCTCCCTGTCTTTCTGATTTCCTTCCTTAATATTTCCTATAGTCAGTCAGGGAAAGCTGGTCTAGGTTCATTCAGAACGAAATGGCAAAGCTGTTTGTATTGCTGGATCCCAGCGAGACGGGGGACTTCCATGTGTGAAAGGGAGGGCAAGAGGGGCTCTTGTGCACTGGGGTGGGCGTATGGGGAGGGTGAAGGAGTTTTCTGTGAGAAAGGCAGAGTTAAAAACTTGTCTACGTATAGTTAGATCTCCTTCAGTGATGTTCAGTACTTTTCTTTGTAGATGTCTTACATCTCTTTAACTTCAGAATTTTATTTCTTAGAGCTATTCAAAGTAGAATTATTTTCAAAACCTGACTTGAGAACATTTTGTTTTTAGTATCTTGAAATACATTTATATTCATATATTAATCTTCTATTATGCAGCACTACCGTTTTTAGCTCTTATTCTGTGTGTATGCACATGTGCATTTATTCCTTAAGTTTTTCTATGTACAGCATTTATATGTCATCTAGATAAACAGTTTTACTTTCTAATTGCCATGTTTCAATTTGCTTGTCTAGACACTCCAGAACACTGATGAGTATAAGTCGTGAGAACAGACATTCTTTCTTATTTACTATCATATGAAGAAAACATCTTAACTTTGACAGCTAAGTATGATGTTAGTTGTGGGATTTTCATGGGCATGTTTTATCAGGTTTCTTATTCTGATTTGTTGAGGGTTTTATTATGAATAGGTATTGTAATCTGTCAAGTTCTTTTTTTTCCAACTTATCAAACTGACCATGAGTTGTAATAGATTGATGTCCATATGCTTACACCCTTATCCTTGGAAACTGTGAATAGGAACCTAATTTAGATCTTGATACCTGCATATGTCATGGTACACTAACAAATGGGGTGGGGGGAGATGAAGAGGTAGTTTTGGAACTTGAAAGTATGCAGGGATTAAGATTAATAATGTGTTAGAAAGATCCTAGATACTGTGACTGCTAAGGGTACCACTAGTGAGTGTTCAATAGAAAGTAGGGGATATGGTAGAAAATAGATTATTTTAGAGAATGCTCAAATATTCTGGTGGCAGAAATGTGAGTGTTAAAGTGCTTCTAGTAGGGACTTAAACGTTTGGAAATGAAGACCATGATTTTAGAAACTGGACGAAAGGAAATCCTTATCACACAAAGGCAAGTAGCTTAGCTGACTTCTGTCTTAAAATGTATATAGAAAATAGTACTTGTAAGCAATGAACTTAAATGATAAAGCTTGGCATTTTGAACTGGTAAGTCACAGGTAATATACTGTTTTATTTTATCAAGAATTAAATTTGTAAAATAATTTCATTGAAGGGACATTTCAAACAAGCTAGTACTCAAGGTCTTAGGATGTAGTGAATGCATTTTGCATGTGTTATCATTCCCCTGGTAACCAGAGTGAACAGTGATAGTTTAAATAATACCCTTCAAGATGCCATGTTCTGAACCTGAGACCCTGCAATATATTAAGTTACATAGCAATTTCACTCATGGTAATTACCTGCAAAAATGCAAAAGTACTAATTTGAAGGGACATATGCACACCTTTGTTCACTGCAGCTCTATTTACAGTGTCCAAGTTATGGAAACAACCTAATTGCCCTAGGACATATGACTGCATTCTGCAGATGTGTTCTAGATCCATGATGGGATACTAGAAAAAATGAACTATTGGCATTTGTGGTAAACGGAACTGGAGAGAATTGCACAAAGAAAAATAAGTTAAGAAGGAGAAAAAGAAATGCCAGATGGTTTCACTCGTATGTGGAAAATATCGAGAAATAAAACAAATAAAATTGACAAACCAAAACAAATACCAGACACTTGATCGCAGTATGGAGGGTACTCCCTACAGAAGAAAGACGGGGGTCAGAACAAAATAAGGAGGATGATTAATGGTCTATAATAAAGAATTGTGGATGATCTGGTGGTTGGTGTGAAATGGTGCTGTCCATCTGAGGAGGTAGGAACCTATCCCTGAACTATTGCACTAAACCAATGTTACCTTGATTAAATTAAGAAATATTAAAATAAGAAAAATATACTTAAATATCACTACTCAATTATTAATGTATAGATTTTTGACTTTATACATTTTTTTACAGACAACTTGAAAATAATCCTTTGAGAGAGTAGGAGGGATTTCCCTGGTAAAAATGGACTATTACTTCAAAGTTGCCAATGAAATCAAATACCTTTTTTTTTCCTAAGTCGATCTGATAATTGTCACTCTTAATAGAATTTTATTAACGTTTTGAATTTTTTTAAATTTGTTCTTCTCTCTGTGTGCTTTGATCTCTGATATATCTGGCCATATCCCCAGGCTTAGTCATCTCCATGTAGATTGTTGTCTCTATTTCTATGTGCATGTAATTGATTTTGTGTTTTTTTCCATTGCTTATTCTTTTTGTACTTATAGTTTTTTATACCATATGTGAGTACCTGCTGAAAACTCTGGATTTAATGGCCTCAGTTCTATTTAACAGGCAATTGGATATACCTTGATCTATTGTCTCTAAGATCTTCAGTTTGGCTGTGCTGCTCTGCTGCCTCTGTTTCCACTTGGCACTACTTCACCAATCTCTGGAGATATTTTAAAAAAATACTCTGATTTCGAGTCACACATGTTGCCCAGAGGGCATTTAAATACTTTTAGGTATATTTTGTGGTTGTTTATTATTAAAATTTAGTTTAAGAATTCTCAGTTACATCAAAATATGACATGAAAAATGCTACATCTCTTTCAATAAAGTATCATCATAATAACATAATAATACAATATAAACCATTCAATACAAAAACATTCAATACAAATAATAGGGACTATGTCCCTAGTCACTATGCTAGGGGCTGGATATATATGTAACTAAACCTGATCTGAACTTTCAAACTCTACATGGTCTAGTAAGGGAGAAATGATAATAAGCTAATAGTAACTCTGAATGCTAAGGAAACAGTGATATTTTACAGAGGTTAACAACTGCCAAAAAACAGTCAACTGGTGCCACAAACTATAGTGTGGGAGGTTATGGAACTTTATATCCATACATCTGTGTCAACAGGAATTTTAGAAGAGGATAATGGCATGGGGAAATGTATGTATAGAGCAGAGGTTTGGTCCTAAGAAGTAAAACCTGAGATAATGCTTTGAAAACATGCAATTTACCTTGGGGAAGGAAGTGATTTATCAAACAGGACTGAGAGAACACAGTGAGAAAGGAAAAAGGATAAACATTAAGGGTAAGGTTTCATTTCTGAGATGCTGTCACAGACAATAAAGACTCAATTCTATCAGTGCATCTGAAAAACAAAGAGAAGTTCTGCACATTGTCCTCTCAGTCAAGAAATTATGACATTAAACTTACCATTTCTGCCCACTATCAACTGTGGGTTAACCAAGGCTAACACCCCCACATTTTGTTTGTGATGGTGAAGGGACCAATGGAGCTCTGGAGGCAGAGGAGAAAGCTATCCAATAGAACACCACATGAATTTTGATGCACTTAAGGTAGTGTGATGAGACAGAGTTTGCATAGATCCATTTCCCATAACAGTGACTGAAACTAAAGTTGCCGGATCTGTCCCAGTCATCGGTGGCATTTGCAAATAAGGACTTTGAAAGAGATTGATATAGCAAAGCATGGGATATGTCTTTGTGGTGATGTAGACAATTTTCAGTGGTAAATGGAAAGGGATAGGATTGAGAAATCTGGTAGGAAAAAAGATTATATTATTTAAACTATTAAAATATAAAATCTGAACTGTTAGGGAGAAGCATTGACGATAGATAATGATTCCAAACTAAAAAATAAGTTGGTAGTATGTGTGCTTGAAAAGGGATACTCTTGGGCCCTCCCTGGTGGCACAGCGGGTTAAAGCACAGCACTGAGAAGCAAAAGCCACTTCTGCATGATTCCCACCTGCCCCGGAGGTGACCACATGGCGTGGCAGACCTCTCCTGACCCGTCCGCTGCTCCCCTCAGCAGTGTACTTTGTTGATCTGCCTGTTCTGCTCCCCACTCTGTCTCTGGTGAAGGCTCTCACCGCCCCTGAGCCTCTGACCTGTACCCCAGTTCTGTATGCATAAATAAATAAATCTTAAAAAAAAAAAAAAGGATACTCTTAAAGGTGTAAATGATTCTGGTAGTGATGACTAGGGAACAAGACTAGGGAAGATAAAACTAATGGAAAAGGAAAACGGTGGCGACTTTGGGGGCTGATGTGATTCTGACCAAGAAGTGATACTGAGATTGGATGTTAATGGATTTATAAATGGAGTTGGCATATAAATAATAGGGCAGTAGCTAGAATCTGTGCAGATATTGTAGGTAAAGGGAAAAAGAGAACACAACAATGTCTCTTTTCTTTGCAGAAACAAAAGTTGGAATGGTGACCCCAGCAAGTAGAAAAAGGGATAATTGCCTTCTTATGTATTTAACTGGTTAAGAGTACCAGGAGGTTTTTGGAGCTTGAAAAACAGAAAAAGTATCAGTTGGAATGTGGATTTGGAGTTTCTAAAACTAAGTAGCATTACAATCTGTGACTGTGCATTGATTATCCGCAAACACTATACACAGAGAAGAAAGAAGAGATCAGGACTGTGAATAACACCAATATCTAAGAAGTAAATGGATAAAGAATAAATGTAAACAAGGGTAGTGTCAGGAGTAAGTGGGAAAAGTTCAATCAGGAGAGACTGTAGACTCTTTAATGAATTAACTTTTTGAGAATACATTGAACTGATTTAAATTTCAGGCATTTTAATAGTGGTCAATATCATTAAATATCTTGTACATTCAAATAATGTGAGAATAATAAGTGATAATTAGATTTTGCAGTTAGTCTATTAGTGGTCTTAGCAAGAGCAATTTTTGCGTGGTGGTGAGAAAGTCATCTGACAAAGAGTTAAGGAATTAATAGAGAAAGCAACACAAACAAGGAGGATTTAGAGAAGAAAAGCTAGCAAATAGAGGGGTGAGATAAGATGAAAATGGGGCTTTTGTAATATGACAAAACATGGTCATTTATGCAGGCTGAAAAGAAAGGGTCAGTTAATTTTGGAGAAAGAGAAAAAAATAGAGCAATATCTATAAGGTGAGAACAATACTTGGACTATGGTGGGTTATTGTTAGATATGAAGAGAGACACATCTTTCTGTGAAGCAATAAATAAATGGGAGAAAATATTTGCATTTGGGTGCTTTTAATTATGAAAACATGTTAATAGTCTGTTTACAAATTTAACGGCAAAAGTAGACAAAACAGATTTGGGATCCATGATGACAAATTGTTATTAGGTAGAAATTTTTGTTTATAGAATTTTCTAATGAGTTTATAACACTTCCACCCTAGGAGGTCTGTAAGGACAGCAGAGATAGCCATCAATCAGCACTGATTTAGGTAAAGTCTATCTATGTGGCTCTTGTTGAAACCTTCCAATAACTATCATCCAATCAGCAGATTACATCAAACAAAGCTCATTTTGAAACTGACAGTTCTTAACTCAGTTGTAGGCAAATGGCACACAGTAGGTACTTAATAAATAGCTATTAACATAATGACATAACATCCTCTACATTTTAAAATGAAAGATTTATCAGTTGCTTAATTAATGATTATCTTTGGACCAGAAAATGCCAGCATCAGTAGGGTTCTAATTAGGAATGTTATTAATAGAAAGAACCCCTACCTGCAAGATTTGATTAATTTGTATTTGTGATATGAATTTTATACATTTTTAGAGTAATGTACTTTTGTGATTTTAGTTTATGTATTTCAACACTGAAAGTCCCTGTTTTTTAAGCAAAGAAAAGGCACTACATTTCAAGTCTTGTTTTTAGAAGTGCAGAATCTAGGGCACCATTGGGTCAGTTTCTGATATTACTTGAAGCCTCAGTGGAGTTGATCTGAAGATGGATATCTCATTTGTTCACAATAGGGCTTATACTGTTTCTTAGGTGGAGTCCCTTAAGAGGTAGGAAACTTGAAGAAAAATTGCCCAGTCTACAGTCAACAGTCAATTGTTTTCTCAACTGAGAATTATTCACTTGCCCTGACCTACCTTTATGGTTTCTGCGTCACTCTGCAACTCTAAATGCAACAAGAAAAACTGCTGCAGAATGCACTTGTCTGTTTGGAATTTTTTACTGAAATTAGATTACTCTTTCTTTTCAAGTAAGGAGGAGAAATCAGATTCATATTTATTTTATCTAACTTTCAACTTTATAAAAACCTGATTTGTAGTTTTTACTTCTACAATATTTTAGCACAGGATGCTTGCTGACTGACATATTCTCATACCTTAACATTTTATTTCAAATGAGTTATATGAAGAATGTTCTTCCTTTAAATAAAACCTAGAACAACTATTTTAACTTTTAACGTATATTATGTAGATGGCATAAAAGATAAAATTATGGTTTCTATAGGAACTATGATATAAGGGCCATATTCTTTTCTTTTGGTAATGCAGAGTTAGATCCCTTTAAAGATATACTGAGCAACATTCATACAAACTTATAAAAGGAAACAAATAAGTCTCCCTCTTGCAAGTTTCAGGGAAAGCAAGAATATACATGAATAAAGTGTATCACACCAAGATAGAATAATGTCTTCCAAAGATGTCATTGTCCATAGAGTGCTATTTATTTTGGTGCAATTATACTTTTTAGTTACATTCTATAACTCAGAGAGCTGTTTTGACTTTGGGAATTGAGAAAATAAAACAAAATACACACTAAGTATACTGAATATACACCAAAGGTTAACTTACAGATTTCCAACCCTTACAGATTTCAACTTATACACAATCACCTATACCACATCTATGCCACATTTTATCTATGTTCAAAGCTATGGTTGTTTCTTTTGGTGATTTCTGTACAAATATATATATATATATATATATATATATATATATATATATATATATATATTTGATGAAGTAATAGGTAACTTCTTTAGAGACATTCTTTCTTTGCTTTCACATTATTCTAAATTATTTTGTTCAAAAGAAGTAGGATATCCTCTCAATTTTTTTATACAAAAAAACCAATAATACTTGTTCTTCTATCTTCTAAATCATATGCATAGATTAGCACTGAGTAGAATAGAGTTTTAGCACTTAAGATTCTCATCAGAGAATATCGTTTCAGACTAGAAATTATTTTCCTATGAATTTAGAAAAACCTGTTTGACTATAAATGGCAGAAATATTTACTTTGGCTCAGAAGCATTAAATTGATACCCCATAGGAAAAAGAAGCACACATATATAGTTTGCTTATGTTTTCTAAGTGATCAAAAAAATATTTTCACTTAGAAAACATAAAATAAAGGGGTTTCACATAAAATCAGGATATGTCTTTTTGTGGAAGATTAGCAGTTTATTTTATTAAAACAAGTGTAAGCAGTCCTCAGTACAACTTATTTTCAGTCATAACACCTATATTTATTTTTTTTTATAAACATAGTATTTGTTTACAACACTGTATATAATTCAGGGGAACAGATTCACACCACTTCAGATGTGTGCTACGACGCTTAACCCACTTAGCACCTTTATAGTCATTTGCATGTTTGCAAAACTGTTTAGGAAGACCTGATTCAAAATCTAGATCCACTTACTCTGTGGTTAACTTGGAAAAAAAAATATGACTTCATTGTACCTTATTTTTCTCATATATAAATAGGAATTATAACTGCCTTGCTGAATCATTGCAGTTAAGCCATTCCTAAGATTTATGTGATGACACTGAGGAAACTGTGACTAGCTCACTTTAGATTTTTTTAGATGATTAATTTAGGAGGTGATTCAGATTTTGCCTGATTTCTTATGATCGGTCAATCCTGATTGGCCAACCTGTGTCAATTAATATTAGTCAAGCCTATAATTCTGATATTAAACAATAAAGCATTGTGTGTGAATTCATGCAATCAGGATTCATTCAAGGCTTGCTCTTCCCAGTGAACTTGTCTTTCTAAGATAAGCTGTCTATGCCTGTCCAAGTTGATTATATCTTGATTTTCTTGTCTAATTCTCAAAAGATAACCTAATTTGAAAATCTTTATAATCTCCATTTATTATTTAGATAGGTTCATTTTCTCTTAATCTTCTAAGAATGTCCCTAAAATTAATTATCTTTTCTACATATTTCCATGTGCTATTTCTTTATCTGTATTGGGTGTAGATGTTCATTGTAATTTAAGAAGCATGCTTAGTGGACTCTATCATCCTTGTCTTCAAGTTTTTAAGAAAATAATTACTTTGTCTTTAATTTTTCTAACCTACATGTGACAGGATTATGTCATTTATCTGGGAACCTTTCCATTTTAATCACTGATGTGATAATATTTTATACTAAAGAGCTTTTATACTGAATGATAAGCAACAGTTCATGGAAACATTGGCCTATATGCCTCAAATAACTTTGCAAAAATTTATATGTTCTTTCTAAATCTATGAAATAAGTAACTTGAATTTTTCAGATTCTCCTGGTAGGTCTAAGATTTAAAAAATAATAACTACTACAGAAGTGTTGTCATCCTCCCTTCAAAGATTTATACAACTAGTTTTAAAAATTGGTACCAATTTTTTGATATAATGAATAAGTTTAACTGGACAACAGCATGTTTCCTTTATTTTTAATGTAGCAATCTTAAGAGTATTGTGTGAATTTTGAACTTTATACTTCAAAATGTTAGGAGAATATTTCTATGTACTTTCCCCACCCTGTAATTATTCACCTCTAAAAATTTAAAAATATGTTAGAATGTTTTCGTTACATTATTCTATGTTAATAGCTATAAAATAGACTTAAGTAACTAGTACTGCAGTTTTGCATGGGTGCCATGATTATTAGAAAGTAATATAGAATAATGGACTTTACAATTAAATTTGATCTTTATTGATAGAAATTGAGCTCTTAAAATTGACATTATATCATAAAACTCAGGATCTGTTTGTTACAAGGTAAGAAAAGTCAAAGGAAAAAAAACACTAATGTCCATTAACATAAATGAATAAATAAAATGTGTTATGTATACATGATGGGATATTACTCAGTCATAAAAAATAAAGGAAATCCTGCAATTTATTGCCATGTGGATGACAATGTGGCTATTATATGCTAAATGAACTAAAGTAGGGAGAGAATTGTAAAACTATATTCTAAACCTGCATTTTCCCTTTATATTTTATTTAAATTGAAACTCAAAATTATAGAAGCACAGAGTAGAAAAGTGGTTGCCAGGAATAAGATGGTGTGATAGGAAAAAGGATAGGTTGATAAAAGAGTGCAATTTTCCTTCTAAAAAAAGACATAAATCCAAACTAATCATGAGAAAACATCAGACTTATACAAATTGAGTGATACTCTACAATAAACAGTTTACCACACTTCTCAGAAATCTCAAGGTCATTGACACCAAAAACCTGGAAAGCAAGGCAAAATCTCTTTGATCTCTACTCAATGAAACCATTACTTTTTTTTCTCCTACCTATGTTCAAATCAAGAGAGTGAGATGGCCTGGTTACAGCATCTAGTACACTTGTTTCCTATTTATATATGTACTTATCTGCAAAATAGGAAAATGTGATTCTTGATATTCTATTCTTATATTTTGTATTTTTTTTCTAAATAGGACATTTTCTTAATAGCTATATGTTTTTATTTTTGTTTGTGTGTGTGTGTGCTTATTATTTGTTTTAATTCTATTCTCCTTGGATAACTTTTTAAATTTCACAATTACCTCTAATATAGTGGTTAATGTGAAGGAAAATCATTGAAGGAATAAAACACAGCCACAATAGAGAATAGTAAACAACAATAATTTCACCAAGCACATAGCCTTCTTCAGAATATTTTAGGCTTTCTCAACTCTTACAGAAAGTCCACTGCTAATGAGATTTTCAATGTTTCCCAAAAATGTCACCAAATATACAATAAAACCCCAGTTCAAGAGCAGAGTTATCCTACATTGCATGCTTGTTTATCCTCTCCTCTATACCTGTGCCTGTGACAATTTTTTTTTTAAAGATTTATTTATTCATACAGAACTGGGGTATAGGCCAGAGATGAGGAGGGTGAGAGGATTCACCAGAGACAGTGAGGAGCATAACAGGCAGATCAACGAAGTACACTGCTGAGGGGAGCAGCGGGCGGGTCAGGAGAGGTCTGCCACGCCATGTGGTCACCTCTGGGGCAGGCGGGGATAGAACTCATGCGGAAGTGGCTTAAGCTTCTTAGTGCTGTGCTTTAACTCGCTGTGCCACCAGGGAGGGCCAACCTGCCTGTGACAATTTTTATGTAGAAATCACATTTTTGATCTTATACATCTTTCTAAATTACCTGCAGATATAAATTTTTCTCTTAACCTACTTTAACAATGCCAGTTCGTAGTGTACTCTAAATCTTGTCTAGTATGACCTGTGAATAGCTTTCTTTTATTCTATAATTTGTCATGCCAAGTGACATCTCTTACGAAAATATGTAATATTTAGAAAGCAAATATAAAGTTTTCTTATTATGGTGTTCATATCTATAATATATTAATAAAGGATTAAAGATTGAGAATTGAGTGATTTAAGATTACAAAAATGATAGGCAGTAAGTTTAAAAACAATTCCATAAATTATTCTGACTCGAGTTTTAAATTCATTCTTATATAACATTCTGTATTATTGTTCAACCCTCCAAGTATTGGGCAACTTTGTCTTCAAAATTAGTTTGATACTTAGAAAATGCCAAAATTGTACACATTATAGCCTTCTTTCTTACCACTACCCTACCCATTTCCTTCCCTTTTTACTTCCCCTTCTTTTCTTCTATCCCTAAACCCCTTCTAATCTCCCTTCACCCCCCACCCCCACACTCAAGTTCTCTGTCTCTTGCTCTCTTCTTTCTAGAAGATTTAGAGTTATGTTGTAAACGGCCACTTTCACTGCTTCATACAAACAATAAGTTATAATAATGTCTATAGTGGTGTCAGTTAAATCTTTATATCATTAGACATTCATAGAAACTAATATGATGCAAGAAAAACACAGTCATCCCCAACACATTTTTATCAACCTTAATTCAGAGTCAACTTGATGCGTTTCTTTGTGCTTGCTTTCTCTTTCATCTTCACAGAAGCTTTTGACTGTTAAAAAACAGACCCCAAATACTTGTCATGAAACTTATATATGCCCAATGCAAAAAAAGTTTGAACTCTGTAAAATAATGACACAACAATCTTTTTGAACATGAGCATATCAGAATTATATGATTATGAAAGTTATGACTATAGCTTTTAACTCTAAAAAGTATAGCAGTTGTCACGTGTGGTAGCACCAGCCTTGTACAACTATGTGTGTTGGAGTTTAGCATTCTAAAATTTATTCTAGTGCCATGAATAGAGTATTATAGCTGAATTACAGAGAGTTAATGGAATATTGTATGGCCCACATACCACTAGTATTCAGTTTTTCTACTGTCTCACATCTCTCCAACTGCACTCATCTTGTCTTTCATTACCACAGATGTATGTTTCACATTAGTGTATTCCACAGTGATCCTCTACCTACCATATTCTTTCTTTCCCTAGATTCACAAGTCTAATGTCCTTATATGTTTCCAATTAACTTACCAAGGGTATGCACATCGCTCTATTTAAAATAAGACTTTCAACCATTACATATGCACTTCTTTTTAAAATATTTTATTTATTTATGCACACAGAAATGGGGGACAGGCCAGAGGTGAAGTGGAGGCAAGAGGATTCACCAGAAACATAGTGGCACGCAGAACAGGCAGATTGACAAAGCACACTGCTGAGCAGAGCATTGGGTGAGGCAGGAGAGGTCTGTTGCACCATGTGGGTCACCTCAGGGTGGGGCTTGAACTCGCGCTGAAGTGGCCATGGCTTGGCTTAGCTTTGCACTGTAGCACTGCAACCCTCTGTGCCACCAAGGAGGGCCCACTCATGCACTTCCTAACATTGTTCTACTTTGCTTTATAATATGTATCACTTTTAAAGTTACATAAAATTTATTTGATTATTATTTTTACTTCATTTTTACTGGAATACAAGGACAGATTTGTTTTCTTACTTTGATCACTGATGAAAGTTAACACTTAAAAATGTGCAACACGGCTCTCCCTGGTGGCGCAGCTGGTCAAAGCACAACACTGAGAAGCTAAAGCCACTTCCGCATGAGTTTGATTCCTGCCTGCCCCGGAGGTGACCACATGGTGTGGCAGACCTCTCCTGACCCACCCGCTGCTCCCCTCAGCAGTGTACTTCGTTGATCTGCCTGTTCTGCTCCCCACTCTGTCCCTGGTGAATCCTCTCACCCTCCGCATCTCTGACCTGTACCCCAGTTCTGTATAAATAAATAAATCTTTAAAAAAAAAATGTGCAACACAGTAGGTAAAATATTTGTTAAATGAGTGAATGAAGATTTTACTAAGATAAAAGGTGTTGAGAAAGGAACTTTGTTGCCATTTTGCAATGAGAAAGTGATGGGGGACACAGCAGTCATGCAGCAGGTGTGTAAGGCTAGACTCCGCTCCGTGAGCAGAAGTTATTTTCACATTTATTGAAATCTGAACTCCTCTAGGTGTGCAATAATTATATGTTTGTCTCTTAAGGTTGTTATATTTTACTAATAATCATATATGGGCATGATAAATTCTGTGATACACAAAATGTGTGAAGGCTCAGAGTCATTAAAAGGGTCTATCATGTCAAGGAAAGTCAATATTGGTTTAGATATCAGATGGTTTATAAACCTATTCAACTGAAATGTCTCCTAACTTCTGGTGTTGGACAAATGCAATTTCGTCTAGTAATAATAAGTTCCTTCAAAATAACAACCCACTGACCACAGGAGACTCCTTTCTGTCAGGCAGAGCATTGGGATAGACTTCTGTGCCAAAGTCCATAGAAATGGATGGAAGAGACCTTTAGAGCTTCATTGTACCCGTCTAAAAATAAAAGCAAACAGAATTAGGTAAAAAATTGCATGAATTATTATATTTTTTTCATTTTGATTATGAGATAAGTTAATGATGACTGTTTTAAGTAGTTCAATTGCACATTTGGTCCAAGGTCATTATGTAGCAACTTAAGATTTCATTTGGGGGAAAGAAAAGCAGAACATATTTCAAATCTTTTTTTTTTTTTTAATTAAAAGAGACAAGTAACAAAGTGAGTGCTGCTTTTCAAACTTTATCTAACTAAACACAAAGCACATGGAAAGATGCATAAATGTAAAATTTACTTTTTTCTGTACAGAAAAAGAATTTGGATTTCAGAGCAAGTAAGATAAAATAAAAACATGCATAATTTACACTACAGATGGATATATTTTTTGCATTAAATGATACCTAGCAATTTCAAGGAGAAAGAAAATAAAGTGACAATCAACATTAAGAAGGTGGCAGAAGTAATCAAACACATGCCATGTGCAAGAAAAGGCATAATGAAGTTTTCACAAGAGTCCTTTTTCCATGACTCAGACACCAAATACTATTTCACCAGTTTCAGCACTTCCACGGCACTTATCAATAATGCATCCAGCATCCAGCTTTAGATATAAAAACAAGAGGAAGTTGTCTGTATCAAAAATTCAAAGTTCAAATAAATTATGCTATGGAGCTTGAAACAAGACAAGAAAAATGTGGGGGTAGGTGAGGTAGATTTTGAGCAAATGCTAAGAAATAATTTTTTGAAGATTGGGAATAAATTAGTAAGGTGCAGGGTCCTAAATTTTACTAATCAGAGTTATACCTAAAATCCCATAGGTGTGAACAAAATATTCACCATTTAAATAGTATGTACTAGGCAACAGAAAAATGGAGATCATTGTAATTTGGGCTATTTATACTTACAGAACTGGGATACAGGCCAGAGGTGCAGGGGCAGTGAGAGGATTCAACAGAGAATGACTTAGGAGCAGAACAGGCCCACTGACAAAGTACACTGCTGAGAGGAGCAGCGGGTGGGTCAGGAGAGGTCTGCACGCCATGTGGATCACTTCCCAGGGTGGGCATCGAACTCATGCTAAAGTGGCCTTAGCTTCTTAGGGCTGTGCTTTAACACACTGTACCACCAGGGAGAGGAATTTGGACTATTTTTTTACATGTGAATACTCCATGGGCAACAACACTGTTTACTGGAAATATCAGTAGAAAAACAAAGACCTACAATATAGACCTTTTGATTCAGAATAAAATTGTATTAATTAAGCAACAACATGAAGTCTGCATTGCCAGGTTTGATATTTATAGTTAAATAGATGAACAGAGGGATAACTAATAATTCATAAATTGGGTATTATTATATAAAAGTAACTGACAGAGAAATCTTTTGTTGTACTTTAACAAATATTATAGTTGGCCCTCATAATTTTGTATTACTGTTCTTAACCATTATGTTAACATGTCTCAACATATTCAGGAGACTAAACTGCAAAATCCAAAATTTAATGCCACTAAAGGTTTCTGACAGATATCTGAAAATTGTCTCTTGATAAATTAATGGGACAAATAAGTAAATAAATGACATTTTGTGTATGTTGTTTGGTTCAATGAAAGCTAGTCAAAAGAATCTGAAGTCTCGATAGCCATTAGATAAACAAAATTCAGAAGACTGAGCAGAAGGCAGTCATATATGTGAAATGCTTGCTTTAAAGTACCAAAATTTATAGTCTAAGTAATTAGGGCACTATCTTATGGTTCATTATCTCAAGTGGTTTGCTTAAATAGTAGCTAGCATCTGTGTGTTCAAGACCCTCCCTCACTTAAAGATGTTAAATCAGATGGAGTCACTTATCTGGATCATTTGCAGGCTTATTGATTCACACAACTGTATAGAATATAGTCATCTGTCCCTACCTAGCTCCTTCATGAACCCCTCCCCCATACAATTTTAGCTCCAATAAAATTAAGGGCAGAAAAACATGTGTCAACATAAAACTTATAAAAGATAAAGGATTTTGTTAATATCTTTGTCTTCTAAAAATCACACTTAGAAATAACCACTCTTGTTATTTTTGCATTAACTGTCAATATAGATTTCTGGGTAGAGTACTGACTTGATTTTCCAATAGTAAACATCCAGAAACATCCACAAAACGCAGTAATAATAATCCTGTCTGGCACACAGTAAGCTCTCAACAATTGTTAGTAAAAAATTAAAAATCCTTACTTATTCATTCTCAAATTCAAATTATTAAGGATATCAAACTACTATTTTCCAACTGAATGTTTGAAGTGTCTTAAGCAATACATAATTTAGGTACTTAAGCAGTTATTGAGCACTTTTATTACACTATGGACACATATGGAAATAAATGAAAATATTGTCATACTTTCTTTTACTGATATGCAGAAATATTATTGAAAATTTAATGTGTTAGGTGTGTTTTGTAATTTTTGCATATATATTTCCCCAAATAATGCTTGACACAAACCAGAATAATCACATTTAAACAATAGCTTTCTAAAATGACAGAATACATTAAGTTAAAATTCTGATAAATTAGTACAATTGAGACTAGCTATGTGTGATGAGCACACAGTGCTTCAATATTCAAGCTTGCCATTTAATTGTGTTTTGTTAGTACGTTGATTAATGTGGGTGATACTAGGATAATTTGGGAAAGGAAATGATACAGGTGTAGACAATTCTGCTACAGCGCTCTCTATTTAGCTAAATAAAAACTAATGCTACCCTGATTAAAAATAGCTTAAGTTGTCTCTTGCAACCTGATAATTCCTCTCATTACCACCAAGAGCCACCTATTCCTAGGAGCTTTATCATTATCCAAATTTGTGTGTGTGTGTTTGTGTGTGCAGATATTATCTCTTTAAATGAAACAAGGGGCTATCTACATAAAAAGAATATATCCCCAGTATTCAGCAACTCTTTGTTTCAAAAATGAAATGAAAACAATCAAGTACCTGGGGAAAGAATAAAATGGAACTTTTGAAACAGAAGTTCAGAAATCCTTGAAAAATAGCATTTCATTATAATCAGTGGAATTGTTCAAAAACAGATCTAATCTATTTTATTTGAACAATATGCCACAGTTCATTTTAATATAAACACAGAAAGAGCCTTCCAGTAGGTTGAACAACAGTTTGTGATTATTTTCCAAAACATTGCTAGTTTACAACAGATGTCATTAGGCAGCTTTAAAGATCTTATATACTCACTCAGTTGCCTCTAATGATTTACTATCTCATTGTGTATATATTTCCAAGCTTAAAAACAAATGATTCTGCTAAAATATAGTCTGTGTAGTGTAATATGTGATATTATCACAAATTTCAAATGAAAATAATTAATAAATTGTAAACATAAAATGGGAATAGCTGTCAAAATAATATTTAGTTTATCCATTAAATGACTATTTCTTGTGCATTCATGGTGAAATTCAATATCGATTATAGTGATGCAATAATTAAGGGTTTACCTTTAAATATTTTCATGACTTAGCGGATATCTAAGGCAGAGTTGAATTATCAGTGAGAGGAAAAAAAAAAAGACATGAGTGGATATGTAAGATGCTATGCTATAATAATCCAATTACTTCCCACAGTCCAGAAATAACATGCAATTTCCACACTTGGGAATATAGTAGGATGTTATTTACACAGTTTGATTCTGAATATATAGTAAACTGTTTTTGTTGTTTTCATCTCTCGGCCTATTCTTTATCCTCTATCTTTAAATGTGACATCCCTTTCAGTTTGCTGTTTGGCTTGACAAACAACATTGTTCTTTCTTCTCTTGGGATAAACTTGATTGAAGGATATGCATCAAGTAAATAAGTAAAAATTTGTTTCCCCATTGTTCTAGTGGTGCCTGCTGTTGACTTCCCATGAGGGAGATGACAGCCACTTCATAGGGTCTTTACAGTTTCTTATTTGCCTGAAAGAAGGGACATAAAATTCTGAACTACTTAGAGGAACAATATACAATCTAGATAAGAAGAAACAATTCTATTTCAACTAATCCCTCCCTTCTAATTGGTAATTCACCCACTGAAGTCTGTTAATATTTGAAACTTAATCATAGTTAACACTCTACTATTCTAAAGAAGGAAAAAATATTTTTCATCTTTTACCATATGTTTGCCAGAAAAATCCATTGATTAGTTATTGAATTCCTACTCTTCAGAGACACTAAATTTACTTTATACAGATACCTATGTTTTTTATATTATATGTGGAAACAAAGATATTATATTTGTACTGGAAAATATCATTTGATGTGTAGTCCATGAATTAAATACAACAAAGAAAAAAATACAGTAAGCCAATTTTGAGAGAAGACACTGAATTAACATGATGATAGATGTGAGTTTATTTTATTATAACATTTGATTAAAATAATTATTTTTATATGTATGTAGTTGAGAAACACTAATTAAAACTAAAAGGCTTTCCATTTTCTAAAGGGAACACTAATAAAAATTAGTGTTCATATGAATTAAATAAAATTCCATATTTATTTCATTCCTGATTTGTAGAACATTTTGATTTGAGTCCATAATTGAAATCAAAGACAGGCAGATTTTTTGGATGTGTTGTGACTTTTGTAATATCCTTTTTAAGAACTCAGACATTTTCAAAGCAAAAAAATGAAACTAGGTCACTACCTTGCACCACACACAAAATTCAACTCGAAGTGGATTAAAGATCAAGACATAAAAACGGAAACCATAAAATACCTAGAAACAAAGACGGGAGAAACTCTACACAATGATAGTGAAGGCAAATATAAATAAATGGGACTACATCAAGTTAAAGAGCTTATGTACAGCAAAAGAGACATTACAAAAAATAAACAGACATCCCACTGATGGGGGAAAATTTTTCTCACACAAAACTAGTGATAAAGGATTGATCACAAAGATATACAAAGAACTGATAAAACTCAACAAAAAATAAGCAACCCCATCAAAAAAAAATGGGCAGAAAGCCTTCTCTTGTGGTTAAAGCACAGCACTAAGAAGCTTAAGCCAATTCTGCATGAGTTTGATCCTTGCCTGCCCCGCAAGTGATCCACATGGTGTGCCAGGCCTCTCCTGGCCCACTTGCTGCTCCCCTCAGCAATGTACTTCGTTGATCTGCCTGTTCTGTTCCCCACTCTTCTCCGGTGAATTTTCTCACCTTCTGCATCTCTGGCCTGTACCCTGGTTCTGTATGAATAAATAAATCATAAAAAAAAAAAAGGCAGAAAAGCTAAAAAGACACTTCTCCAAGGAGGAAATTTGGATGGCCAACAAGCATATGAAAAAATGTTCAACATCACTCGTAATAAGGGAGATGCAAATTAAAATCACAATGAGATACCATCCCAGTGAGAATGGCACATCTTCAAACAACTAGCACCAACAAATTTTGGCAAGGATGTGGAGAAAAAGGAACTCTTCTGCACTGCTGGTGGGAATGCAAACTAGTACAGCCACTATGTAAAACTGTTTGGAGGTTCCTCAAACTGCTTAACATGGAGCTTCCCTATGACCCAGCAATCCCACTCCTGGGTATCTATCCAAAATACACAAAAGCAGTGATTCAAAAAGACATCTACACCCCCATGTTTATTGTTGCTTTATTTACAATTGGAAAGACATGGAAACAGCCCAAACGCCCAAAAGTAGAAGACTGGATCAAAAAGATGTGGTACATATATTCACAATGGAATATTACTCAGCAACCAAAAATAAATAAATAAATAAACACATGTTGAAGCAACATGGATGGAGCTGGAAAAGATCATACCTAGTGAGATAAGCCAGAAAGAAAAGGAAAAATATCAGATGGTTTCACTCATAGCAGGCGTATAAAGGACCAGGTCCAAATAATGATGTACAACTATATATCAGAGGGGTAGAATGGGGAATGGGAGAAAAAACGGTGGGGAGATGGAAGTGCACTGGACTATGGTGATGGCACGTGGGTGATTTGGTAATAGGAAGCCACAGGGATTACAACTGAGATGGAAAAAGGCACAAAATGATGTAAAAATAAACTATTATATTATTAAAAAAGAAGAAGAAGAAGAACAACAACAACAACCCAGATGTTTTCCAAGTGTGTTGTCCTGCATTTTGATTTGTGACATTTTGGCAGATATTGATTGAAGTTACACTCTCATATCACTCTGAAGAACACCACAAAAATACCTCCCAATACTTGGTGTAACACAATGCTTTTAGTATTAGTAAACCATTACACTAAATAGAATGCTATCAGCTGTTTCCTGGGAGGTACTCTAACAAGAAACCACCAGCAGTCTGTTACTTTCAACATAAAGATGATTTATCTATTTTTAGTGGTAAATGTATATTTTTAAAAGATATGATTTAATATAAAAAACTATAGGTAACTGATTATTTTTAACTGTAAAGTGTTGTTTAGATAATTGTTTAATGAAAACTATAGAATTACCAAATTACCAGAAAAATATAGTATTCTCCTCTATATTCATTGCACCATTAGCCAAAAAAAAAGGAAAGGAAAGCTTCCATTTGTTCATTTGTTCTCCAGTTAAAAAGTAAAGTCTCATGGCCCTCCCTGGTGGCGCAGCAGGTTAAAGCACAGCACTGAGAAGCTAAAGCCACTTCTGCATGAGTTTGATTCCCACCTGCCCCAGAGGTGACCACATGACATGGCAGACCTCTCCTGACCCGCCCGCTGCTCCCGTCAGCAGTGTACTTTGTTGATCTGCCTGTTCTGCTCCCCACTCTGTCTATGGTGAAGCCTCTCACCACTCCTGAGCCTCTGGCCTGTACCCCAGTTCTGTATGCACAAATAAATCTTTATTAAAAAAAAAGTAATGTCTCAGCCTGAATGTGACCAACATATTTAATATGTCAGAAAATTCAAAAATTTCAGGGCTGAAATTATCACTAAAGGAAGCTCAACAGAAGTCAAACGAAGTTTCCAATTTGTGAAATGTGTCTAGATATGTGGAATTATTTCTTCCAGTTCAGATAGCTAAAGTGGAGACTGTTATGGAAGAAAAAAGAAAACAGATTCTTTAATTTTTGACTACAACTGAAGAGTTAATAAGAAAACAAATTCAAGTAATTAAAGTCAGTTGTTTCTCTGCTAAATAGGCAGTACTTACATCACTGATTCACAAACAAAAATTAGTTGTATTGGATAGAACAGCAATGTTACATAAATAAATTTGTGGCTTTTTGCAAATAACATTTTGAGTTACATGAGTATACTATACATTGAACTGACAGTGTAAAAGACTAGAGGTTATTACATACTTTTGCATTTCCTAGATTATTAGACATAGTGTATATTTTAAAAACTATTGACCCAATTTTATAATTATAGAGTTTATAGCTTTGAAAAAAAGGACATAAATAATGTGTCTATACCAGTAGGGTATTTGCAGAAGACTGAATCTGATCATCTTAATGGAAACAAAAGACCATATTTCAGCTATGATTTACATGTTCCACATTCCTCATAAAAAACATTTAGGCCCTCCCTGGTGGCGCAGCAGGTTAAAGCACAGCACAAAGAAGCTTAAGCCACTTCCGCATGAGTTTGATTCCCGCCTGCCACGGAGGTGACCACATGGCGTGGCAGACCTCTCCTGGCCCCGCTCGCTGCTCCCCTCGGCAGTGTACTTCGTCATCTGACTGTTCTGCTCCCCACTCTGTCTCTGGTGAATCCTCTTACCCTCCGCATCTCTGGCCTGTACCCCAGTTCTGTACGAATAAATAATTAAATCTTTAGGGGGAAAAAAATTTAAATGACCGCCCTCTCTGTTGGCACAATGGGTTAAAGCATAGCACTATGTAGCAACTGCAGCACAAGTTTGATCCTTGGCTTGGGAGGTGACCCACATGGCACAGCTGACCTCTCCAGACTTGCCTGCCGCTCCCCTCAGCAGTGTACTTCGTCAATCTGCCTGTTCTGCTCCCCAATCTGTCTCTGGCAAATCCTCTCACCCCCCCATACCTCTGGCCTGTACTCCAGTTCTGTATGCATAAATAAATAAATGTTTAAAACAAACACTTAAATGAAAAAGTAACTAAAAACACTACTCTAAGAAACAAACAAGAAAATTATTTGAGGGGAGAAAAAATAATCTGTTACTGAGATTTATTTTGAAATACATGGTAAATCCCATTAACATATATTTTTTTAAAGATTTATTTATTTGTACATACAGAACTGGGGTACAGGCCAGAGGCTCAGGGGCAGTGAGAGGGTTCACCAGAGACAGAGTGGGGAACAGAACAGGCAGATTGACGAAGTACACTGCTGAGGGGAGCAGCGGGCGGGCCAGGAGAGGTCTGCCACACCATGTGGTCACCTCCGGGGCAGGTGGGAATTGAACTCATGCGGCTTTAGATTCTCAGTGCAGTGCTTTAACCCGCTGCGCCACCAGGGAGGGCCCCCCACTAACATATTTTTAACCAAAGCTTCAGAAGTACAGAGAAAAGTTAAAGTAGCAGAATGAATTTTTTTTAAATAGTTGAAAATTATGGAAATTTAGTGAAAAAAATGAATATATACATTCAACTTGCTCAGAAAACTCAAAGTAGGGTAAATTCAAGTGACCTGCATGATATATATCTTAGTCAAAACGTTGAGAATTGAAACTAAAGAGATAATCTTTAAAGCAGCAAGATCAAAGTAATTTATCATGCACAAGAGGTCTTTAATAATAATTTGTGATTAACCATCACAAACTACGGGCATTAGGAGGTGATGACAAGACATTCGCAAGAAGCTGAAAAATTACAAGGAAACAATCATTCTCTATCCAGTAGCACGATACAGCAAAATCAAGCAATTAAATAGACAAACAATAAAAAAGTAGAGAGAATGTATCACAAGCAATTCTCATTTTCGAGAAGTAATGAGAGTCCTGATGAAATGAAAGGGTTATAGAGAATAACTTCTTCTATGGAAGTAAAGAACATTAATAGAGGTAATTCACTAAGTATATATAAAAATTGCTGTAAGTATATTCTTATATTTAGTTACTTCTACCTCACTTAAATAACTTCATAAACAATTATTAAAAATCTTCAGATGGACATACATTTAATGTCTAAGTTGTAATCTGTATGAAAATAATAGCACATTGATAGTGAAGGTAATGGAGCTATATAGGATTACTACATACTGTTGAAATTAAGTTGGTATTAATTTAACTATATATTTACAAGTTAGGATGTTAACTGCAATCCTCAGAGTTAACTAAGAAAAACATTTCAAAAAATATTTTAAAATGGCAAGAACAACATATAATACACTAATAAATATCTGATTTATTAATGCAGTAATGGAGAAAGAAAACAAAAAAAATTAAAAAGCTTTTCAAAAAATAAATATTAAAATTAAAATATATTTCCAATTGTTAGTAATTACATTAAATGTGTTCTCAAAAGAACACACACAGATGATTAATCGGCACATGAAAAGTCTCATTATCACACTTCATCAATGAAATACAAATAAAAAAACACAATGAGATAGCATACCACATTGCTAAGAAAGGCCTATCTGAAAGACTAGAAACAACAACTATTGATATGGAAAAAAAATAAAACCTCATACACGATTGATGGGTATATATGGTCCACACCCTATATAAAACATTATAAAGTTTTCTCAAAATATCAACTATATATGTTATATAATTCAATAAGTCCATTCTTGGCATTTAACTGAAGAGTGTAAAAATTCATCTGAATGATTATATGCACTTCTCTGTTCATTACAGCTCTATAGTAGTCAAGTTTTAGAAAAAAACCTAAGTCTCCAAAAGACATATATGTGGATTAAGAAGATATGGTATATTTACACACAAGGGAATACTACTTAGCCATACATAAAAGAAAAATATACTTTTGCATTGTGACAACATAAGTAGAAAAATGGAGAGTAATGCTAAGTGAACTAAATAAGAAATGAATAAAATGGTTGATTTCACTCATGTTTGAAATACAAAGAAACACAAAAGGAACAGAAGAAACTAAACCAAAGAAAACCTTAGGGATGTGACTGTAGTGCTAAGGTTACCAGAGGGGAGACTGGTGGAGTGGTGGCATACTGTATCCAGTGAAACCAATGAACTATGATGTATGATCATGCATGCTTTGGTAGTGGATGAAATACCTCTGAAGAGGAGTGATCCTACACCTGAGAAAATATATGGTTCTGAAATCATATAGTAAAATCAATATAAAATCATATAAAGAAAAAGAAGAAATGTAGCATGGCCCATAGATTCAACTAGATCTACATGACCTCTTGGCATTTATAAAAATGTTAGTTTATGATAAAAAATAAATTTCTATGTGAGAAACCTTTTAAAGCTTACTACTTTCATTACTGCATTTTCATTATCCCTTCATTGCATACCATATTTCATTTAATCACAGTGTCTTCTTTTGAATGCCCCTACTAAATCCTGTACTTCCCAACTCACAATATGTTCTGCCATTAATTTAGAACTTTATTTAAAGTAATGTAATATAAAGTTACATTTTAAATTTCCTTAAGGTTAAGATAGTCTCTATTCCTTCACACAATCTTATATGATATAATGACTATTCATATATTTAGTTATGATTGGCATTACAAAATTTTACCTTATTTCCTAAGTTTGATTTGATAACTAAAACTGGTTGAATAAATGCAATTTCTGTTTTAAAATTTGTATGTGATTACAGATATTCTAGTTCATTAAACCTAGATTTAAAGTTTATTCTATTTAATTCTACTCCATTAAATCAAAATATTTTTAACTTATTTACTTAGCCAGTTTCTTTCCCTTTTTAATATTTTGTAAATCATTTTTACTTCTGAATTACTTCTGAATTCTGTCTGATCTATTTTTCCTCCTAGGTAGCAGATTCTGCATCTAACATTCTAAGATCTGTAGCTAATCCTCACTATGGTTATTTATCTTTTAAAGATTTATTTATTTATGCATACAGAACTGGGGTACAGGCTAGAGGTGCAGAGCCGGTAAAAGGATTCACCAGATACAGAGCGGGCAGCAGAACAGGCCAACTGATGAAGTACACTGATGAGGGGAGCAGCTGGTGGGCCAGGAGTGGTCTGCCACATCTTATGGGTCACCTCTGGGGCAGGCAGGGATCGAACTCATGATGATGTGGCTTTAAGCTTCTTAGTGCTGGGCTTTAACCCACTGCACCACCAGGGAGGGCCCCTGGTATTTTACTATTTTAAAAATATTAAAATGTTTTTAATTGAGCACCTACTTTGTTCAATGTGGCTGGATTAGGAGCACAGATCCTTAAATTTGCTTCCTACTTAATCCAAATTCCAATTTGGAAAGGTCTTGGGCAAAAAAAGTAAAAGAATAAACATTTTGTACTTGCTCACAAAATGACTTCTGTGTTTTCAAAATGTCTGTGATTCATAGTTATGTTAAAATTACACTGAAACTACTGAGTTCAGTAATACAATGACCCCAAATGACTCATAAGCTAACAACAGAGTGTGTGAATATATTACCTCAAATGGCAAAAGGTATTTTACAAATATTAGTTAAGGTTATTGAGATTGTTATGATAGCATGAATACTCAAATTATGCCAAAGTCATCATACATTTTTTATAAAACAGAGGCAGATGTGTTGACTGAAGCAGAGGACACAGTGACACAGAGGGTTGCAAGGAAGAAGGGATGCCTTGAAAAACTGGAAAAAGCCAAGGGATTATTTTTCCCCTGTACCAGAAAGAATGCAGCCCTGCAACATCTTGACTTTAGAACTAAATTATATGACTTTTATTTCTTATCTTCAGAATTATAAAATGATAAATTTGTATTGGATTAAGCCACTAAATTTGTAGAAATCTTATAAAAACAATTGAAAACGAATGCATCCTCAATCTCACTTTTAGATTTTTTTTCCTTTTCACTATAATTGTCACTATGAGATAATACAAACTGGGACATTATAACCAAAATTAAAAACCCTTCTAGGTTGCCCCTAAATTAATCTGCATACCTTCTAGGAAATATAAGCAAAAATCTAAATGCTCATATTTAGTTTTTCAGCTTACTACTCCTCTTGATTTCAAGTATACACGATACAAAGTAATTTCAGTGCATTCTTAGAAATACACTTGTGTAATTTTTATGGTTTGCAACTAAATAACAACTGTTTAATTTTTATGATGTGCAATTAAAATAGTGAAAATCTTTCAACCAATTATTTTTTCTTATAGGAAATGACAATAAAGGTAGGGAGGTGTTTATTTAAACAGTTTTGCAATATGTCTATTCTACCACACTTAAAAATGGACACACATAATGTCTTTTAGCAACAAGAATAAATTAGGCCTACTAAGGCAACAAAAAATAAAACATAATTTTCTTAACAAATCTAAAAGCACATTTTAAAAAACCATAGATGTTTTCTTTAATACTGTAGAAATATATGTATATATAACACACACACACACACACACACACACACATAGAAACATGGTAGCAGAAAAGAAATAGAATAATCCTAGGATGTATTTCATATAAATTAGTTAAATATCCTATAATATGTTCCTTAAAAAAGATTTATTTATTTATACATATAATAACTGGGGTGTAGGCAAGAGGGTGGGGAGGTGAGAGGATTCACCAGAGACGGAGTGAGGGACAGAACAGGCAGATCTATTGAGCTACACTGCTAAGGAGAGAAGTAGGTGAGATAGGAGAGGCCTGCTGTGCCATGTGGGTTAGCCCCTGGTCAGGGATCAAACTTGCACTAGTGCTGTGGTGGCAGCTGATAGCTTCAGTGCTGAGACTTAACCCCTGGTGCCACCAGGGAAACCCATCTGTAAGATGTTTGAGCCATGTTACCACCATTATTTTTTTTTTCAAGCCAGACAATTAAAAATAAGCAGCCCATTGACTGACTAAACTATGTGAAATTTAAATGTGTCAGTAGAAGTAAGCAAAACAGAATTTCACTATATGTTTTGTACTAATTTAATGTAAATTTTCTCTCATTTATAGGTGAGTTATAGAGTTTATCTTGTGAATCCTATCTGCTTTTTCCATCATATTTATCTTCTCTCTATATTTGGTTTTCTCTTTGCTTTGCAACTTACCTTGGCTTCATTTTTTCCAAAATAAAACCCAGACACAAGTCTGATCAATAATTATTGTTGGAAGGAATAAAACGTTTCTATTTAAGTTGTTTGATAATTGCGCCTTATGCACTCTACAACAAGTAGTATGGATTTGAGCAAGAAGTATCATTGAATAGGGATTGTTTGTGGGATTTGAAAGCAGCAGACCTGGTTGAGAGTCAGATCTTCTCCATTGTAATGGTTGAAAACTGGAGAGATTAGTAACGGAATATGCATTCACAGGCCCACTCAAAGCTGGATGGTAAGTAAAATCTTACATGCTGAATTGTGAGATCCCCAGTATTTCTCTTTCAGTCATGTCTTAAATGTTAGCAAATGTGTTTATCAAGGCATTGTATTAGAAAATTCTCTTCTCAAAACCTAACTGGTACAAGAAAATATTACATTAGCAGTTCCCAGTAAAATGACCCAATCAAATTCACCAAAAATGAAGTTTGCATTTGATTGTAACTGCATTCCAGACTTTTTTTTTTTTGTTTGTTTGTTTGTTTCTTAACAATGTACAAACAAGTGTGGTAGTTTATCATAGAAATATCTCTAACCTGAAAGAAATAGACCAGAAAGAAGAAACAAATAACACAGAACAAAATTTAAAGGAAAATTAGTGAAAATAAAAAATATAATTAAACTAAGAGAAATAAAGGAAAATATTTCACCCATAAAATACAACCATTACTATAAAAGTACTTTTTCTGAGGCTGTCACTCGGTTTTTAGAAATTAAAACATAGTAACAAAACTATTAAAACTGAATAGAAAGATTGGAAGATAAGTCTGCTATCTTTCTGAGAATAGAGTAAAAAATGTAAAAAAGGTAAAAAATTATTTTAGATATGATTTGGTGACTTAATTTCAACCCAGTTTTATTAGGCTGGAAATATGTCAAAGAAGACTTAGGGTCTTAATCACAAAAGTTCTTGATAACAACCACTAGATTTATCTTAGGTAAAAAGAAAAGTATGACAGCTTCAACACTGCTGATATTCCGATCCTAATGACAATTATGAAAATCACACATTTACCTTGGCAATATCCTAAGAGGTAGTATGGGAACTTGCCTGGCACTGAGGAAACCAAGACCAGATCTATCATTTCCCCTAGCCTAATAAGTAACAATTGATGAGCTACTTACATCTCTGTCATTCAGTTTCCTCATATTAGGTTTGTTATGGTTAAATGTCTTGACAGTTAATGATTTAATATCAAATGTCACTAAAGATACAGGATATATGTATAGATGCATATATATTTCATATTTCTGCTTTTCTTAGCCGCAGATGAACAGCCATCTCATAGTGTTGTCATTAGATTGTTTCTGAGTTATTCACATTGGACTGTTTTCCACTATTCACTCCTGAGTCCTGCCAGTTCTGTCTTGTTTTAACCCTGCTGCGCTCTTCCCAGTGGCTCAGTGGGACATCAAAGTGACACTGAATTGGTAGGAAGAGTTGATAAATGATACAAACTGAGTACCACTTTGATGTCCTGCAGTGTCACCAGAAATACCACAGTGAAACCAAAACAATGAGAAGTAGGGGGCAGGGCATAGACCATCACATGAAACAGTCCTCAGAGGATTAAAAAAAAAAAAAAAAAGAATTCCAGGCAAATATTAACAGGGCAAGGATATTGTAGAAAGGAAAAATAAAATTAACAATATGCAAATATTTTAGTTTTATTGACATAAATTTCTAAAGTGTCCATGATGAGCTAGTCTCAGAGACTTTCAGTTATTGCACTGCTGGGACTGTTGTGCCAACACATCTACCTGTAAATTGTGAGATGATGTGTTGATAGACTCTCATTATATGGACTTTTATTCTGAACACTGTGCCCTCTGTTTCATCATCTGTTTCATTTTTGAAAAGTACACTTGACTACTGAAGAAAGGGTCAGAAAAAGTAAAGGGCATAGTGATAAAATCTATTTAGTGATATCTGAATCCACTTTATACGAATTCTCAAAAGCAGAAGTGAAAAAATGTGGCCTACACATAAGAAAAACACCAATAGTATCAGGTGCAAGTATATTAGGCATCACGCTCAAGTAGAACTAAACCTCATTAGAGCAGATCTCCAGGGAACCTGATTATTGGGTTTCCCCACTTGGGAGTTCAGCATCAATATTAGAGTCAGGTAAGACCAAAGTATACATTTTAGATACATTTTACAGAGTCTGTTGGATTCCTTTATGCAGTCTGTATCATTACAACATAGGTATATCAAGATAGGTATATCTTGAGTTGCAAATATATGTGTGTGTGTGTGTACATATATATATGTATATATGTACATATATATTCTGTATATATTTGTATATATAAATATATACAATATATATATGTACTATAAATATATAAAACAGGCCCTCCCTGGTGGCGCAGCAGGTTAAAGCACTGCACTAAGAAGCTAAAGCCACTTCTGCATGAGTTCGATCCCCGCCTGCCCTGGAGGAGATTCACATGGCGAGGCAGACCTCTCCTGACCCGCCCACTGCTCCCCTCAGCAGTATACTGTGTCGATCTGCCTGTTCTGCTCCCCACTCTGTCTCTGGTGAATCCTCTCACCCTCTGCATCTCTGGCCTGTACACCAGTTCTGTATAAATAAATAAATAAATCTTAAAAGTAAGTAAATAAATAAATAAATAAAATATTCAGTTTATATTATCATATATTGTATGATCGCATGATAGCAACTCCTGACACTGGGAAAGGGAACAGACCTCATGCTCCTGAGCCCAATCCAAACCTTCCTCATAGCACAAGCAGATAAGCATATAACCTGGGAGCAAGCTAGCCACTGTCCACTGTGTGTTCACTCTCTCCTCACACACACACAGCTGTTTTTTTTTTTTTTTCAGTCCTGAACCCCTCTTTGGTAAGGAATCGCTACACTGCTATACATATCTAGTGGTGTTAGTACAATTTTTTAAAAAAGATTTATTTATTTATGTGTCATAACTGGGGTACAAGCCAGAGGTGCAGCGGTGGTGAGGGGATTCACCAGAGACAGAGAGTGGAGCAGAGCAGGCAGATCTAACAAGCACACTTGCTGAAGGAAGCATCAGGCAGGTCAGGAGAGGTCTGCTGAGCCATGTGGGTTACCTCCTGGGCTGGGGATCAAATTTGCTCTGAAGTGGCAGTAGCTAGCTTGCAATGCTGTGTCCCAACCCATTACAGCACCAGGCAGGATCAGTACCACAGTTGTTTTGGTAAAGCCTACAACTCTGAATATCTAGTTGTTGTTTTCCCTTATGAATTTTCTCAAAACACTGTCCTTATCACTAATTTTTGAAGGGTATATTTCTTAGGTCACAAATCCAGATGCACATTTTATTTTATTCAGATTGTCCGAGACATGTCAACTTCCCAAGCATTAATCCCATTATACCAAGGTATCTGTGGACATGGGGTACAGAGAGGCATGTTAGAATATGGTATCAAACAAGACTGGTCAAGCAACTGCTGTGACATCTCTTACTACTTTTGGCAAGACAGCTTCAGGTCCAGTAACCATAACAATTAAATGTGCCATGCTCCATTTTAGGCATCATGCTGGGTGACTAAGAATAAGACAGACATTGCTTCTGACTGCATGCTGTTTACACTCTGGTGGGAGACAAAAAGTAAAATCCATTTTATGCTTGGAAAGAAGAAAAATCAGAAATACTTTGATGCAGAACACTTTGGATGACACGAGGAATTTAGGGATTTAGGAGTAGGCAAAAGTGAGGCAGGATAATAATGAGGTTTTCCCTTTAACCTGGTTCTGAAATCAGTAGGGATTACAAATATACTGGAGACATTTGAATATGTTAATTTGTGAGCTGATGAATTACTAATGGTTTAGCTTAGTTAGGAGAATTTCTTTAGTTTAGAGAGAGGACACAAAACCAAAACAATAATTTTGAATGATAAATAGCTATAACAGACTGAAATAAATACTAATGATTTCACAGAGAAGTGTTGTGATAATTTGCATCCTTGAATATCACTACTGGGATGACTTCCAGACCACTTTCTGAAAGAGGAAAAAATATTCTTTCACACAACAGATTACTGCTTAACATTTACCTAAGGCCTACTTGGCTATACAGCCATTTTCAATTGTTCTCTTAAATCCTATGAGGGACAGAGTTGAAAAACTTAACTGATTCGATGGCTTGTCCTTTATGATGTCTTGCTAAAGTAGTAAGTGAAAAAATTGAAGGGGAATTTCAGGTATTCAGATTCTAGGTAGAGACTATTTCTATGATATATTTCCTTTAGTCAAGTTATTCTAATAAACTGCCTTACAACTTTTTTGGTTGAAGGAATAAAGTTTACTTTATTCAACAGACAAATTCTATTTCTTAAAACAGTGTGTTAATCTTCCCTAATTGTTATTGGTTTTCTTGGAATTGTCTGTTTTGTTTTGTTTTGCTTTTATCTCCTAATTAAGTAAGCAAGTTCCTATCTAATAGTTACAATCATGGGTAGATGTTGGAGTTTGTCAAATGCATTTTCTGCATTTATTGATATGATTATATCAAGATTGAAACCTTTGGTGATGAGATGAATTACATTAATTGATTTGAATATTGAGCTAATCTGCTTATTTGAAATAAACCCACCTGGATTTATTTCTGCATATTTGTGAATATCCCATATTTGTTCCTGTCATTACATGCTATTTAATTCTACTTTTGTTGAAGAACTTACTTGTATGCTTTCAAACCTTTTTGCATTTTTTGTTGTAATGTTCTATATTTGTTGTTTTGGTTTAGTTTGTTAATAGTTTTATTTAAGTTCTCTGTTTCCTTGTTTATCTTATGCCTGGTTTATCTTCCCTGCCACCTTTTCTATTTTTGTCATGAAAATTATATTTTTATAATTTATAAGCCCATTAACATACCTTTATACATATACAAAAATCATACAAAAATAATTAATAATAAATAAATGGTTTATATTATATTCATCTGCATAGTTACTTTGAAATCTCTTTTTTATTTCTATGTGTTTTCAGCTTTCAGGTGAGGGTCCTTTCAATTAAACATAAGGATTTCCTTTGATTTCTTTTTATAAGAAGATGCCAGCTCACAAAAATTTTCTCACTTTTCTTTGAAAAATGTAAAATATTACTTCTTTAGTTTTTAGGATAATTTTGGCATATATAAAATTTTAAAGTGAGTACTCTGAACATGCTATTCTATTGCCTACTGGATTCCAGCATTTCTGATTAGAGTTTAATTATTATTTATGATGAATCATTTTCTGCTCTAAAAATCTTCTGTATTTTTTGTCTTTTGTTGGCCTACATGTGGATTTCTTTGGAATTATCCTATATTGACTTCATAGAGCTTCTTGGGCGTTCTTGTTTTTATATTTGGGAAGCTTTAACTGTAATTTTTTAGATAGTCTTTGTTATATTCATTCTCTTGTTTCTCAATTTCCATTATGCATATGTTGGTGTGTTTATTGTTTAGTTATTCCAATCAATGATCTGTTGATTGCAAAAAATTTTGATTTTTTGCATCATTTTTTTTTCCTAAGATTTATTTATTTGTGCATACAGAACTGGGTACAGGCCAGAGGTGCAGGGGCAGTGAGAAGATTGACCAGAGACAGAGTGGGGAGCAGAACAAGCAGATCTAGGAAGTACACTGTTGAGGGGAGGTGGGGGGAGAGTGTCAGGAGAGGTCTGCCATGCCATGTGGTCACCTCCAGGGCAGGAGGGGTTTGAACTCAAGCTAAAGTGGCTTTAGCTTCTTAGTGTTGTACTTTAACCTGCTGTGCCACCAGGGAGGGCCCACATCACTTTTTTTTTTTTTTTAAGAAAAAAAAAATAGACATTCTAATTTGACCTATCCTTACATATTTGTATTCATTTTTTCTAACACCAGAAGTCTAAGGATGACTTCCCAGTATATTTTTTGACTGAATTTATTATATATATTTTTTCAATTCTAGATTTTCTATTTGTCTTTTTCCTCTTTAACTTCAATTTCTCATTGATAATCGTTATTTGATAAAACACAATTTCTAATATGTGACTAAAGTTTTTGTCCAAAATGCCATTTGAGGAGCAGATTTTATTTATTGCTTTATTCTTAAATGTGAATCACACTTTTCTGGGTCTTTCCATGTACTTTAGTTTTTGTTTGAAAATTGAATACCTCAAATTCTATAATATGGTAACTCTTGGAATTAGATTCCTTACTTCCCCAGGATTATTTGTTGTTGTTGTATGTGACTACTGTGATTGTTTCTGAATGTTTAGGGATTTAAATGGGCTAATTCTGCTAAGCCTGTATTTTTGGTATTATACAGCCATTTAGTCTCTATTTGTTTAAACTAGTGGTCAGATAATGGTCAAAAAGAACCTTTTCCAAATTTCCTAAATGTGAGCACTTCTATTCTTTGCTGTGGGATTCTTTGTCTTTGTTGAGGTAAGTTTGCATTGCTCCGAAGCTTACACATCTACCTTAGCCTTTACTTTCTGCCCACTCAGAGCCTCAAGATCAGTCAGACATGAGAGATTAAGTGTCCACAGATCTTTTCTGTTCATTACAGTCCTGCACATGGATATCTGTAGAAATTCCTAAGGATAAATTAGAACCTTTAAGAATCCCCTATAGATTTATCCTTCACCAGATAGTTTCTAAAATTAGTTGACCAGACTTTTGTTGGCTCCAGGTTATATAACCACCTCAAGTTACTATTAGTTAAATAACTGCCACTTATTTTTTAGATAAACTAAAAAGAATAGAGCTTTCCTACTGAGTGAGCTCTGAATCAGATCGAATAAAGACAAGCTTTTGAGTGAGACTTTAAGGAGCTTCCAGACAGGTCAAATAATGCCGAGCTTCAGATGATAAAATTTGTGGGGGAAAGCACTAAACCCATTATTCCCTTTAGTGGCACTAGATTCCCAGTTTTTACTATGATGATGACTGTTAAAGCTATTCTTTTTCTACACACCTAGTGAGTTGTGAAGAAGGGGCAGAAATAGGATAAAATTCCTAGAGTGCATAATTAATAAGACTGATTTTTCTGAATAAATAAATATGTTTTAATCTGCTAGAAATCTTTACTTGATTTCCAGATTTCAGGAGTAGTTGATTTTAATAATTACTCCTATGTCCTTACTGTTCTCATGGAGAAAAAGAATTTCAAAGTCCATATCCTTCTAAATGGACTTTTTAGAAGTGCATATGCTTCTAAATGCTTATCTTTGGTGGTATTAACTTTGATCACATGGATAAAATTTTAAAATTATATGTTTTCTCTTTTAATCAAATCATTTTTTGAGGAACTATTGTGGGCCTATGAAAATCCTGTTTCTAGTCAAAATTCCAATTTAGTTATTAATTTATATATTCCTATATTATTTGCTAGCTTATCATTTGTTTTGTTAATTTAATACTATATTATTCCAGAGTCACCAAACTGAAACTACATCAATAAGGAGTTTTCCATTTGCTATGCTGCTGTCATTCTTTGAACACCACTTCATTTCTATACAAACTGATGTGTCAGGTCATTTTTTATTTTCCTTGTTCAGCCCTTGTACCTCTAAGGTGAGCAGGCTCTTTTTCAGTAGGTAACAGATATATAAAATCTCTTCCTGCTGTGGCTACTTTTTATGTGTTTCATGATTACTAGACCCTTTAGGTCTTATATATATATACACACACATACATACATATATTTAAAAAAAAAATCCTCTTCTCCAAAAATAAACTTAGGGTATATAAATCCCTACACAACTAAGTCTTCCTTTATATTGTTAATCTCCCATTCTTTCTGCTCATATGCCAAAATCCCCTCACTTAGCATTGTTTCCTAAAATACTGCCGATGGACTGTTCTTTCCACTGAGGCCCCAATACGCCAAACTGATCCACTCTTCCTCACAAATACCATTAGGTTTAAATAGCTCTGCAATTCAATACCTGACCCATCTTACTCAGAAGTCTTCCTCGTCTCCCTTTCTTTCTGATAGTCAATGCTATAATGCATTGTCCCCTGTGGGACAACCTTTTTATCTCACTTAGGCACCAACACACACTAGCTGGCCACCACCTACAAAGGGTCTTTCCCCATTCAGCCTTCATTTGGACACAACATGACTGGCTGCCATCAGGAGAAAAGCCCTCATAAAGCCACCCAATCTTTGGTAGCCTGAGCCAATTTGCCTCTTTTATATGAATATTCCCTCCAACATGCTTGCTTGGGCTGAACCCCTCACCTGTGGTTACCATAGTTAATGATTCCCTGTACTGACTCCTATCATAATCCTCCATAATGGCTACCAGACTAAATTAATCAGGGAAGAAAAAGCAAGCGAAAGCATGAAGGAAAAGGAAAAACTCACTTGGAAATTTTACATCATATTTTATGCATTATATTTTATATCCCAAAGCTCTACATATGTAATTTGTCTAGTAAAAGAATACATTTACACTTTTGCTACTCTATCTTTTAAAATAGTAGGTTTTTTTTTGAAATTCTAAAATCTTTTGACCAACTGCTATAATTTGTTTATAGCATACATTTCTTAGCTTAAAGCAGTTGTTAAAGAGTGAAGGCTAACGTGTTCAGTGACTTCAGATTCTCTAATGAAATTTTTGGAAGTATGTTTTTGGTAACACAAATGACTTAAATTCAAGGACATCTAATAAAGGGGTATAGAAAATGCTCCTATATTCTCCCTAGTTTCTTTTAGATTTTCACTATTTTAAAATGTGAAATGTGAGTAATATTTAAATAGCTTTCACAGCCTTGGAAATTTGTCAAAACTAACCAAAATGGAGAAAAATGTAACCATTTCAGTATGTCATAAATGTACTGCACATAATATACAGTATGCTTTATAGTAAATATATATATATATGTTATATATAGTTATATGTTAACTGATTAGGTATTTATTGTTTTATGAATGCACATAGTATATATTTTCATGCAGGTATTTTCAGAAGTATAATTTCATTAGACATTAGAAATTATAAATTGAGGGTACAGAATGTTTTTTTTAATTGGAAGAAAAGAGTTATTGTTTATTTTTTAATTTTCAGAACTACACTGCAATAATAATAGAAATAGAAAATAAATTTTCATAATAATTTACATCTTCAAGTCGATATTCAGGCTTCAAGGGGATATTCTAACTTCAATGCAATATTTAGAAATAAGGAGAAAAATGAAAACACACCAACACCTTTTCTATTATTTAGTGAATTCACTTTTAACTGACCAACGTAAAGAATGCTTATGTCTGAATAATTAGTATATCATGGCATCATCAGTCTTAAAACAATATATGGAAGAATATATATTAGCTATTGTTGAAATAATGTTGATCTACGAATGTTTCCTGTGTGTGAAGATAATTTAGAAAATTCTATAGATTTTTTTGGAAACATATTTGTATAAAAGATCACAATATTAGGACATACCTGTGTCCAAATAAATCTTTAAGCATTCTAACAGAGAAGTTATTAAGCAAAAACCTAAGAATTGTATCCCCAAAGCCACAATTGCAACAAAATCAATTAGACAATTTTTCTTGATCACATTTGAAGTTTTGACATCACATATTCCGTTTATTTGCTTCTGGCCTAATAATCCTCTGCATGCTGGGAAAAATCTTTGTTCTCTGATAGAAGTAATAAAGCTGTCTGCACGATTCCCTCTTGTGAGACACGGAGAGTTCCTATTTTATTTAATCTATTGGTGTGCAGCCTTTTCAAAGTAAATACTTCACACACGCTGAACAGAGAGAGACATGCAAGGGGGCTGGCCAGAGAAGTGTAAAAATTAAAAAGTGCTCTGTGAAGAAATAATGATGGTTCTCTAAAAAATTAAATAAGTAAGAATCTTGGGTCAAGCGGGCCTTGACTCTCATTGCTGCTGGAGTGTGCAGTGCTTCATATTATCCCAACCGCCTTGTTCCATTCAGTTGTTTCTGTTGAATAGAAAGCATCGAGAAAATGAAGAGATCTAAATGCCAGCAGGAGACGAGCTGCATTCTTCTAGGCATGTCCTGAACCTAGTCACCCAGAACAACTTGTGATCCCTGGACAAAGCCGTTCACAGCAGGTGGCCATATCAAGAAATTTTCCTCCTGGAATTAGATATTATCCCAGGAATCACTACTGAGTCAAACATAATGCCCCATCCTGCTGGGTCAAGTAGGATTCCATTTCAATTTCTTTACACAACGATGCGTTTCATCTTGTCTGCGTACAATGACAGTGCTCAGGCATGAAATAAATTGAAGTGCCTGAAAGGCAGAATTATCCCTTGAACCTGCAGCATTCCCAACCCCAAAAACATACATTGTCAAGTGAGTTCCAGATAAGCAGGATCTTCAGCAAGTGTTTGTGCTGGTTGGCTTCCTTTAATCATACTCCCTTTTGTAAAACGGATTTTCGAGGGGAAAGATAAATCATTGCTGAGGGGGGAAAAAAAAGGTCATTTTCAAAAGGCTTAAGAGGTTCATTTTGTGTGGCTTTCCAAGGTGAAACAGGTAATTCAGAGTAGTGAAGGTCTTTTGTGATCAACTTAATTCATCCTTCATATTACCAAGAAAAAACTATTGAAATCAGACTGAAAAAAGTTCTTTACAGCAATGTTGTTATAGATAGAAAGTGATTTCTTGTTTGTCACAATACTACCCAAATACTATCATATAAGTTTAGGTTGAGAGAAAATTTTCTTCCACCTTCTCTTCAAAAAACATAGCATCTTTGCAGGATGTCTGGCATGCAGGCTTCAAAACTTTTATCAATAATGTCTCTTTGCCTGCAGAGCATCAAGCTAACTTCAGCATAGCTGTGTGGTCTGACAAAGAACATTTTCTGCATCATTAAGTTATATTTGAACACTTTAGTTACACAGACATGTGAGAAAATCCAAGGAATAACATTTAAATTTAAATTTATTAAGCAGTCATTTTTTTTTTCAGTTTTAAAAAGATCCTCTACCTGTGAGACTAGTTCTGTTAAATATATTTATATATTCAGGATTTGATAGAAAAAAATAGAAATATCTTCACATTTAATCATTTTTAAAAATTCAAAACATTTTTGTACAGAGCAAAATAAAATAAAAAAAATACATGCCTATAGTGGCTAGAGATTTAATACATATTTCCTATAAAATTATCTTTTTTTTTTTACTTGAATGTGCATTTTTTAGACAGTTTGGGAGATCTTTCCATATGCAAATATAGCTGTAATTTTCAAGATACTGTACTGGTTTAGAATGAATTTAGACAATAGGTGATGACATTATTAAAATTGCTTTCTCCAGATTTTGTAGGTTATTTGTACATATTTTAGATTGAATTGTTTTAATTCTGTAAATGAAATTTAACTAGAAAATAATCAGACAGTTATAAACACATAATTTTTCCACAAACCAATAGAATTTTATCTGAATAATCTAGGAAATTCAAAAAGAGAAGAAGTTGTTAGATTATACATATCTGGGATGGTAATTTTTAACCATTTGTAATGATTTCATTTATTGAAAAGGAAAGACCTTATTTTTTATAAGCTATGTTAACATGTTTTAACATAACATAGATGTTTTAATATTTTTTTTATTTATTAAAGTTTACATTTTTTTATTGTTCCATACCATCTTTTTTAAAGATTAATTTATTCATACAGAACTGGGGTGCAGGCCAGAGATGTGGAGGGTGATAGGATTCACCAGAGACAGAGCGGGGAGCAGAAAAGGCAGATCCATGAGGGTAGAAGCGGGCGGGTCAGGAGAGGGCTGCCATGCCACGTGGATCTCCTCCAGGGCAGGCCGGAATAGAACTCATGCGCAAGTGGCCTAAGTTTCTGAGTGCTGTGCTTTAACCCGCTGCGCCACCAGGGGGGGCCTCTATTGTTTTTTTTTAAGTACACTGCTGAGGGGAGCAGCGGGTGGGTCAGGAGAGGTCTGCCACACCATGTGGTCACCTCCGGGGCAGGCGGGAATCGAACTCATGCGGAAGTGGCTTTAGATTCTCAGTGCAGTGCTTTAACCTGCTGCGCCACCAGGGAGGGCCCAAGTTGTTTTTTTTTTTTTTTTTTTTTTTTTTAAGATCTACTGAAGTAGTTTAGATCTGGGCTATAAGAGGGCTATAACATTTTTAATATGAATGTTCATATACCTATTGGTTTAAAGGGCAATTTATGTTAATAATGTTTTTCTTTGCGTACAGATTCTTGTTTTAGGGCCCTCCCTGGTGGTGCAACGGGTTAGGACACAGCACTGCAGGCTAGCAGCAGCCGCTTCACTGAGAGTTCGATACCCAGCCCGGGAGGATCCACGTGGTGTGGCAGATCTCTCCTGATCCTCCCTTCTCCCCTCAGCAGTGTACTTGTCAGTCTGCCTGTTCTGCTGCCCATTCTGCCTCTGGTGAAGCCTCTCACTATCTCTGTGCCTCTGACTGTACCCCAGTTCTGTATGAATATACATATGTATGTATGTATGTATGTATATATTTCTTCTTTTAATTGTACTTTTAAATGAAGTAATGTTAATTTAAAGTTCTATATATGATACAAGATGTAGGATCATATACTTCAGATGCATGTTACCAAAAATTATCAACCCATAACTCTTCATCATGGTTCACTTTTTATTTATATCAGTATCTATATTCTCTCATTTATTTATACTTTCATTACAAATAATTTAAAGTTGCAGCTCATGTTATATTGTTCTGAATATCTCATTTTATTCAGCTCAGTTATTTATAGCTAACATTAGTCAATATTTGTTAATAAGAGCACAAAAATTAAATTTTCTTTTAAAAATTAAATACACATTTTAAGTAAATTTACAAAAACATGAATAAGGGAGATATTGTTTGTTTACAATATTTTAGTTTGAAATAGATTTGTGTATTATTTTAAATTAAATTTAAGTACCTTAAATCTGGGAAAATATAAATTTTTAACTACCTATTTAACTATCCATAAAATCAATTTCAAAATTCAAAGCAGACAGTAATGTAAAATTAATAGTCTATAAAAAAATTAACTTGGGTTCTTTATTAGTATATTGTAATTACTGATAAGGTGTTTCTATAATGAATTTTATCAAAGAACTGAGTACTTTTTATTTATTCAGCGTTCATGTTTTTGTTAAAGATCACTTCGTATGAATATTGGTCATGAATTTGCTTGACTGTCTTTATTCATTAGTCAGTATGAGTCTTCAAAGGAGTGAGAAGTTTCCCTCTAATTTTATAATCTATAAAAAGAAAATCTCTAACTCAAATGCAGATTCTTTATGAAGTTATCCAATGATGAAAATGGAGCTATAATAGAGTTTTAACTTCTGAATTATTGTTTTTTAACTTCATTGTGCTCAACTTAAGTCTTTGGAGAATTAGACTGAGGAAACAGTGATCATCTCAAATGTTGCTTATCACCATGCCAAAATGTGGCAAATTGTACATGGACTGTGAAAGTTATTACCTAGAATTAACTTGTGTCATTTCTATTTAGATTTAACTGGCCCAAACAAATCATATGGACCATAAATAGCTGCATAGGAAAACAAGAGGTTAAGGAATTGTAATCCTATCATGTGCCTGCAAGGGGACTAGCGCAGAATCCTTAGTGAACAGACTGCTGATTGCTAAGAAAATTTTGCCTTCAGTCTTGCTTTTTTTTTTTTTAACTTTTGACAAGTTATCCAACTATTCCTGTATCACTGACTTTCATAACCATTCAGGATATATTCATTTAAATCCTACTATTTGAAAAATGTTAGATCTCTCTGTGGAGACAGGAGTTTCCTCACTCTATGCTGGATTCCTCTCAAAACATTTTAGTTTGAAAAACAATCAATAAAAGTCTGCACAACTTTAATTGAATTTTCCTTGTTTGGTAGTCATCTTTACTTTATAATATTTTTGCTTTATTGTGAACACCAGTATCACAGTTATTAATGAGCTTTACTTAAGTAACTAATAAAAACACCTGTGAACACTTTAAGACAGTGAAGCATTGTACTGAACATAAAGGCTCATAGTTCACTTAAATGCAGGCATCACCCAACTGCCATCCAGGGTCAAACATAAAAGGGATGGAGGGATAGCCAGGTCCATAGATACATTCTAGTAATAAATTCTGTGCCCCCCATAGCTTGTGTCCTGAAGATTATTTCTCTTACAGCATCTGTTCTCAAAACATTTTAGACCCACCATGTGAGAGACAGTATCTGCCCCCAGGGACAAGAGAAAACATGCTTTTAAAGGAAGAAGAAAAGACTGTTTGTTTTGGATGGCTTTTAGAGATGAGAAGGAAGAAACAGGAATTGGAATACATGGAATGTGGTATGAAAGTGGTATGGCTGTGAACCACATGTGTAACAGACAAAAACATAATACTGATCTAATGACGGTAAGAAAAAAAGACTGTTAGAACACAGATGACTTAGGATGATGTCTGATTTTGAGCAGCTTTATGATTTCTCAGTGGAAAAGCTTTCTTGACAATTAAGTTTGGGGTGTGAAATTGAGAACAGTTAAACATGCATAAAAATGGAATAGCAAAGACAATGATAAAAACAACAATGTGCAAAAGCAATGATAAATTATAGGAGTTAAGATAATGAATAGAATGTCAATAAATCAATAGGAGAATAGCTAGTTGTCCTAATTCTGTAGTGAAGAGACATGTGAGATAGTTTAATGGTAACAGTAAGGCAAAAAATATTTAAACTTACTTGAAAGTATATAGGTAAATTAGTACATTATGACAAGGGGAGAGATATATGTTAACTTAGATAGTTTAATTAATAAAAAATAACGAATTATTGTTGTCCTGTATTCAAGGGCTTTGAAAGTAGAGATGAAAAATGATGCTGCACCCTGTAAGAAGAAAAAAAAAAAGTCTAAAAAACATTAGGACAGAAAAAATAGATTAAAATGGAAGAATTCTCAGTGAATGCAGGAATACGATGTATATGATGTTTAAGCAGTACTACTGTTAAGATACAGGGATATTTACTGTCATTAAGCTTTTACTCTCTTTTTATATATATAAAATAAAATGGAAACAATTTGTAGGTTAAATGATTAGAAACAATTTCTAGGTTAAGTGATTTTGAAACAAACTATTTTTTTACAATTTTCCAAAGAAATAAAATTGTTGAGGGAGGAAAATCCCTATGTAAAACCTTAGCCTCTTTGAATGGATTTTAGCAGCAAAGGTAGACAGAAAGGTTAATGTGGGACTATCTATAGCTGTATTATTTAGAATAGCAAGAAGGAAGCAATGATATATCAGAAGAGAGGTAGTGAAACAGAAAGAGAATAAAGCAATCAGGAAGTCAATAGGTGTTGGGAAATGATCACCACATCACAAAATTCCCCATATCATTGACCAAAGGACTTTTTATAGTAATGTCAAATATTAGAGTTCAGGTAATGTGTTTCTCCAAGATTAGATAGAACTCTATGTATATGTCACACCCTTTGATATAACTTAATCACATATATATTAATATATTTACATATTTGATGATGGAAAGAGATTTTTTACATGAAAATCAATTAAAGCTGATACACAAGACAATGTAGAGATTACATAAGCTAAAGCCTGAATTTAAGTTACTAAAGAAAATAATATAGATCCAGATTTGAACATGAGAACAGAAGGCCATAAGAAAGCATTCAACACAGCAGCAAAATACTGGAGAGTGCTCTAGAATTCCAATGGGTGTGACATGAGGAAGGAAGTAGCTTTGAGGCAAACTGTTACATTTTTTTTTTTTTAAAGATTTATTTATTTATTCATACAGAACTGGGGTACAGGCCAGAGGCTCAGGGGCGGTGAGAGGCTTCACCAGAGACAGAGTGGGGAGCAGAACAGGCAGATCGACGAAGTACACTGCTGAGGGGAGCAGCGGGCGGGTCAGGAGAGGTCTGGCTCGCCATGTGGTCTCCTCCTGGGCAGGCGGCAGGCGGGAATCGAACTCATGCGGAATGGCCTCAGATTCTCAGTGCTGTGCTTTAACCCGCTGCGCCACCAGGGAGGGCCCAAACTGTTACATTTTAATGGGCAGAAAAACCTCTGATCACTTTTGACTTTCATGGAAACATACATTAATATAATTATTAAATTCTTCGGCTATGTGCCCTAAGGGGCAGCATTTTTCGTCCTCAATAGATAACTACTGATGTTCCATCACAAATAATGAAAAAGTGTGAAACAATTGTGAATAAGATGTTCTCTCTTATCAAGTCTTCACATCTATTCACATTTTGAGAAAGATTGGAAGAGACTAGAATATCATGGGACTGGAAAATGATCCTGCCAGCATAAGGAGCTAGAGCTCTAGAAGCAATGTTATCAAGAGCTATGAAGAAGAGAACTCTTTTGATCAGGACCTTCAAGAATGAAGTTTCATTAGATAGAAAACTACAGATATTGTGAAATCTCTAAATTAGCATATAGAAAATTACATTGCTTGTGAGATTAGAGTCAGGCGGGGAATAATTTGGTAACAAGAGAGGCTAGGCAGCTGCACTGGCTAGTAACTAGGCAGGAGTCAGAGCTACACAGAAATAGGATGAAAGCAAAAAAAAAATAAAATTGAAATATCATAAAACAGTTTTTATTACTTTTCATGTAATTGAGTACAATTATGTATTCACACTGCCAAAAATATTCTTTGTCTTCTCTCACATCTTCCACCCATACCTGCATCTCAGACACACTGTCATGTGTCTCCAATATATACAAGCTACAGAGTTTAAAGTCACCATTCATAAAGTAAAATTTTCACATCTATTTCAAGCTCCTTGAGTTTGGGAAAAGCAGGAAAACCCCTCCTATAAAAAAACTCCACTCTCCCTTTCTTACCACAAATGACTTCTGACTGGTCCCTAAATGTATTCAGTGCATCCCACAGAATGCTGCCAGTTTTGCTGATTCTTTCCCATTTTTACAACAGAGTTCCTAACTGAAGTCTTCATAATTACAGATCTGATTTACAGCTTTTATTTTCTTACAAGCTTCTCTTCATTCTCCTTATCAATTTCTCCAAGCCATTATCCAAACTGCCTACAGATGTGACTCTCTATAAAGTTCAGAAACAGTCATGTTAATTTTCTTATCATGAATCTCAGTGTCAAAATGCTAGCTATGACATTTTAAGACCATTATTTCCTTGCTTGCAAACTGCAAATTCTGCAAAAAGTATCCTCAGTCAATAATGGTTAACAATATTAGAGAGTCCATGGGATTTGTATCTCCCTTAATTGCCTCTCCATTAGGGGAGAGATGGATAAGTGATCAGATAGACAAACTAATTAGACAGACAGACAGATAGATAGATACATAGATACGAAATCATGGTAAATAGTTGCTTAACAACAACTCCTTTTAATGCAACATTTGCCAACCCCTCATTATTTTCCCATTCAAAGCCATAGTTCACTGGAAAATCCATACTAAATAGTAATGCCACTTTAACATTGTAATTTTTAAGGTGTGAAACATTTGCTGAAAATATTTTCAGAGGATAAGATGTTGCTAAACAGAATTTCTTAATTGACCTCACTTAAAGTGGTCATGTTAACCAAATCTATAATCCTGTCCTCATGACCTAGGTTGGGGTCTTGGTGAGGGACTTGGTAAGAATACAAAACTCAAGACTTAAATACAGTGCCTGCTGTTTTGTAGCTGAGAATGTGTAACCTCCAAAAGAGTGAAGATGGAGGAAGAAAGTCCCAAAGGTCCTGATTTATGGAGGCTCTCTGCCTGTACAGCTGCACTTGCCCTGGGTGAACTGTGAGTCACACTGTTTGTTGTTCAAGCCTTTCTCCAGTTAGTGAATAGCATCTCCTTTTGGTGTGAAAAGAGAGTGGGCAGTCTTACAATGGAGCAGGATCTCTTTACATATATGATTTAAAGCTTCCTTTTTAAAGAATTTATCTATCAGCAAAGCTTCAAAATGTACAGTAGCATATATAAGAAAAACCAATCCCTGACAAATTATGTCCACTGATCAAGTTAAGAAAGCAATTTGTCCTTATTTTATTATAAGAAGTATCTCATTTTCCTACCATAACTTTCTTGTTTCTGAATGGATCACCTTTATTTTTTATTTAAGATTTATAATTAGAAATCCCAAGAGCACAGGCTAAATGAACAAAGGAATTATTAGGTTGAAATGCTTTTAGCATGTTTGTGCTAAGAGAGTCAGAAGATGATTATTTTCTATTCTACAGTTTACTTGCATAGTTTTGCTATTGAACAATAAAAACATAAAATAGATAGTGAAATTATATTACTTTTTTTTACCTATCTTGGTAAGTGACTTAACCAATTTAAAAACATGTAATTGAAGAAATTTGAACATGGAACTTTAAAATATCTTCTTATATTACATGCAGAGAAACGGCAAATAGAAATACTGTATTAGGAGAAAACATAACACTGCAATCCATTAAAATATGTATGCTACATTTGAGGGCTTTACTTCATTATAATAAGATTAAAAATCAACCCATCTTTATCCATTTCCTATAAAATATACCTCCGATTAAAAACAAAATAAATCTGGAGATCAATAACCACAACATTAAGGTTATTTTCTTTAGGAATAGGAAATAAAGGAGGCTTTCGCTTTTTCACTACACAGTTCTGTAATGTTTGTATTTTCTTCAAGTACATATTACTTTTCAACAGAAAAGGAAGTTAAAATTTATAAATGAAACATAAATAAACCAATTCCTTTTCTATTTTTACAAAATTTTACAATATAAAACAACTATGACCTTTGAATATTTTAATGTGGAAATATATTTAAACTGATCTTTGAAAAGATGTTTCTTTCTTTTCTTTTCTTTTTTGTGTAGCTCTTATTATTATTAAAGGATAACAACACAGAAAACAGCAGGGAACCATTTAAATAGAGATTCAAATGCCCTGTTCCAAAACAGGACAAGCTTCTAGTATTTTACACATAAAGAGGATGGTAACTTTTTGTGTGGTTTCTTCAACCTATATTATTGCCATCATGGTGCAACAAAATGTCATTGATATGAAATTAATAAGGAGAGATTTCTATCTTTCCTTAAACATTTTTATAAATTCTAGTTAAAGAATATGAGATAATTAAAAGAAAAAAAACTGGAATTCAACTGGGAAAAATGCATGCAAAAAAAGACAGTGTAGACCAATTGTGTGGGAATCCACTCTTTTTCTGGAAATTGTAAACATTTTAACATAGCATCCAGTTGCAGAATGGTAGTGTATAGTAAAAGGTAAATAATAAAGCATGCTTTCATTGCTATTGAAACTGATATGCTCAGAAATATACCATATGTCATTTATAAGAACAGCCAGGTAAGTCAATATGGAGAATGAATGATATTCAGATTTTCATTAAAAAATAAATAATAAAAATCAAATTGGCTTATAAAAATGATTGGAAAAAAAAAAAAAACTCCCAATTTCCATCACAAAATTATGGTATGAAGACCTGGTATTCAGAAGACAAGATACAAAATAACCTTTAGGAGTGAACACAGCAAACAGAGAAGAACATGCAAAGTTGATGATATCTACCCCTTTGGAATGCAGCAGCTTGAAGATACACTAGCATTCTTCTGCTGTTTAATGCTTTTTTCATGCTGCTCACGCATGCACACACGCGCATGCACACACACAAGCACTATGGTCATTTAATGGCAAATAGTTGCTGTTTCTGTTTCAATTGATTAAGATATATTTTTAAAATAGGCTTTTGGCTTTTGAAATGGCACCCGTAATACCAAAGTGACATAATACTGCACTTCTGTAATTCAAATGGGATGCCATTGAGGCAAGGGAAGCAAGTGCCTCTGTGCAATTTTCCTCCTTTTTTTGTGAGTTAAGCAGATTTACTCTTTAACGGTGGAGCTTCAGCGGATGATTATGACATCAAAGTGTGACAGACAGTGATTATGTACTGCAGGGAGAAAAGGTGGTTAAAAAGAGACAATTCATTCCCATAGCTTAAAGGGACAATTTCCTTGGCCAAAAGTGAAATAAACTCTGTCGTGCATGGCTTCTTTTTGAAAGAAAGGAGAGTGGAAGCTTAGTTTGTTTCATTTGATTTTTAATTTCTTTCACAATTCAAATCACACTGTCTCCTCACATACCAAGTACATTCCCCACCTCCTTCACCTTCTGCCTGCACATCCTACAGGATTTATTTTTGACCCTTATTTAGGGAATTTGAGGTTTTTTTATTAGCAAATTTCTAATGTCAGGAGGCTTTACTTTAATGAAACTGACATTTGGTGGTGGCAGAAGCTGATTTTTTTTTTTTTCCTAATTCGGTTATAATCTTCCTCAATGAGTGACCTCCCATTCTTTTTTTTTTTTTTCCAGCTTTTGGGAACTATATATAGTTTTGTTTAGTTAAATCTTTCAGAATTTATTATCAAGATTGAATTCAGTGATTGTTTACTTATTTTGTATTTAATTTTATTATATCCTGTCTCAGTTCATTAAAATACTCTTTTTGGATATACTGATTACATGAGCTGAACATTAAATCATTTTACTGAATTTTAATAAAATCAAAAATAACTTATATTTAACTTATGGTTTAGTTAGCAATATCACCTTGATACATAGCCATATGTATGACTCTAAGTATAATATTAACAATACAGTACTTGAAATTTTAAAATAATATTAAAAAATACCCTGTGACATTTTAAGTAGTAATTGAATATATCTATATCTATATATATATATAGATATTCAATTACAATATATATATATATTGCTAATCATTAACATGTAGGAAGACATTACCCTAAAATATAATGAAGGTTTTCATTTCTGAATCAGGATGCTGAAAGCAGCTGTGACAGTGATGCCTTAGCTTTCATTGGGACACTAAATTTATAGATGGGTGTGAAGGTTTTTGAAGTGAATCTTCAAGGCAGTAGTGAAACACTGTTCCTACTATAGAAAAGAATGTATTATTGTGTGGAAAGAATGGACATTGATGTTACAATTCAAATTTAATCAAATGAATAATTCTGTATTAATAGACTTAAACATAAAAACGACTTTAGAATAGCCTGCTTATTTTATTAATGGTATCTTTTATTATAAAATTTAAACATGACAACATTAACAACCTATAAAATAGCTCACTGGTGAGTTAAATACTTGTTTATATATGTCTGTCAAAATCTCTCTATCATCTACCTATCTACTTATCCTCTACCTGATCTACATAGTGAGAAACAGATACATAGGTTTATAAGCTAACTGACAATAAGTATTGTATTACTTCTTCAAACTCTCTCTAGCAACTTTACACAAGTGATCTGTTCATTCAGAGCATTTACCTTTCCAGATACTAGGTATGCCTTTTTGTCTCTCAAAGACTATGTATAGGCTACTCATACTCAATATTATTTCCTAGTTTATTTATTAATATTTACAATTTATATATTTAATGTATTAATCTATACTGATCATTCCAAAGCCATTTCCTTGTTGAAGATTGTGTCTATTATTTACAGAATTATTACAGCATTCTGTCTGTTCCTTCTGAGCTAATACAGAGATACCTGCATACCTGCCTATCTTCCTAGCTAGAAATCGATCTCCAGGTAGATAAATCCTGAGAGAGTAGTAAAAAAGTCATATATAATAAAAATATAGTACATATATTTTTACATGAATTTATCACCTGGTTTACTGTAACTCCTTAAGGACAAGGACTAGGTTATTTAAGAAAGTCACCTCGCTGAGCAGCACTAGACATGGAATTTATAATACCCGTAAGAAAATAATGGTCACATCTTTAGCAAGGGTCAATAAGTTATATTTAAAAATTAAGGAAATAAAGGTGTCAATAACAAATATGCCATGATTTTTCCATAATCTTTTTACATTTTACAACTGTAGTTTAAAAAATTAGTATGACAGTGTAGAAGCTAAGACTACAAATTCAATTTTCTGTATCTATTACCCATTTATTCTGGCTGCCAGTATGCACTGATGCAATGTTTATTCTTGGTTATTGCGGAGACTCCAGGAGATTCTGGATGGATTAGCATGATTTATTGTCACTATGTGAAAAATCAGTGCTTGTTAAGGGGAAGTGAAAAATTGCTGATTTCCAAAACAAGCACACATATTAGAAATATCCTTATATTATATGTATATTGAAAATAACTTTTTTTCAAATAACAGATAGCCAGATACTTACAACATTTTCATCTTACTTTATTTTCAAAAGTATTTGCACAATAAATATGTTCAGATTATGAAGTTACTTAAGCCTTTTGCTTTTATTATCTGCTCAAACATTTATGAGACTAGGCAAACATGAAGGAAATGTACATGAACTTAACATTTGTTTTGAGTGTTATTGTTAAGGGTACAAACTATGAGATTAAGAATGTGTTTCAAAATCAATTATGAACAAACCTGAATGTTAGCTTAGTCAGAATACAACCCAAGTTGTTGGTTGCAGACTTGCTAATTTTGTTTTTATTGTATGTAATCATCAATAATTTTCCAGAACTACAAAAAATGCTTTACATAAATGCTATCTTCTCTAGCATTACCCTATTTTTTGACACAATGCAGATTTCCTTTATTCTTTAACCATAACAACTTTGTTATTTTGTTATTTAACTTTTGCCTACTGTACTCAGTGTGATCTGTATCAAAAAAATAACATAATAGTTCATCATATCTGTCAGAATGAGTAACTGTCATTGTCCTAGAATTTTCATGTTCAAGGCTGTTCATTCTGCATTCAAAAGCATTAATTTAGAAGAATTTCGGTAAATATAACTTCCTCATTCAATAACACTTGGGGAGAAATTTTAATGACTCTATGCCTAAATTTCTCACCTGTAAAATGGAGATAATAAAAACTAACGCACAAGATTCTTGTAAGGATTAAAGGAGTAAACCTATCTACATATTGAAAATAAAATGAATAATTGTTACTTTGTGACATTGTAATTTTTCCACTGATTAAGAAAATAAATCCCGACTGAAGGTTTCCATGACCTATACTGTTTTTATGCTTCAAATTAATCAATATATTTCATTATGGAAAAGACAGACTCGCCCCAGATTTCAAACATAGAAGGATGGATAGGAGGAAAACAAGAACTAGAATTCATCACAGTAAATGTAAAAAACCTCAGCAGAGACTTCAATCAGCAAACTTGTTTCATTAATCAGTGAGCTTTGTGGTTGGACAACTGCCCTAGTGGTCACTGAAGGGATTCCTTAATTTGGAGAAAGACTATCTTAGTGGGCTCTTCTCAATCTTAGAAAGGATTTGGTAAAAGCAGAATTATATCAGCCTGCAGGGGATAATCTGAGGGTGGCTACTTTACTTTCTCTGATGTTATGTTTAAAATGCCATGTCTCTATTTTGAATCTTAGTCCATAACTCAAAGAAATCATTAAAGGATCTCTCTCTTCTTCATGCGTATTAATTTATAACTAAGACCCCCCTCAAATAATTATACTAAATTCTAGAATATACAACATAGAGATAAGGTGGTTAAACACTAAAGATACATTTTTTTAAAAATAATTCTTAATTTGAACCAGTTAAATCTCCTACATCATCACCAGTTCTGTCACACAAGCACAACTCTGTCTCCAAGTGTCTTCTTGTGAAATGAAGTCATTCAGCAAAGGTTACTGCTATTAAATTGGATGAGTAGGTCATAGAACAGTAAAGGAAAACCTCATAAAGAATTCTTACTGGGATCATGTACATAAAGCAGGCACTAATGGGACCACTGTGCTTCTGAAAAGCTTAGGTTTGACCTTAAAGTGTTGGAAAACAATTATATACACTGAGAATGTTATAGGACTTCCTTATATTGCAATTTGAAAAAGCTAATGAAGAAAATGTTAGGAACAGTGTTCTGATTAATTTTACTATTTGAATAGCAGGGCTACTCTCATTTTTGCTCCCACCTTGATAAAATATTGTTCATCTTATGGTTGTTTCAGTCTTGATCATTCAGTCATTGTCACTCCTTACATTCACCTCCACCCCCTTGCAAGTTGGAAGTCTAATGTGTGGAATTATTGGCATGATCCAGCACATAGCTCAGGTCTTGCTGTGTTCTGCAATGGAACTCCATCACGAATGACATATTTTTGCTGTTCCTACCAGTTCTAAGACAGGTTTCTATAATTATCTAGAGCAATACAGCATGAACTAGCATAGGTCCAAATGTTCAGAAACCTCATTGACTTCACTGAGACAACCATGAAACAGATCCACCAAGACAATACCAGAAAATGGCTTGAAAATACAAGTCTCTAAATAGATTAATTTTGTTTTGGCTCTTCATAGCTGAAAAAGCAATCTTACATAGAAAAATAAATTTGAGTTTAATAATATCACCCTTATACAGAATTATAATTGCATTTGTACTATCCAAATTCATCTTTTGAAGCCCTACACCCCAAAATAACTGTTTAGAAACAGTCTTTGGGAGGTAATTAAGGTTAATAAGGTCACAGGGTGAAGTCCTAATCCAAATACTAATGGCATTCTTGTAAGTAGAGAAATATATACCAGAGATCTGTTCCATCCATAAAGTCTTATGTGGGCACTGTAATAAGGTGATCTTATATAAACAAACAAAGTTCTCACCAGAAATTGGATTTAATAGTAGCTGATCACCAATTTCTAGTCAGTCTCCAGAATAGTGAGATAAAAAAAAAAGTCTAAATTTTTCATGCTGTCATAGCTGTTTTATCTTACAGAGCATCAAAAGTACACATTATTGTAAATTAAAATGGACTATGATGGGGGAAATTTTTGATTTTAAGCTACTGTCCCATATGAAGTATATGGAAGAATGATAATATAATTAGAGCACTTTAAATACTTATTTAAAAACCTCTCTTGATTATCCTTTGTTAAAATAATCTAACCATATCCTCTTCGTAGGAATATATACATCTATATTTCACTTATTACAGTATGCAACTATTATAGAACAGGCAAGAAAGGCATTTAGTAGTGGAAAGCTATCATCAGGGGTCTGAAATACTTATGTGTGGAGTAATTTAGATATTCAATCACAGTCATCTCAACTGACCTATAAGGTCAGTTCCTCTCCTATAAGGATCCACTTACAAATACTGAGCCCAAATTTACCAGTTTTAGAGGATTAACTTAGTACTTCATACAGTTTTCATTTATTGTCATATATATTGTACCTACCTTATTTTTGTTTTTTAATCAGATGAGTATGAGTCTTTTTATGAATTTAATTATAAAATTTATGCTATATTTTAAAAATACTTCTAATACTAACTCAATTGAATTATTTTAAATGATTAATGAAATGGACAGACACAACATTATATTGCTTATGTTATACTTTTGTTAAAAAAAAAACTAGTAAACAGAACTGTGTAATATAATTTCTGTTCATCCCTACACTTATTGAAACAAATTATATTCTTAGATTCCATAGTTGCTGCTCAGAAATTTAGTGGAAAGTGGTTTTATAAAGCTGTGTAGAATTTACTCTGAGATTGATAACTGAAATGTGTGATAAGATGGGATGTATTCTGTTATAGCCATGCACAACACATCACCCTAGACATGCTTATATAAAATTCCTATTTATACATACAATTATTAAGGACATTCATTTTTCACAATATTTGGAAATTAGTTGAAATTTATAAAGCCAATCTTACACAGTAGGATTTTGAAGAAAACCATTTAGGCAACAGTTGTATTGATGCTGAAATGGTTGAAACAGGTGTACAATTTTTGCTTAAAACAAAACAACATCTACAGATGTTTCTGCTTCATCTCTAATTGTTGAATTTTCTGTTCTCAGTGAACTATATTTACTTTTTTCCCAACACCTAAAATATGCGAAGAATCTGGAAGATTTCATGCAGTCCTAGTTGTTAGAACACAAAACAGGAAACTATCTCAAATGCTCTTAGTTGATCCATCTTTGTGTTCCAAGCACAATGCCTCAAAAATCCACCTGCTGGAAGTCGGGTGGTGTATGCAAAGGGATGTCATGGTAATTTGAAAACTGTTGAATACAGAACAGAGGCTTTTCCTTCCCTCAAGCTCACCACACTGGTTTGTCTGGATCACCACATGCCAAAACTTTTGATTGATGTGCTCACTTCAGTCACGGGTAATTTTAACTCATATATTAAGTAGCTGCTGCTTCCACTCCATTATAGTTCCTTGTATGGGGCAAATCAGAGTTCGGGTCTTGTCTATATTGGGCTGACCTAGAGCCATAGTGTGCTTTTGTTTGGATTTAAGTAGCAGGCAAGCTAATATTTCAAAACTAGCAAACTTTTACAGTCTCTGCTTTTCTTAATTGTAGGGAGCCCTGTGGTAAAGAGCTTTTTATTGCTACCACATAGCTCTTTAGGCACCCTAAGGAAGCCAAAAATGTCATTAAAGGCTTTCTAAATACATAGAAATTCTTTTGAAATGTAGGAGATTTAAGTGGATTAATACAATATAACCAACTTAGACAGAATTTTCTCCCCTCTTATATGTGTGCATCTTACTGGCATCTTACGCTATCTTACTAGTATTTTGGTTGTCTATCTTAATATCTACAGCAGATCTGGGAAAGCACCCTTTTCTATTTATTACTATACTATTACTAGTTGGGCAGAATATTCAATCTATTAGATCAATCTAATAATCTAATTCAATCTAATTAATAAATGGATAAAGGGCAGATTATGATATACATTTCTGTTACATTTATATTTAATAATTCATATTAGTTTGTACAGAAGATAATAAAAATGATGCCTTCATATCAGTACCTTGTTTATTTAAAATATTACTTAGTAATTATTAAGAATTAAAATTTGAAGTAAAATTAAACAACTTTATTATTTTTATTACTGGAAAATCTGCTTCACATGGGGACTCATTTCTTGTCCCAAAGAGAAAAGAGAGATAGAAGAATAGAAGAGAGATAGAACGAAAAAAAATCTTAATTTTTTTTGGGGGGGTAAATCTTGGATAATATTTCTGCTGAATATACAGATCTCCACAGTAAAAACTGTGCAATTCATATGATACAGATTAACATATTATGATCAACAAATACCTAGTATAGATATGTGCAAGGAAAACCAACATGAAAGAGACAAAAATGGCCAACATTTTACAAATTGTTTAGAGGAAAGAGACAAATTAAGCTAGATGTACTAGTTCAGAGGTATTTAAGAAACAGCTTTCAATATTCTGTTGACAATGATTGATACCAGAATATATGCCAAGCACAACAAACTCCAGGTCAAATCTCCCTCTATTTGAACCAAATAAAATGAAATTGCCATTGAATGAAATGTAAATTGTATATTATTTTAGCTCATTAGTCTCTTACGTATGAGACAGATAACAGTACAACTTACAGAAGGTTTGGGAACTACCTAGTTTTAGATGCTGATCTGGAGACACTAGGCACAATGAGTAGTTTTCCTAAGTGTTGGTCAAATTATTTAGTTTTAATTTGTTTTGCACCAGAAGGTACTAATGTAGGTTTTAAAATAAGCTTATTTATTAAAAAAAAATATTTGCAAATAAAGATGTTTAGGAAAGGGGTTAGTGAGCTAAGAAATATGGCAGTTTGCTGCCTATTTTTGTAAATGAAGGTTTATTTAAATATTATCATATCCATTGGTTTTCATATTAACCATAGTTCCTTTCATGCAACAAAGGCAGAGCTGAGCAGTTCACATAGACAGTGTGATTTGCAAAGACTTAATTATTTGCCATCTCACCTTTACAAAAAAAAAAAAAACTTGCTAACTCACAATTTAGAATAACTATTTTATGTTAAATAAAGGTCATTAATCATAAACTATCAATAGTTTGAAAATATTTGATTTGTTTCAAGTATGGAATTAAAGAATACAATAAATTATTCAAAATCTGTTTTTAATCTCATTGTTTCAACACAATTATCAATTTATATATACAAAAAATTCAATCAGTGTTACATATACCAAAGTGTTTTATTCACATTTCACAAGGAGAAAAGATAATATGTAAAATATAAATTTCAGGCACTAAATTTATATAATCATGCATATGTTTCTTTAACATAGTTTGGTGGGGAGGATGTTGGAGAAGGAGGAAGTTTCAAAAAAATGTTCCTATTCCCTAAGTATTAGTTTTTCTTTTACAAAAGTAAAATTAAATTTAAAGCAATTCTTAGTGAGTTTATTTATACTATAAATCCCAACTTCTTAACAAAAGAGCATAAGCTATAAGAATGTCTTTTTTTTTTAACCTATGAAGCACCGTATCCTTATAATTATATATATAACTTCAGGAACTGGAAACACACTAATGAAGTACTGGACTTTCATGCTATGGGTGGCTGAGTCAGAACAGCATTGCAAAAAGAAGGTAACTCCATTAGTGCACTTTAAAGAAGTCATCAACGAAGCCGCCATTGCTTCTTTGTGTGTCTCCAAGTAAAAGGGGTGGTGTTTTTCTTCCTTAAACACCCTTCTTCAATGTCTAATGTCTTTTTATTGATAATTTGTATTTATCATTATGTTTCATTAAAACAGAGGATGGGAATCCTGATGATAAATGAGTCTACAAAGAGAAAAGCTTATGACTCTGAATAATGAAATTGAAGATAAATAAGTTCAGATGACCTAAGGGAAAATAAATTTAAAGATTAGCAGTATTTTACTGGGTTTTATGTACTATCCTGACCTTTCCTGGTGATTGCTTTTAATTTTATTTCAAAGCTTTGTTATCTTATACTAGTGCCTCAAAAACATGGCATAAGGATCACCAAAAAGCTTGTTAAAATGCAGATTCTCATATGGTAGGTCTGTAGCAAGACCTAAAATTCTGTATTTCTAAACTTAATGATGGGAGACTAAGGTACTTTAAGTTCCAGAACACACTCTGGATATAATTTAGATGATACCTTAAGATTTTAAAGTGGAATTTTAGAAGGGAGAATATTAGAAGAGATTATTCTTGAGGATATTGTGTTTGATATTTTATTACTTTAGTATAAACAACTAAAAAAATAGATAAGCTGGCACAATTTAGTTCAAAATGGGCTTTTCTACAGATGTTCTTACTGAGAAGGAATGTTTTTCTTATACATAAATATTTTTCTATGTATACAAATAATTATTCTATTTCACTCTTAAAATATTTCTGGGTTGCAAAAATTTAAGATTTTCTGTAGTGCTTTAAATAGAGATGATAAAAATACTTTTAGTTATCACTTTAAGTAACACTCATGTTTTTCATATATCCTTCATAAAACAATGTTGATGCTAAATAATCTTACTCAGGGATATAAATATTACATGGAAATAATCATGCATTTCATTTCCTTTCATTCACATGTGCTTTCATATGTGCATATTAAATATGGCATTTGTATTATTTCCATTAATTCAATTTTTGTTGTCAAAATCTAGTACTTCAAAAATAACAGATGTAAACATACAGATTAATGTATTTTTTTGGTAAAGTTACAAAGATCAATAAGATTTTACAGCACATATTACAGTTCTCTTAAGTTTTTAATATTTTTAAATTTAATATGGAAGTAGGGAAGCTTACCTTTACTCTCAAACAGATAACACATGCATACACACACATACTAATAGATTATTTACTGTGAAATAAAACTATGTTATAGAGACCATATATATACATGTAATATATAGTCATTGTAAGAAAAGGGTTAGGCATTATCAGGATTTAACGACAGAAAGTGCAAATTAGTTAAAACTGTGATTGTGACTTTTAAAATATTGACATTTTCCAGAGTATTATAAAATTCATATAGCAACAAACATGCTTTGTGCCTGAATATTATCTTAAAATATATATATTTTTAAAAAGCTAAGAGATTTTCCATTAATTATATACCAATATGAAAAGGGAATGGCAGGAGGGTTTCTAGAAATTCCCTAATAAATTTTGTTTAACTTCCTCAGAGCCATAAACAGAAGATAAAGAACATTATTAAATTTCACAGGAGGAAGTTAGAAATCCACTTAGTCTATTGCTAATCTCCTAAAATTCTTTCAATGAACACTGATAAAGATATAAAATCTGGGATTATCTAATATCCTTTCTTCTAGTCTTCTTAATTCTCCCAACGGATTGAAGCCCTATGACAATTGGAATGCTTGGAAATACAATTAGAGAAAAAAGTATTCTGAAACCTAAATACCTTTGACATTAAAAAAAAATACATCTTGATATCTTCACATATAAATAATAATTAAATTTCCAATAATTATATTACTATATAATTGAAAAAGTAAGTAGTTCTCTCAGAATATCAAATATGTTTTACAATGCTGCTTAAATAGCCTTATAAATAAAGGTTGTCACATAACTTTTTAGTATTTAAATAAAGATATAATTAGGAACTGCCTTGAATATTTTACTCACAATTTCTATTCTCTACCAAAAATTATCCCACAATATTTCTTAAATATTTTCTTTATAAATTGTCATATATTTGCTTTAATTTGTATAATGTAAATATATGTACACATATTTATGTCACATAATGATGACAACAAAAAAGTTTATTGAGCTTTTATTGTTGCCTACTTATTGTAGGCAAGTACTCTATAATATCCCTTCATTATAACAGTTACAGATTAAAGAAAAAACAATACTGTAAGTTAACAATTGAAATAAACTAAGTCAAATCATACTACCCTTTGAGCAGATATATAATCCTAATAAAACCCTTGTTTCACCAGTGGCATTTCATCTGTTTTCCAAAAATTAACAGTTAAAAATGTACAGTTAATAACACCCCAGTGTTCTATTATTTTTCTTTTGCAAAAAAGAAAAACAAATACTAGTTTATTTTTGAATTAAATATAAAGACCCAAATACTTTCCATGACAAAATCAAGTTGTAAAATTACCAGCACATTTGCCATGTAGCCCTTTGCTTTGATTCTTTTTTTTTTGTTGTTGTATTATTAAGGTAATACTGATTTACAACACTGTACATGATTTATGGGACTAAGTTCACACCTCCAGATATAAGTCACTTCACCACACTTAACACCAATGGACCTTTGTTCCTTTATCATAAATGATTTCTTCAATTTCTTTAAAACTTTTTGCTTTCCTTTTCCTGTTACTTTCATACATAAGAATATATTTTCTGGGGAATTAATACATAGGCAAATGATACTTTCTCTTTTTAAATCAATCAAATCTGTCTCTTTATATGAAACCCACTTTTGCCATAAACTTCCTCAACTATTAGCTGAAAAAGATATTATTGATACATTCAACATGAAACAAAAGCAGTTTGATCATTTTTAAAATCTCTAAAATAAAAACCTCCATATATGCACATGTATACACAAATGACACACATACACACAAACTTCTGTTAACTAACAGAACATTGTATGATTGAAAATGGATTACAGAAAGTCTCTAGATAGATTTATCAGATGCAACTGAATTAATTTATTACAATGAATATTAAAAGAATCAAGTGAAGAGGAGGGTTTTCTACTAACAGGTTGCATTGTTTCTTTGGAGACTTTTGTGTTGCTTTCTCCAGATGACAAAAGATTTGTTTTAGACTCAGAATGTAATACAGATGTCAGAGAAGACTGATGGAATGGGGTGGGATAGAAGTTTATAGGGCTATTCCATTGAAAACAACAAATTGTTATTAGGTATATATACTAGTATGGTATTATTTTTGTTGTCATTGTACTCTCCCCTTTACTAGCTAGTCCTCATGTTACCTACAATTTAAAGTGTTCTTCACACCTTTACATTTGATTCTGGATAACTGCTCTAATTTACAGTTAGCATCACTTACTTTCCCTCTTTTACAACAGTATCAGCTATTATTTTAAATATTAGCACAACCCCTTTGAACTCATGTGAAATAAATTTCAGAATTGTCCTGTGTATTTTGTGTTGTTGGTTTCCTATTTCCAGAAAAAAAAAATGTAGGTAACAACCATCATCTGAAGTTACTACTGATTTTTGTTTTCTGGAAACATACTCTCTTCAATAAGCTTCCGAATTATTTTCCAGACAGTGTCCTAATGACAAATACAAGTATAAAAAAAGTATAATACTTTTGGCATAATTTCTTTTCAAAACTGGCTAAGATATTTTCATATGCAAAGAAAAAAAAAAAAAGTGGATCTGACTTGTCCAGTAGAATTCTCTACTGGCAGCACAGTGCCCCCTAAAGTTACTCTTGGGATAAAATGCCACAAAAGCTCAAAATGAATTATATATTACCTAACAGAATATCAATACTAGACTTCATTTTACCAAATAGAAAAATCATCTCATCAAAAAATAAAACAATTCATGTAGTAAATATATATATATTTTCATTTGTCAACCATAAATTTTATGACAAATAAAAAAGTACATTTTTATCTGAGTTCTGATACCACGTTATTAAATAGTAATAAAGTGAAATATGTTAATACTGAAGATTAAACTAAATATTCCTATCACCTTTTATAAGTACAGTATGCCAACAGTATCCTTAAAATTTTAGTTCTAAATAATATCTACTGGAACTTAACAATTTTCAGATGTAAGCTTGCATTTAGTAAAATATAAAACAATGATCAGAAAATAAACTATCAACAAATATGATGAAATTATTAAACATAATGGATGCAAATTTATTATGTTATGATGTATTAATATATATTTGTAAATTTTGTTTTAAATGTAAAATAAATAAAATAGTGTATTGATGTCACAAAAGTGAGAATAACTTAACTTGACAAATCAAAACAAGCCAACCATGGAATTTCTCTTTCTTATTAACCAATTTTCTTTTTAAAAGAAAATTTAAATCTACTCTCTTTTATAACATATTATTTTATGTCACATCCAAATATATTACAAAATATTGTATCATCGACAAGGTGTTATAAGATAAACAGTTTATTTTTCTCTTTCTTAAACAAAATAAAGCAAGTTTTCTTACTGATTCTAACAGAACTTTAGGCACAGTTTTGATGCTAGATACATAGGATGGGAACAGAAATTGCACCTGTTATTATTTGGTCCATTCCTGCTTCTGCATGTACTTGTGTTGTTTAATATCTGAAGTAAACTTATCAAGATTTGGGAGTAAAATGAAAATTATTTCTCCATCATACTAGCCTTCCTAGTATTAGAAATGTTACTTATTGATGCCCACAACAGATTAAGTGGAATAAGTAAACCTTAAATATCAGTTTTTAATATGGCTGCAACATTTTGCTTATAGTCAATCTTCAAAAAGAAAAGATAATATAAACAACAAAGAAAATGTATAGATATAATAATGAGCCATTTGTAACACATAGAAACAGAGAAAGCAGTAGTTTCCAGCACTACTTTTGCATGCTTAGAACACATTCTTTTCCAAGCCAAATAAAGAACCAAATCCAGCTAATTTTTCTGACTTTGTTACTAAATAATTTCTAGGTTAGTCCATCATTAAAACTAAGTTCTCAAACTTCTGAGTTTGGGAAGTAAAAGAAATACATCATTTCTTGATTAAGCTCTTAATAATCGTTCACTACTGAAATTCGATTTTACAATAACCTTGTAGTTATGGTATTATTACTCTCAATTTTTACAATGTGAGAGAATGAGACCTGGAAAAGTGCTGTAAAGTGAACAATATATATATATATATATATATATATATACTGCCAGTGAAGGGATCTTCATATTTGTAACATTAAACCATTTTCATAATGATACTTTATGCAAATATTTAGTTTATTTAGAAATGCTGTGTGTGCATCATCTAATTAAATGTATAATTTTCAAGACATATTTTGATTTTTCTTATAAGCTTAAATAATGTTTAAAAATGTGCCACACTTTGTGTTTTTAAATTATATACTATTTTTAAAAAAAAAAATTTATTTGGTCCTCCCTGGTGGCGCAGCGGGTTAAAGCACTGCACTGAGAATCTAAAGCCGCTTCCGCATGAGTTCGATTCCCGCCTGCCCCGGAGGTGACCACATGGTGTGGCAGACCTCTCCTGACCCGCCCGCTGCTCCCCTCAGCAGTGTACTTCCTCGATCTGCCTGTTCTGCTCCCCACTCTGTCTCTGGTGAAGCCTCTCGCCGCCCCTGAGCCTCTGGCCTGTACCCCAGTTCTGTATGCACAAATAAATAAATCTTTAAAAAAAATATTTATTTCTGCATACAGAACTGGGTACAGGCCAGAGATACATGGTGGTAAGAGGATTCACCAGAGACAGAGTGGGGAGCAGAACAGACAGATCAAAGAAGTACACTGCAGAGGGGAACAGCAGGTGGATCTGGAAAGGTCTGCTGCACCATGTGGGTCACCTCCAGGGCAGGAATCGAACTCATGCAGAAGTGGCTTTAGTGTTTTTTTTTTTTTTTAAATAATATAGTAGTTTATTTTTCCTTATTTTTCCATCTAAGTTGTAATCCCCTTGGGCTTCCCATCACCAAATTACCCATGTGCAATCACCAAAGTCCAGTTTATTTCCCTCCCCCCACTGTTTTTGATCTTACTTACTCCCCATACCACCCCCATAAACTGTCTCTGGTGTATAACTGTTTTATTATTATTATTATTATTACTGTTGTTGTTGTTGTTATTTTCTTGCCTGGTCCATTATACTCCTATGAGTGAAACCATTTGGTATTTTTCCTTTTCATTCTGGCTTATTTCACTAAGCATGATCTTTTCCAGCTCCATCCATGTAGCTGCAAAGGACATGTGTTTCTTTTTTCTGGTTGCTGGGCATTTGGGCTATTTCCATGTCTTTCCAATTGTAAATAATGCAGTAGTAAACATGGGGGTGCAAGTATCTTTTTCAATCAGTGTTGTTGTGCCTTTTGGGTAGATACCTAGTAGTGGCATTGCTGGGTCATAAGGAAGCTCCATGTTTAGCAATTTGAGGAAACTCCAAACAGTTTTCCATAGTGGTTGTACTCGTTTGCATTCCCACCAGCAGTGCAGAAGAGTTTTTTCTCCACATCCTCGCCAACATTTGTTGTTGATAGTTGTTTGAAGATGTGCCATTCTCACTGGGGTGAGTGAGGTGGTATCTCGTTGTGGTTTTAATTTGCATCTCTCTGATTACAAGTAATATTGAACTTTTTTCATATGCTTGTTGGCCATCTGCATTTCCTCCTTGAGAAGTGCCCATTTTTGATGGGGTTGTTTATTTTTGTGGAATTTCATCAGTTCTTTGTATATCTTTGTGTTCAATCCTTTATCATTAGTTTTGTGTGAGAAAATTAGTTTCCAATCAGTGGGATGTCTGTTTGTCTTTTGTATGTTTCTTTTGATGTACATAGCTTCTTTAACTTGATGTACTCCCATCTATTTATCCTTGCTTTCACTATCGTTACATTGGGTTTGACTCTTTTTTAAATATTACATTTTCATTAGATTAATGAGGGAAAATAGTTGAAATTTTTTCAATGCATCTCACTCTAATACACTAAAAAACCAAACATTCCTGTTTTCATTATTCAGCATAGTATCTGTTACTGTCAATTAAGAACAAAAGACAATAATAAAATTTTAGTTATTCTCAAATTTCTATGATCTTAGAATTTGTTCATCATTTCAGTTTTCAAATTAATTTTTCTAGCTCCTCAACAGAGTGCTATAATTTTTATTATAATATTATCCTTTAAAAGTATTGTGGCATATCTCTATGTAGAAAATTAAGCAATTGCATTTGTGTCTTTGATAAAACTGATAGAAATACTTCCTTTTATATATTTATGCCCAAACAATCAAATAGATAAAAATATGTTAAGATTCATAAATTGAGTCCAGACTCGAATGCATGGAGTTAGTTATCACTTTAAATAGATATATATCCTAAAATGACACAATTGAACCTAATAATCTGTTTGGACAATCATAAATCTATCTATAATTGCTTCTCTGGAAATGCAGCTATGTAGCATCTCCATTATTTGACTGCAGTGAAAGAATTTCACTGAAGAAATGTAAATTGCCCAAACCATATATATCATTTATTGCATTAAAAAGTTAACTGGAATTATAGTAGTCTTTATCATTAAAATGCTTACTGAAAGCATAATTAGCAAAAAAATCATTCTCCTTTCTGCTGCTTATAATTGCTGATAGAACTTCCTTTAACACTTCCTGGCTTATCCTGAAGGAAGTCCTGTGGTTGACACAACCATGCTAACTTTAGTTTGCTCTCTGAGCTTGTGTTTCTGATAGTCCCACAAGGGGTGCAGAATCTGCCCTCTAGCTCATTTATTTCCCCCTTAGATCTTTGATCCATGGATTATTTACAGTTAATGATTTCTTTCATGTTCAAAATAATTCTTCTGCACAGAGTGATTATAAGCCAGCATATTTCTTTCAGTATCTTACTTTTAATGATGAATATGTATATATTTTTTCATTAAGTGTTGCCAATTTCAAAGAGAATATTTCCCAGGAGGTACATTAGAAATAATTTCATGAGCAGAATATAAGAAGCCAGAATGTATTTGAGAGATTACAAAGAGCGATAAAGACAGACATCAGTAAAAGAGCCTTCTATCTTGAGAGCTAATTTGAAAAAAAAAAAAAAACTTAAATATAAATTAAATAAGCATATTATATGCATAACAAGTAAAACAAATGTATGGCAGTTATTTGTTGTAGCTAGTAATGTCCACAGATATTATAAATTAATCTCCCTTGACTGTATTAGTTTCCTATTTTATCTTAATAGAAAGGGAGGCCTATATGCATATGTAAATCTGGCTAAAACTGTCACCTTTAAGTATACCGATTGAGACATTTATTCAAGCGCACACACAACATACCAGAAAAACATTTAGCAAATAAAAATCATGACTCTGCTCTTTTGCAGACAGATTTTAGGTATCATATTTATTCTTCAAACAGAAATACTTTTTTCTCTAAAATATTGGTCATGTAAGAGCTTTCTTGAAGGAAAAAATACCTTGGTGAAAAATGTTAATCAAAAAAATGTACATTAATTCTCAAATATTTGAAAAATTAAGTGAAATTTAAAAAATGCTTTCAAACTTTCAGAAATGTTATGGTCTTGGATATATGTTGATTGCTTCCTATACAAATGCCATTTATTGTATATTAAACACCTTAGTGTATTATTGAAAAAGGTTATTTTAGGATTTTTTTTTTGTTTTGATATGCAAAACCTTATGCCTCTGTGAGTCTTTTTTAAAAACATGTAATGATGTTATTGAACATTATATGCTATCAATATGGAACCTTAGACTTCCTTAGTTCAAAAATGAAGAATTATTTTTTGAAACGTTTTACTGTTTTATTTCACATGATTTAAGTCACCATGTCATTTTACCAAACAATACAAAAACCAATATGAGAAAAACTCATGTAAATTGTAATGATAGAAGTTAATTAGATTTTCACATGAAGCTTGGATAAATACTAGCAAACTATCTAAAATAAAAATTATTTTTTACTTACTAATTCATTTATATTTTCTCTAAATTATTAAATCTTTAACACAACATTAGCTAATTAAATTCTGTCAATTACAATAATTACTTGTCATACAGAATTATATATATCTTAATGGCAAAGGAAATAATTTTCATTGGCATTTATGATTTATAAATATACTTCTTAATGATTTCACATACTGAAATCATATCCAACAGGCTGTGGTAGACATATCTGTGGTGAGTGGGTCAATGAACTCCCTCTTAGGCACACATGATAAAGTGCTGGCACATCACCAGGTGATCAGCCAGTGGCAATATGATTCATTGCTAATTTTTCACCTTGGTCAGACACCTTTAAAATTAGTGAAATCCTTTCTTATAATTAGTTTCTATGAATAGTATCTTTCCATTAGAGAATAGTTTTCCCTTGAAATATTACTTCACATTCATTAAAAAGCATTCTCCTAACTTTTCAAAGCCTAATGCCAAGAACTACATTTGTCTTTAAAAAGGTTATTTCTTTCAGAATAGATATTTTCTGTAACTTTTCTCACCATAGAGGAAGTGCTAAATATTAAACTTAGCCCTATTTATCTTAAGCACATTATTTATAAATTGTAAATGTATTAGTCTTACATATGATTTATTTTGCTATTTTTGGATTGTTTGACATTTATTGTACTTAGCAGCCTATTCATAGTCAATGTGTTTTATGACATTAATTAAATGTATAAAAATATTACCTTATAAAACCATGCATATGAAATAAATTTATTATCTGTTATCCTACCCTTTAATTTATTGTAGGGTGTATATTTTCTAATTCGGCAAGCAAATTTATCTAGATTACATACCTACTTTATTAGGAGATTTTTTGTTTTTATGAGATAGTGTTTTTCTTTGCAAATATTCACATGTAACATTTTTATGTTAACATCATTCAATTATTTTGTAATATTTTTACATTATTTAATATAAAATTTCATGCTGTATAGTGACTTAATTGTTTCAGTTTTAACAGTTGTTCATATTCCATGAGACCAGAGCAATATAATGTAGTTCTCATTTGTTTTTGGATTTCAGTTGTTTTCACTTTATTAGTTATAACACTCATCATTTCTCTATTGTGATATATCAACTTAATCAACACAGAATCATTCATAATTACTGAATCATTCATACATACAGAAAAATCATTCATACATACAGAATCATTCATACATACTGAAAAAAAGTATTTACTTCTCTGTCAGTAATCCAGTAGAATGGCAAACTTAACATCAATTAAAAGTTTTTGAGATATTGTCTCATCATGAATATTCAATAATTTGCTGGCATTAAATATGCTGCTCATTATACTTTTTGGCAATTTAGTATTTTTAAACTATGTCCTCAAAATATTTCTATAGCCTAATGCTGCCAACAGTATAGTAACCTTTTCAGGTATTATCACCATTTTATAATTCTATCTCTGCTGATCATATTATTGGTTCATTTAGGTGTAGTTATTTTCATAAGTATTAATTAACCATAAGTGATTTTTTTTAAGATTTATTTATTTGTGCATAAAGAACTGGGGTACAGGCCAGAGGCTCAGGGGTGGTGAGAGGCTTCACCAGAGACAAAGTGGGGAACAGAACAGGCAGACTGACGAAGTACACTGCTGAGGGGAGCAGCGGGAGGATCAGGAGAGGTCTGCCGCGCCATGTGGTCACCTCCAGGGCAGGCGGGAATCGAACTCATGCGGAAGCGGCTTTAGATTCTCAGTGCTGCGCCACCAGGGAGGGCCAACCATAAGTGATTTTTTAATTGAAGTAACATTTCTTTGAAATAGGTTAGCTTCAGATGAATAGCCTTATAATCAGTATCTGTATATATACACCATAGTTACCATATGTTTAAAGTAAGAATTTTTTTCATCTTGGAAGACAGTTTTTTTTTAATAATATAATAGTTTATTTTTACATCATTCTGTGCATATTTCATCTCAGTTGTAATCCCCATGGACTTCCCATCACCAAATCACCCATGCACTATCACCACAGTCCAGTGTATTTCCTTTCCCCCACTGTTATTGATCCCATTCCCCACACCACCCCCATAAAATGTCTCTGGTATATAACTGTTCATTATTATAATTATTTTCTTGCCTGGTCCTTTATACCATCCGGTATTTTTCCTTTTCTTTCTGGCTTATTTCACTAAGCATGATTTTTTCCAGCTCCATCCATGTAGCTGCAAAGGACATGTGTTTATTATTTTTTTTTTTTTTTGGTAATATTCCATTGTGTATATATACCACATCTTTTTGATAGAGTCATCCATTTTGGGGCATTTGGGCTGTTTCTATATCTTTCCAATTGTAAATAATGCAGCAGTAAACATGGGGGTGCAGGTATCTATTTGAATCACTGCTTTTGTGTCTTTTGAGTAGAACATAAGAATGGGATTGCTGGGTCATATGGAAGCTACATGTTTAGCAATTTGAGGAAATTCCAAACAGTTTTCCATAATGGTTGTATTCCCACCAGCAGTGCAGGAGAGTTCCTTTTTCTCCACATCCTCACCAACATTTGTTGTTGCTAGTTGTTTGAAGATGTGCCATTCTCACTGGGATGGTATCTCATTGTGATTTTAATTTGCATCTCCCTTATTACAAGTGATATTGAACTTTTTTTTTTTTCATATGCTTGTTGGCCATCTGTATTTCCTCTTTGGAGAAGTGTCTTTTTAGTTCTTCTGCACATTTTTTGATGTAGTTGTTTATTTTTGTTGAGTTTCCTCAGTTCCTTGTATATCTTTGTGATCAATCCTTTGTTGCTAGTTTTGTGTGAGAACATTTTTTCCCAATCAGTGGTATATCTGTTTGTTTTTTTTGTAATATCTTTTTTGCTGTACAGAAATTCTTTAACTTGATGTAGTCCCATCTATTTATCCTTGCCTTCATTATAATTGCATTGGGTACTGTATCTTTAAAGAAGTCACTGAAGTTTATGCCATGCAATGTTTGGCCCATCTTTGCTTCCAGGTATTTTATGGTTTTTGTTCTTATGTCTAGGTCTTTAATCCATTTTGAGTTGAATTTGGTGTATGTTGCAAGGTAGTGATCTAGTTTCATTTTTTTTTTTTTTTTTTGCATGTAGCTTCCCAGTTTTCTCAGCACCACTTGCTGAACAAACTTTCTTTGTTCCATTGTACCTTCTTTGTTCCTCTGTCAAAGATTAGTTGCCCATTAACCTGTGGGTTTATATCTGGGTTTTCTATCCGAACCCACTAGTTAGTATGTCTGTTCTTGTTCCAGTACCATGCAATTCTGATTATTATTTGCCACCATTCACTTTCTTCTTAGTCATGAGAATTTTGGCTATTCAAGGTCTTTTGTTGTTCCATATGAATCTCATCAATATTTTTTTTTTATTTCTTTGAAGAATGTCATTGAGACTTTTATTGGAATCGCATTAGATTTGTATATCGCTTTTGTTAGGATGGTCATTTTGATGATGCTAATTCTCCCGATCAAAGAACAGGGGATGACTTTCCATTTCACGGTGTCCTCTTGAATTTCTTTTAACAGTGTTTTGTAATTTTCTTTGTATAGGTCTTTTACCTCTTTTGTTAGGTTGATTCCCAGGTATTTGATTATTTTTGTTTTAATTGAAAAGAGGATTTATTTTATTTTATTTTTATTTCTGCTTCTTCTGATTGGTTGTTTGTATATAGGAAGGCTTCTGACTTTTTTGTGTTGATTTTATATCCTATACCATACAGTTTTTTAAATGAATTTACCGATGCCTCTTCCCCAGTACCTCCAGTAACCACTCTTTAAAGAGTTTAAAACTATGTATTTGTTTATTCGCCTCATTTAAAAAAAACATATCCTAGCCTATTGACATCCTTTCAAAAAACTATTTTTCCAATGCAAAATTGAAATATTCCTTCAGTGCTTTTCTATATAATAGTTCTTAATTTCTATAGGCTCAGAATTTATTGTTATGTAAACTAATAAACATTTAATTTCCCTTAAATTCTATTTTATGTATTTTATATGTAATTTATTACCTCAACATGGGTCTAAATTAGTATTTTGCCAATTTTCTTTTTAGTCTGTATATTTACAAAGTATATTATTTTAGAGAACTAAACATCTGATTATGATTTTACTCTACATAAGCAATTCAAACAAACCATCTATTTTTCCTTCTCTACCAATATTTTTATTAGTTTGATCAATGAAAATGCTTTTAGCAACACTCAAGGAAAAAAAATGGTGCTTCTATCTTTCAGTTAGCATCATATCTAGTCACAATGTCTTGCATAAATAACTAGCAAGTTTAAAAATAGCATGCATGCACACAAATGAGCACATATAAAACAGGAAACCTGAACAAGATCAGTGTATTGTATAAATATTACTGTGTAGTGTGTCTTACTTATTATAACTGCATGAAAATCTAAATTTTTTTTCAATAAGATGTAATAACAATTAGTTAAATATCTGGTTTCATGCATATCAGAAATTGGATAAAAATATGATCATCTTTAAATAATATGGTTACAGAAACTATTGTTAAGGGCCTGGAATTTACTGAGAATCATTAAAATTAGCACTGCATAAATACAGAGAAGGAATAAAACATTCATGTTAAAAAACTTAAAGACAGTAAATGAGAAAAAGCCATTTTTCAAAAATAAAAACAAACTTACTTGAAGCGTGGGTTCATATAAAATAAACGAGGATTCTAAAAATGTGAGGAAATGTTAAAGTGAGAAGTCACAGAGACTGAAGGCAGACATCTGAATTTGGATTTTGTTTTCCATGCAACATGAAGCCAGTCATATACAGGAGGAACACCTAGATTCTGATACCTATTTTTGATATTAGAGTAGAGGTCTGCATTTTTTTTTAATTTTTTGAAGTTGTTTTATTTTCTAAGCACTTATCAATTATTGCATTATGCTTCCCATTCATATTCCCAAAATTTAATAGTATTTTATGAATTCAGATTATATTTGCAATCTCTTAAATTTACTAACTTATAACAACAAATAACAACCAAAACTTCCTCAGCAACATAGTTTGAAAAATATGTGATAAGTAAAATATGCAAGCAGAACAGATAGGAGAGATAATACACTAGTATCTTCCTATATTGTAAATAGGTCATTTAGTTAGTGAGGAAAGCTCTTTTCAAACCACATACATATTCTATCAAGAATCAGTTCAATTATGGAACATTAATCCTGAAGAACAGTAGAGAGTCCTATGGCTCTTTCAGTTGGAAAGAAACATAAATATGTGTTACTTCTATTCTTCCCAGAAAAAATAAATAAATAAATAAATAAATAAAGGCTATAATAAAAAGCTAACCATTTACATAAGACATCCTCGATTTAAAAAAAAATAGAAAAATAAGAAAAATAACTCAGAGAGGAAATAATAACAATAATTACTTCTGAATAAAACCCATGTTACTTATTTCACACAAAGTATTTAAAAAAATAATCCCAATTATTGGGTGTGCTGATGCCAGGAAAAACTTCCACTGAAAAGTTGGGACTTAATAACTAAGTTGCGAAAATGGTATCAGAGGAGGATGCCAGGGAGATAATCTAAATAGCCCAGGAGGAATACTGTGCACAGAGAATACTTGACTGAGGATGAAACTAGAGCATATCTTGGACATCAGATACCAATCATGACAGGAGCAGAAGGGAATTCAATACTACATATCAAAAGGTGGGTGGAGAGATTAGAGACTATCCACTGGGCAGAAACTGATGGTACAAATCAGTGTTCCTGTGTTTGATTGGTGATTATAGGGAGGGGAGAACTGATTACCATGGAGGCACACCTTTAACTGAGTAGGAGGTGCTGGAGTGAGCCAAGTATTCAGGATCTCCAGTGAAGAGCACAGAATATGGAACAAGACAACTCACCTCCACTGTCTAGGAATGCATGTTAATTCAAGAAGTAGTATTGAAACCAGAAACCAAGGATGACAAAAAATAGTTCATTATGAATACAATCATTTTTGGATAGATTACTGTGGATACCTGAAGCAGTATAGTAGTTTTTTTTTTTTAAAGATTTATTTATTTATTCATATAGAGCTGGGGTAAAGACCAGAGATGTGGAGGGTGAGAGGATTCACCAGAGACAGGGAAGGGAGCAGAACAGGCAGATCGAGAACAGGCAGACCAGGCTGAGGGGAGCAGCGGATGGGTCAGGAGAGGTCTGCCACGCCATGTGGATCTCCTCCGGGGCTGGCAGGGCTTGAACTCATGCGGAAGTGGCTTAAGCTTCTTAGTGCTGTGCTTTAACCCACTGCGCCACCAGGGAGGGCCCGCAGTACAGTAGTTTTAAAAATATAATTATTACAGCAGTTTTATTCTTAGGTTTATATAACTGTATACCTTAGAAACAGGGAGCAGAAGGAATAACAATGGTAGTGATAGACTGGGTGATTTGGTGGTGGCTGCACCTACAATGCACCTAAATATGACCTCAATTAAAAATAAATGAATTTTGGGCCCTCCCTGGTGGCTCAGCGGTTAAAGCATAACACAAAGAAGCTTAAACCACTTCCACATGAGTTTGATTCCCGCCTGCCCCGGAGGTGTCCACATGGCGTGGCAGACCTCTCCTGACCAGCCTGCTGCTCCCCTCAGCAGTGTACTTCGTCGATCTGCCTGT
>NW_004567102.1:41555813-41616065 GCF_000260355.1 Condylura cristata
CATAATGAATACAACAGTTTTATTTTAGAATTATATAATAATATACCTTAGGAAAAGAGAATATATTAAATTTCAAATATCAACATAATTGACAATGGCAAGAAATTATATTTAATGCAAAAGATTAATTATAAAACATCAGAAGTTCTACAGAGTATATCCTATTATTCCAATGCAACATAACAGATAACAAATTAAATAATGTAAACAACTTAAAAATTGTTTTAAATTTCTAAATTCATATCAAAACATAAAATACTCAATGAAATTATATGTGAGAATTAAAACAACCATAAATATCACAAATATTAAAGTTTATATGTTTTTATTTTGAAAATGATTAGAGAAAAAATACATACCGAGAAGTATTTTACTGTAAATGCAAATCAAATAAGTGAACTGAACATTTGATTTATTCAGATAAATGGCAATATTGCATGATTAAAGGAAATGGGAGAACATCTTCTACATAACTAATTTTTTATGTTCAATTTTGACATTAGTAGTTCCTAACAATAATCAATGCTATAGTTTGCATTTTTTCTGTAACTTTAAAGAGATAATAATTGTTTAAAAATTAGACAAAAATAACAGTTAGCAGTTTTATTACTATTTATACAGTTTAAAATACAAGGTGTAGTAGCTTTTACTAAGTTCATAAATTTTAGTTTTGACAAACATGCTAAGTGATGTAAAGGATCAAGCAAGTTTGTAAAATAGTTATCTACCAACTTATTACCCAAAAATATACATGTAAATTCTCCTGTTACTCTACAATTGATCCAAAAGGATTGACCATGTTAATGAATGACTTAGATGATAAATCCAGTCTCAAGCTCTCTAGTAGCTCTGTCTGGTGCTTCTAAGAGCTCTTACTTGTAAAGGAGTGAGTTTTTTATGTTTCTGGTAGTTTAGGGCAGGAATAAATGCCTCTTTGGAGTTTAAAGGATGAAAATTTTGTAGAGTAGATTTATTTCCTTAGTTATTGTTCTCTTGCTGTTGTGATCACTGTTTCTAGAAATTTACATTAATTTGAAAGGCTTTTACCACTGACAATTAATTACCACATTTCTTGCTGATTCAGCTGTATCAGAATGAACAGGAAAAACAAAATTTATGGTAATAAAACTGATCCCAGTTCCTTAAAACCTCAGGTTCTGACTTAGGAGGCATAGCTTGCAAAACAATAAGAGTGATTATAATTCATAGCCATGTTTTTGAAAACAGTTCTAAATGGTCAGACATTTTTGAACAGTTTCATTTCTACCCCAGCTGATCAGGGGTCTGTTCAAATTATTTAATGAACTGTAATTTCATTCAATTTTCATTTCATTTCAGAAAAATGATTACACTGGTCTAGATACAAGCATTATATTTCCATATTCATCAACTCCTTGGATTGATTGTGTGTGTGTTTGTGTGTGTATCACATATTCATGTGACCAATCTGAACTTTACTGGTATATCACTAAGCATTTTTTCAGATTCAGATACTGTTAATGTTTTTATAGAAACTTAACTTTCTGCGTATTCTTATTTGAAATATTCATAAAATAGACACTGAATTCTCTAGTATGAATGACAGTGAATATAATTAAACCAAATCTAACAGTAAAAAAAAAAAAGAAAATACTGAAGAAAGCAGAATTTAAAAATACACATAATTCAGAAAGTGACAATATAACCATGAAACAAGACAAATTATTTAAATAAAATAAATATCAGAAGACAGCAAATGTCTATCTCAAGAGTTAAATATAAGAAGGCACAGGGCCCTCCCTGGTGGCGAAGTGGGTTAAGGTGCTACACTAAGAAGTTTAGGCCACTTCTGCATGAGTTCGATCCCCGCCTACCCCGGAGGAGCTCCACATGGCGCAGCAGACCTCTCCCAACTCTCCTGCTGCTCCCCTCAGCACTGTACTTGTCAATCTGCCTGTTCTGCTCCCCACTCTGTCCCTGGTGAATCTTCTCACCCTCCACATCTCTGGCTGTACCCCAGTTCTGTATGAATAAATAAACAAATCTTAAAAAAAAAAAAAACATAAGAAAGCACAAATTGTAATTCAATACAATGTTTAAAATAAGTGAGAAAACTTTTCCAGAACATATTTCCAAAAAATTCTTCTCAAGAAAACAAAAGTCACTGACTTTATAGCATGAAATTTGGAGTCCTGATATCCAATCAATATTAGCTCCAGAAATAAATGAGACAATGATAAACAAAAAGATTGTATGTATAACTCAGAAAATTCAGTAGAATGTATATATGTAAAACTAAGTGTAATTTTGGAAAACTAAGCACAAAAATTGGAAAAAAATATCATTCTGATATTTCAGTACCAATATTAAGAGAGAAGAAACCCCCTGTGTGTTTATGTATGTGAGTGTGAGGGTGGAAGGAGAGAGAGAGGAGAGAGATACAAAGGAGTCAACAAGGAAAAAACAAACAAAAATAGGAAACCATCGAATGAATCTGACAGAATAAAAATATATCAAGGACAAGAAAATAAAATAATTTCATAACATTTTTCTAGGACTGAAGATGATGATTTACATATTATAGAAGCCAAACAAATGCCCAGCCAAAGGTTATTTTTAAAAGATCCACACCATGGTGGGATTTTTATGATTTTTCAAAATACTGGGGAGGAAAAGAAGATACTAAAACCTTTCCAAAGAGTATATGCAGTGGGGAAAGGGAGCCATCTACAAAGAAAATACATAAGCTATGTGAAGGATAAATTCTCTATTTTCTTTTGAATAGCTTATCTCACTGTACCTTTTCATCAATTCTAATTATAATATATCCTATTTCACAGAGAGTACAACAAAGAGGCAAGGTCAGGGTGAGGGAGGATGCAATATGTGGATGATGCACTATAGACATTTTGCTTCACCTTTGCTTTTCACTAAGATACTCTGAATAATTATTTTCTTTAATACTAAAATGAACTGATCATTTTAGAATTCACTTCTCACGTTGGCTTTGAAGTTTTCTTTCTAACTTTAATTACCTTTGACGGCAGGGAGACTCTGGCACAGAAGCACTTATACACTTAGGTTAATATAGCATAAATTAAAAAGAGAGAGAAAGAAAACACTATTGCTTAAAGCAGCATTTTAAATTATAAGCACATATCACATTGACATACACTCAATAATAACATTGAGCAGCTTTTAACTAAGCTGGTAGTGCTCTTCTCCCCCATCCCATCTTGGAGACAGCTGTCCCTTCCAGTTCATGTACTGTTTTTGCTGATAGACTGATGTCTTTATTTAGGGAGTTATAAAGAATTGCTTCTAGTCATCAGCGGTTTCAAAAACTAGCCATTGAAGGAGGGATAAAGCCTATTCAGAAGATGGATGACAGCTTTTCATTTGAGGATCATACAGAAGGATATTTCCTTCTATAAAAATAGCTTCTGCAATGTAGCTTGAGACTTACATTTTGCTAGGGATCGCCTCTCTAAAAAATGACACTGGAAATTGAGGACTAAAATACAAAGATGTCTTTCCTTTTATGTAAAAAGGGTCACACATGACAAAATTTTTCAAGTCAAGCTAAACTAACACAAAAAAACAGGTTCTGAAACATGTGCTTGCTATATTTTTCTAAATCATTAAACATGAGGTGAACAATCACTAAATTGTCTTATTAAATAAGCATCTTGTTTTCTCAGATATAAAGTGTCTTAATTACATTGAAGCAGTTTATAACTAGGTAAAAGGAAAGTAAAGCATGCCTTACTTATGACCACACTGAGTATTGTTTTATTGCTTTATGTTGTCTTGTGTTAGTTAAGAAGGTGACAAAGCTTCTCAATTAGTAAAGCAGTAAGTAGACACATGCTGTCAAACATAATAGAATTTCCAAACTTTGGCTATTTTAATGGGTAGTTTTTTTTAGCATTTGCCACACACAAAAAAACATCATTCCACTTATTTCCACTTCACAGAAACAGACTTCACTGTATCTATGAACTCACTAAAATAGATGCATAATTGGGTGTATCTAAGTGCATGGTACTTTTCTGATTGCTATAATATTTCTAACCATGTTCTAGTCAGTAAGACTGTTTTTTTTATGTCCTGTGTGCCCACTTCTGAATTACCTTTATGTGAAATCCTACATTAATCTAAGCTAACTCCTGACCAGCATTTGGGTATCGAACACTGTTATCTACCAGCCACAGATTTAAGGAGAAACATCACCTTGGCATTGCCACTCTTATAGTCTACACCATTCCACATGCTATTTCAAGTCTTTATTCCACCAGGTGTCTGAAGTCTGGCTCTGTCAATTCAGAATACACCTTGCTACCATGTTCCCACTTGTTTTCAGTGGGAGCTGTATCTAATCCCAGATAGCCTTTGCAGCACCAAAGCAATGTGTAGAATGCCTTTTCCTTGAACTGAACTAAAACGGTATATACTGACACTCACAGGACAATCTTGTCATTTTCTAGCCGTCAGGGGTCTTGATGCACTGGTCCTTGTTCTTGAATGCAGAACCTTTCCAGATTTAGCTCTCTTTCAACCACTTGTGAAGTACACTGAATATTGTTTAGAATTTTCAGGTTGGTTTAGGTTCTTTACCATCTTGATAATGTCACACTCCAGGACACAGGACATGTAAAATTCTCAAGGTCTCCAGCCCATTGCTATCCCATAACTTGGGGGTATAAGTTTTTGATGTGTCTCAAGGTTTCGACTAAAAATGGGGCATAGGTCCTTTTGCTATCAGGTAGAACTTTCAGACTTTCTGGTATTACTTAATTTTAAATTATTTTAATTATATAGCTAAATTTTGAATTTTGATAATCAAAATTCAAGGGTGTATTTAATTGAATTTAGCTTTAAGAAAATTTCCTTGAAAAGGCAGAAGACTTATGGTTTACCTGCTGGAATAGAGGAAGATTCAGAGAAATAAAAATGATGGGATATCCACAAGAATAAATTTATCAAGATATTATCCTGCCATATAACTCAAGACTCAACACAATTATATTTAACTGACCCCTTCTTTTTTTAATTGGATAGAATTCATTTGCTTGATGTATCACATACTAACACAAAATTAAATGTTTTAAATAATGATTCAGTACTTTGATTACAGATAACCTGTCTACATTTAAAAATACCACATTTTTTCACATCTGTAATATAGGGGTAATACAATTTAAATGCTGAATGTCAGAAAGATTAAATGTTAGAATACATGTAAAGAATTTTGGCAAGATTGCTTACTGGCTGCTATGTAGCATACTCATACACTGTGGGAGGCTTTTGCAAAAAGGTATTAACAGATTGAAACTGCAATGTTACACAAGGTATTTTGGAAAACATTATAATAAAGATTACTTTGAGTAGAAAATTACTGTATATTTAATTACTGAATGCCCTTAATCTTTTTATAATACTTAGTTGTTCCCGAAAGCACTGAATGCTGTGTTTATATATTTTTTATTTAATAATTATCTCTCTCATCCAACAGAATGGAGTTCATATGAGCACAATGACTGTTATGTACCTAACATGTCCCCATCCCCAGGTAGAGAAAACAAAATTCATATTTAATTGTTGAAGCAATAGAGAAGTGTAGTGAATTAATTTTATAGTGACTAGATACTCAAAGTATATAAAACATAAGAAATATATACTGATGCTTATTAATTTCACATGATGGGAAACATGCAGCATTTAAAAGAAAATCTTTAACTACTTAATTTGTTGTCACTAAGTAGACATTAGATAGAGGTCAATAGGACACTATAAACAAACTGATTTGTTAAATATAATAGCATCTTCAAGGTATCATCCAAACTAAAAATTATTTGCCTGAGTAAATTCCTTTCACCATATTGACATTGTAAACTTTATAAAAAGAATTTGGGAGGTAGAAATAGTTTTGTACTTAGAATAACTCTCTTTCACAGTAGATGAGAATTTCTATATTTTGCTTAGCCTGCACATTTGGCCATTAGCAAATAAGAACAGAAGAATACTAAAAGTGCATGTTGTACATCCAAACTCTCTTATTCCTGAATTTTTAGCAATCAGAGAACTGGTAATGTTTTGTGATTCAAATGTGATAAAAAAGTGGAATCTATATACTAAGATGCAGAGATGACAGTATGGAGCTTGGGCTCCATACTGTCATCTTCCTATTATATGAATTCTAATTTTGGATTACATTTAAATCACATCATCTATAAGAAAGAAACAGGGTAGCAAGAGAGAGAATATTAGTCATAGAAAAGATGTTTATGATCTTTGGAAGGATGTCCATTGTCGATGGGACTCAAAGGCAAAGGTAGAATGATGGCATCCAAAGACAAAACAGAATACAACAAGCACATCAGGTGGATAGTGTAAATGATGTTTGAAAAATTAAGCATGGGATGCTAATAAATGCTTAATAAGTGGATCTCTAAAGAAAAAAAGAAACATGATTTTTGACACTGGCTGATTCCCATGATACAAATACCCTCATTTTTGTTTGTGTCAAATAAAAGTTGTTTAATAACCAGATTGCAAAATTCCTGGAAATGTCATTTAGCTCAATAAAACACTCAGAGAATAGCCATATGTAGGTGAACATTGACATGAGAGTTCAACCAGAAATGCAATTATGAAAATATTAAACTTCAAGTTAGTTAATTCAAACTAATGAATTTTATCTTTATTTTATGGGAAATAATGACCTGTAGTGGGCTATGAGAGATATGATGTGCTCAGAACCATCTATTCACAAACTCTATAATGTGAGAATGAGGCTAATGAATTATAAACTAAAAGCTAAAATATAGCCATATATTTCAGATTGCCAGAGGAAATACACACTGAATGTATAAATGTATTTAATGGGAAACATATTCCTTTCATCATTTTCCTGTTCCCACTAGTGATATCTCTTTGAAATAAAACCTTATATAAAAATAGACATTTTATTCTATTCTCTTACTTTCCTTTTAACTTTCTGTTAAAATTGTTTTTCTAAAAGACTGTTTTAATGTAATGCAACATTCCCCCCTAAGAAAATGAAATATAATTTATTTAGTGAAAATTAATATAAAAATTTTGTTATCTTGGTTGTCACTATATCTACCAATAAACTTATTTTTAAATGACAATACTAGTAAGCTTTGTTATCTTTCTAGAACATTTCCCATAACTATTTCTGAACTATCTTAAATCTCTCAGCGGAAGGCAAGAAGGGCAAAAACACAAATACCAGAAGCAACTATGAAAAAAAAAAAAAAAAAGCAGAGTTGACTGTCCATACAAAAACCCTGATAAATACCTGATAATTTAAATTTATTAAAATTTTGTTTCTAAAATGGATTAATATAAACCTTACACTCACTTTAAGAGCTAAAGTAAAGATTTGCACCTTTTAGGGTCTTCTTGACACATGTGCAGTGACATACAATGGAAATAAAGTTTATCTTATTAATATCTCTAATTCTCTAAGTTTAAGTAACCCTCAATAAAATTTCAACTCATCATGATAAGTAATTTAAAAACTCCTTCACTTCTTTTTTCCATGAAAGAGACATAAACATATTTGATGCTATTATAGTAGACAGCATTTGCTATGATTATTCCTGACACTTTGCTTATCGCAGTATAATCTTCAGATAAATAAAATAACAACTCACTTCCCTACACAACAAAGAATATACTCAGAGATAACAATGATTGGGGGATTTTGAATCTCTACTAGATTCATATGTTAATGAACAGCTGTGATGTTTCCCAGACACATTACCAAAAGGAAGACAATTCCCAGGTTTCCCCACAATCTAAAAACTTTACAAGATGAAAGCTAAGAGGCAAAAGCAAAAATATCTGTAGTTTTTGCCTTATGTCTTTATATCTTTTTTGTATTGAATTATCACTCTGCTTAGCTGAAAAGACCCAAATAGTCTTTTCAATGGTATCAGGAAATCTAAATCCAAATCCAAAGGTATAACTTTTAAAAATATGATCTTGTGTCCTCCCTCTATATATTTAGATCAGTAGATTTGTATTGAGACCATGATCCAAAATATGGGGAAGAGGGGGAATATGTGATAATGATACATACATTCATTTGAGAAGTCTGATGAATGTACTAGGTCATTAAGAACCAAATCCAATTTCCTGCTGAACAAACTGACCCAAAAGGGACATCTTAGGGTGAATTCCTAAGATCCAATTTTCCTATCTATAGAGCTCTTCTGTATAAAGGTATAAAATCTTCTGTAGTCTCTGTCATTAGCATTACCATCTAAATAATAATGTAATGCAAATCAGAAAGTCTAAGCTATAGTTACTCTTCCTTCTTTTTAGTGATTTTTTTTTATTTATGCACACAAGAACTGGGGTACAAGCCAGAGTACTTCTGATAGCACTGAGAATTAATCCCTAGGTTAGCAGAATTGTTAAAGAATTTAAAGAGATAAGAGTAAGTGGAAGTTAAAATAGGTTAGTAGCATATATGATCATTAAATAGTATTGATTTAATTAGTAGTTGGTGTCTACTAACATTAGACATTACTTAATATCTTGAAATCTCTACACAGATGAGAAAACTAAGTCTTCCTTTTTTAAGATTTACTGATGCATAAGAACTGGGGTATAGGCCAGAGGTGTGGCAGGGGGATGAGAAGACTGACCAGAGAAGGAATGGAGAGCTGAACAGGTTTGACTGAGGTACACTGCTAGGGAGGGGGAGGGTGAGAGTGGGGGCAGAACAGAGGGAGTCTGTTGTGCCATGTGAGTCACCTCCCTGGCTAGGGATTGAAGACATGCTGCAGAGGCTGCCAATGGCTCCATAGTAATTATTCGTCCTTATCTCTCATTGGGCCCTATCAATTATAACACCTTAACAAATCTCATGTGTAGTCCTTGCTCTCCAATCATGATACCTTTGTTTCTGATATTCACTCTCTGCGGTTGTTATTCCTTTCCCACTTAACCTTTGTGTGTGTGCGTGTGTGTGTATGTATATGTTTATAGCTAGATAGATAGCTATATCTTTCAGAAACCACTTCAAACTCAATCTTCTAATGAACCTTTCTTGCCTGTTCATTATACATTATCTACTACCCACCTTTACTTCCAATAATCTAAAATGATAGTCTTTTTGTGACTATCTGTGTTCTCCATATGTTTCTAGCAGTTGGCCTGAATTTCTTAAAGCAGATGTTTGTATATCACTCTTTATAACAGACTGAATATGCCTTAATGCAGGAACCATTACTAGCTTCTTTGGTTTTTATTGATTAGAAGGATATCTGATCCACAAAAGAGTCTTAAATATGTTTGGTGTGTGTGTGTGTGTGTGTGTGTGTATGTATGTATGTAACATTCACATGGATAAAACTGAAAATCTGATGCTGCTTTTCTGTTATTTCTTTAAATACATACATATTTTACATATTCTTTGAGATATATATGTATGTGTGTATGTTATTTTTGGTTAATGCATAACATCATAAAGTATAAAGAATATTTACAAATGTATTCAGTTTCACACAGTCCATCATTAATAGAGATATAAAGCTATAAGAGTTCTTATGTAGTACTACTTCAAATGGAAGAATAAAGTTACAAATATCAGAAATACCAAGACATTTAACTGTGAGAGCAGGAAGAATTTTCAGTAGATTCCAATAAGGTTGTGAGTGTCTCCATTTAAATTCTGCTTGAGTATTTAAACCATTTAAAACCACCTGTTTGTGCATTCAATTTCTCATGTTGCACACATAAATGTGAGTTTTTGCAAGCAAAAACAGATGCACTTCTAAAATGTGTCAGCACATTTTCAAAAGCCTACTGAAAATGTGTCCTCATATGTCTCCAGACTTTGTTATAACTTACATCAGTGAGCTGTATAAATTGGTTTCTTGAATATCCATTAATGCAAATTACCAGGCCAGGAAAATACCACACTAGGACCTGTAAAATCTCACAAAACATCTTTCCTAGGAAGGAGCTAAAGAAACAAAGTTCAGCTGCCACTTTTTATACTGGAGTGATCGTGGAGGTAAGGTTGGCTAATTATAGAAATAAAAATTACACATTTAAAAAAAAATCATAGCTAGTACTGCCCATCTTCACCTACATACAACATTTGATGTTGGGTGAGGTGTAAAAGAGCAACTATAATTATACTATAAAAATAGAAAATGTATTCCCCACATATCTTATTATAAGTGTGCTGAGATGTGGGGGGAGGGGGGTAAGAGTGGAGGATAAATTATAAAAGGAAAATTAGTTGTATTTGGAGACAAAATATATTAGGATATTGCAGAATTTCTAATATGATTAAAAAGAATGAAAAGTGAGGACAGTCAAAGTATAAAACACCACTCGTTTTGCCCAGCTGGTAGTTCTTGGATGAACTGTTACACTATCCTATCCAAATTGTTCTAAAAAGGAAAACGTCCTGTTCAAGTCCCACAAATATATAGCCAACCCAGAACTGAATAAATTTACCTTTCAGTATTAAGTGTCCAGTTGCAATATACCATTTGCTATATTCCTCTGCTTCTACCAAACTGCTGAAGAAATTACCATATTCATACCTCTTTCACTCCCATATTTTTACCCTATATCTTTATATCATATTTTTAAACTTACACAGCAACAGAAATCCACTTATGTGTAAATTGAGAAATCCACTTATGTGTAAATTGATATAGCAAACAGATTAATAATAGGATTCTTATGCTGATGCACTATTAATGGAGTGTTATAAAATGAAACCTGTAGAGAAGCACAGAGAGCATCATGATAAATATATGGATTCAGCCACAGTATGATCTTCCGTGGAAATCTTTATCACCAGTGAACTTTTAACTTGAGACAAAGGGATAGGACTTAATTTATTCTTTAATAATACACTGCTCCTAGAGTAAAAGAATAGCACTCTGGCAGGTTGCATGAAATGATCTAGTAAACTCAGGAGAATTCTCAGGATGGTGCTGCTGTGGCCTCCAACACTCATGCCACTTTGCGTAGGGTACCCAGTCCAAGTGTAGTATGAGGACATGAGTGGGAGCACCCAGCTGCACTTTACACTCTGTAGCACATTTTACCTGAAATTCTCTGTGAAGGAACATTTATGTTTTTGTGCCTGTTTCCTTTGGAAAACAATAAAAGGACACTTCATTCACAGGCAGAAAAAAATGAGAGTTAAAACTTCCAGTGCTTTGAAGTTAAGTTTAATTAGCCCTTCAATCAGGTACATAATGTGCAATCTCTCTCAACAATTTCTTTAAGTCTTTCCAATCCATTTTATCCTCAGTCTTAAAACCAAAAGGTTTTTAATTTTTTTAATTTAAAATATTTTTTTACGAAATGACCTCTTGACCACATAATGAATCTATCCTCTTATCTATTAATACCTTTCAAATCCTGGGTATTTTAAATTGCTCAAGCCCTATTTGGTCTAGATGATTATTCTGTTACTTGTGATTTTACTCCTAAAACTCGATAGTATGTTCATTTTAGAATCATGAATTAAGCCATAATCCTAAATAAATTGCTCAATAATAATTTAAGCTTCTGAAGGTTTGATTAAGAATGCTAGGGATTATAAAAAGAGTGCTGATGACCAAGTATATGGGGACAAAAGGCACTATGTTCAAAGCTTTTTTTAAAAGTATACTTGGAAAATAAAAATATTAGAGATTCTTTAGCACTTTTTTAGGAAAGAATACAGACACTAAAATTAGTTTTAAATTACTCTTTAGACACTAAACATTTTTATAAATAAGCATATGAATATTGTAATGCCATGCATTAATTTTTAAATAGCTCTAAAAAGAATGAAAATATGTATGATTGTAGAGCTTCTATTGACGCAGAGAACCAGAAATTATGTAATTCTTGTGCTATGTTGGTAGGACTATGTCCCTCCCTCATCCCCTTTTAAAATAGCTATGTTGAGTCTGTTTTAAAAATGTGTGTGTATATATAGACACACTTTTTTCCGTAGCTGGAATCAAGATAATATATATTTTTTGGCTTATTTCAAATGCCTCCTCGCTTTTGTATTTTTTACCTTTCATCATTTTTTTCTTTAGGTTATTTCTTCTTTGTTCCAAAATGTTTGGATCTTGTCTCTTTCTCTTGAGGTATAACTTAAAGAGGACTGAAGTAAATTTATTTTAAAACATGATTCTATATCTACACTTCCTTGATTTCTTTCACTGACATTTCTCTTTTTAGAATAAAGTCTAGTCATACAGTTTCTCTGGATTGGTTGCTATTTTTTCCCCCATTCTTTCCTTTTACCCCCGACAATTCATCTAAGACTCTTTGTTTCTCCGTGTGAAGTAATATACCTAGTTGGCTATGACCATGCATATGACAAGAGAAACCTGGTTTCAAAAGTAAACTATGATTTAGGTTTGGAGCAGGCTAGTGGGATACTCCATTCCCTATTTTTGAGCTTTCTCAACTTAAATTGAATGTGTCCATTCATATTCTTCAATGACATAGGCATACATACACACAGCTGCCCCTTTTTCTCTAGAGAATAATTCTCTCCTGATGGCATTTCCCTTATCCATGTGTTTATCTATCCCACATGGTTAGTTTTTCCCTGGCAGCAAATAGACTTACTTTAGGCCACATCTTTCTCAGTTTGTTCTCATTACCTACGGTGCTTCTCCCACCTCCTCATAGGTTTTGCTGAAGAGCTTTTTTTGTTTGTTTGTTTGTTTGTTTTTGTTTTTAATATAGCATATATATGCAAATTCCTGTCTCAGGCTCTGCTCCTAGGAAATCTGGCCAAAATCTTGAGATAAACAGTGAGAAGTAGCCACACAGAAAATGATTCTGGAGTTGATCACTTATCAGTCAGTAGACAATGAAAACCACATCATTACTGAGTCCTGTAACTTAGTATAACTGAGTACTGTGGATTTTGATGATTGTTTTTGAATATCATTAATGCTTTAGGAAGGAAAATGACAGGCTCAGGAGAATTAATTATAAATTAAAACAAAGCATGATAGAGTGTCTTACTGACAGTCTTTAAAGAGACTATTACCTCCTGCTAACAGAGCTGAAAGCTAGTATTGAATAATGACTAAACTCATACCACTACAATAATCACTTGTATTATTAAATGAGTTCCTAAAAATAGTTTAAAAGCAAATTCTGTGTTTAAGGATTCAGGTAAATGCAAAATATAATTTAGACTAATGTATAAAAAAATAAGCCATCTAGCTGAAAAAGTTGAAAAATGTGATCGAAAATTGTAAATAACTGCTAAATAAATGGTGTCTTAATTTTACAGGAAAAAAAATAATACTGCACTTTTTTTAATGGCTAAGCATTATAATCTTTCTGAATGCTCCCAACTACCCTGGGAGACAGGTGCTCCTTTAAAGATCTTTGCACAAATGGGAAATATAAGGTCAACAGAGTATAAAAACTTTAAACATCAAGCACAATGGCAAAAAGAAGAGCAAGAACTCAAAATCAAGTCTTTGTTCCAAAAATATTATGTTGTTTGCCTACATGGTGATCTTTTCTGAACTGAAAAAAAAATAAATCATGCTTTCTTATTGTTTATTTTTCTTTGTTGCACATGGGAAAGAAATATGGTCTGAAACCTTTAGAACTTACAGTATAGTATAATAAAGATTCACCTTGTGAAATGAAAATATAGGCAACACAAAGCTCTGGGTTAAATATAGCAGTAGTTTAGATCTGGAGGTTACTATAGATGCTGTCTGAGATACAGAGAGAGGTTCACTAGCATTAAGTGAAGGCATATCTTGGAAAACAAATTATCTAAAGAGACAAAAAAAGTAGAGATACGAAGTGCATGCACATGGCTTCTGACTTACTTTATTGCTTAATAGGCAGAATTCCTTCTCAGGGTCACTAACAAGCTCCAATGATCTTCATGTGGAAGAGATGTAGTAGACTTCTATGTCAGATTTTCCTAAGCAGAGGACTTTGAATAGACAGCTCTAGCAGGAGGTATGGTTTTTCACAGATACATCCAGTATGAGTATTATATTATCCTAATATTTTGTTGATCACATAATTTATCATCAAAACTAGGTCATTGTTGAGAGTGAAATGGGTGTTCTTAATAATTACTTCAGAACAACATATTCAAGCATCACAAACTGGAATATCCATTTTTTCTATGGCTTTGACTTTTCTTATATTCTTCTATTTCTCTGATTTCAGGAAGCAAGGAAAGTTGTACAAGGTAGCCTCAATTTTTCAGTACTATGGAGCATCTGCTGGACTTAAGTGTTGACCCATGGATTTACAATCCTGATATCAGGAGGATAATTCCTGTTTGACAGACAACAAAATCCTAGAGCATATACATTACAGGAGTTGCAGAACAGAAAAGAGAAAATGTTAATTAGAAATTACCTAGTGTCTCCATTGTCAATTGCTTATTATTACTAATGGGACTTCAACTGCTTTTCTTGTCCACTTCACCAACTGGTATTTCATAAAAAGTTACAAAAATTCAAAAAAATTAATTTTTGAATATCTGAAGCAATTAGTACAAAACTGATAGGATTCAAATATGAGTAAATGCTTATCTGTGTGGTATTTTTTATGGAGAGGGTCAGAAATTATGAAATATTGAACATAAGTAGTACAACATGCAAAATTAATTGGTAGACTGTAGTTTTTCATAAACACTATGTCATATAAATGTCTAATACAATAAATTTCAATACCTATAATAATCAATGATCTCAAGATATAGCTTTTTTTTTTTTATGAAGAAGTAAACAAGGGCTTGGCCCTCCCTGGTGGCTCAGCGGTTAAAGCACAGCACTAAGAAACTTAAGCCACTTCCGCATAAGTTTGATTCCCACCTGCCCCGGAGGAGATCCACATGGCTCGGCAGACCTCTCCTGACCCGACCGCTGCTCCCCTCAGCAGTATACTTAGTCAGTCTGCCTGTTCTGCTCCACACTTTGTCTCTGGTGAATCCTCTTACCCTCCACATCTCTGGTCTGTACCCCAGTTCTATAGGAATAAATAAATAAATCTTAAAAAACAAACAAACAAACAAAGAAGGGCTTAGCATTGCATTTTCATGTCTCAATTGGCTTTTTAGTCTTTTGAATTCCTTCTTTTATAATTCCATTCGTTTTATTAAGAGAAACTGAGTAATTTTTTTTGCTATAGGAAGTCCCAAACTCTTAATTGTTCCTACCACACTAACTGAAATTTTACATTTACTCTACTGTTTTTTCCTACTCAATTTTATATCTACTCTTAGAGATTGTATGGAAGTCTATGCCAATTTGTAAGGAAGATTTCTGAGTTTATTTTTTAGCCTCTAAAACAAAGTATTTAATAGGCATATGGGTCACACAAGCAATCTACCTATATTACTTCATTCTTTCCATTTTGTTTTTTGGCTTGCCAAAACTCATGATTCTCTGTATCAAATTCCCTTTGTGTGAAATATGTAAAGTGGTTTCTCTTTCCCTTACTGAACTTTGATTATGACCTGTTTTTGGAAACATATTGGAGTTGTCAGATAAAGCACAGGAAACAAAATACAGTATATGTTTATATTTAAAAAAGTTCCACTGTTTACCTGAAATTTCAATTGAACAGATTATTTCGTATTTTTGTTAAACTTGACAGCCTTATGATTTTATTCACTATCATTTGTTCCTTTGTATTACAAAGGTGAGATATGTTGTTGAGAAGAATTCACTTGTTTATTGAATGAAGATTCTCATTTTTTTCTATAGGTAAGTATCTACCTGAAGAAATGATTTATCTATCCAATTCTAGTGGCATCACTTACTGCTTTACCTGACATCAAGTACCAATGCTGCAGCAAAATAACACAAATCCAAATGTAAATCATAAGATGGCATTAATGTTAAATGAAAATTTTCTTCAAGTAACTCATGTGCATATATCTGGAGTAATTTCTTCTTTGAAGATTTGAAATTTACTAATTTTCTAATCAATTGTGCTGAATAATGTACATCAGCTTACGTATACTTTATATGTGATACATTTAAATATTTACCTATAGATATATAAATATATTATGACCAAATATGCATGCTACCCTGTCCTTTAGACTGTAGATAACTACTTAATTTTATATTTTTCTTTTAAATTAAGAGAAACAAATAAAAGATAAACACACAGCATGTGATTAATGTGGGACCTTCAATTTAATCAGTTATGCAAAGAATTTTTGGACTTCATGTGCAAGAACTAACAGATATAATGGCACATCCACTCAGAATCAGGAAGTGGATTTAATTAGACAATTCATATTTTCTATCTCAGTACCCATCTTGAATTTCAACAGACCTCATGTATAGTATGCCAACATTGAGTTAAATTATTTCCTTGCTCCATGAATCAATCTTATTTGGAGAAGTTAAAATATAATACTTGATTCTGGAAAATTTAAATTCCATGTTGTTATATAATCTAATATATTTATATTTGTTTTCCACATGTGATAAGACAAAAGAAACTTCAAGAAAAATTGAGAAAAAGTTAAGAGATTGCAACAGTTGATACAATGTAGATAAGACTATTTTGTAAATATAATATTCTCATTTAAATTATTCCAAATGCATTTGAGAAAATGTCTTACATAAATAGTTCAGCTTTTATTGATTATATTTTTATTATAGAAAAACCTAAGCAAATGATACACCTATTGTCATATTTGTACTAGACTCAAAAAAAATTATCACCAAACTTAATTAGTGAAACACATAGGCAAATGCCAATTATAAATTATTAATTTTAACAATGAATATTAATTATTTTTACTGGAAAAAAAATATATAATTTTGATTCCTGTTCTACAAAATCTAATACAGGTAACACTGTATTTTATTTCTAGTTAATTCTAGCAAACATCATATTCTTTATAAGAATATGATGAATAACAAAAAAACAACAGAGTCTTATATAAATAAATACAAACTATCTTAAATAAACAATAAAAATTTAAGGAATTCAGAAATGAAGAACAAATGAAATCAAAGCCAGCAGAAGAAAGAAATAATAATAATAAAAAAAAGAGGAGTAAAAAGAAATAGAAGTAAAAATTATTTTAAAATATATCAATGAAACTAAGAGAGTTTCTTTGAAAATTATAATGATACAGACCCTCTCTGGTGGCACAACAGGTTAAAGCCCAGCACTATGAGGCTGTCTACAGCCACTGCAGCACACACAGTTCAATTTTCAATGAGGGAAGTGACCCATATGGCATGGCAGACCTCTTTTGACCTGCCTGTTTTCCCCTCAGCAGAGTGTTTCAGTTCATCTGCTTGTTCTGCTCCCAAGCTCTCTCTTTGCTGAATCCTCTCACCCCTGCACTTTGGCCTGTATCCCAGCTCATGTGTGCATAAATAAATTTAAAAAAGAAAACAAGCAATACAGACAAACCTCTAGGTAGGCTGACTAAGAAAAAACTCTAATAAATAGAATTAGAAACATAAAAGCTACAACAGACAAAACACAATACAAAAGATCACAAGAGACTACTATGAACATCAAGTATGATTATAAATATACCTAATTAGGCCAATATTACCCCATATCAATAGAAGCAGAGAAAGAATTTGTTATGACTCATATCAATTTATTATAAAAACTCTCAATAAACATAAATTAAAAACTTCAATAAAATGTGGATAGAAGGTATATACCCCAATCTCATAAAGGCAACATATGATAAACCCACAGCAAATATTATATTTCAATGTGAAAAAAAAAATGAAACATTTCCTATAAGATAAGGGTACCCTGTCACTGCTACTATTCAATAAAATATCAGGTTTTCTCACTAAAACAAATAGGACAGAGAAATAAATAACATGTATCCAAATTGGAAGGGATGTAAAACTGTAAAACTATTACTATTTAAAAAACTACATGACAGAAACTATTATACATGGTTAAAAAATACAGAAAAAGCATAAATGGGAAAATAGTCTTTGCTCATGAATTGGAAGCATAATCATTGCTAAAATGGCCATCATATTAATAGTGCAACCCTTATCACATTTCCATGTAAATTTTCAGAACGTATATTACTGAAATATATTTGGAACCACAAAAGACCCTGAATAGCAAGAAAAATTCTGACAAAAAAGAAAGGAAGTATTATGTTTTTCCAGACTTCAAACTTCATTATTAAACTATACTAACCAAAACAGTATGGAACAAAAGTAGACATACGGATTAATGTTAGAATTGATATACTTAAGTAAACCCAAATTTACATTTATCACAGCTAATTTATAACAAAGAATCTAAGAGCACATGATAGAGAAAGGACATCCTCTTCATTAAAGGCACTGGAAAAACTTGATAGCCACATTCATAAAAATAAAAGTAGACCACTTTCTCATACTACCTGCAAAAACACAAAGCATGATGAATTAAAGACCCGAATGTAACATATGACACATTTTAAAAAAAGAAAACAGAAGAAACATAGCCAAAATTATTTGACATCTGGTTTCAGTGATGTCCTTGGAACTTCAAAACATAAGAAGACAGCCTACTGTATAGGGAAAAATATTTGTTTACTATCTATTCAATTGGAGTCAATAATCAAGATCTAGAAAGAACTCATACAAATCAAGAAGAAGAAAAATAACCTACCAAATAAATAGGCAAAGAAGGTAAGTGGGCACTACCTCAAAGAAGTATACAGATTGCCAAAAGGCACCTGAAAAATGCATATCACAAGTTATCATCAGGAAGTGGAAGTAACAAAACTACCTCATATCTATCAAAATAGATTATATCAACAAAACCAGATAGAAAAGTTAGGAGAGTATAGAAAGTAAGGAAACCTCACACCCTTGTCATAGAAATGTAGATGAAGCCTTCTCAAAATATTGAAAATAGAGCTGCTATTTTGGGAAGATGACATTAGAAAAGATTCCTTGCTTCACTGACAGAATAGTTTGAAAGTTAAGCCAGACCAATGCTACAACTAGAGAGACCTGTGACATAGAAATAACCTACATGCTTAATGACAGATGATTGTATAATATGTAGTATAGAGACTACTACTGAGTATTCAGTGGAATACTACTGAGCAAAAAATAAGAAGAAGATGAGGTAATTTTATATGTGACAACATGGATAATAAACATGATTATTCTAAGTGAAATGATTATAAAGGGAAAGGCAAATACCACATTATTTCTCATATGTGCAAATGAAACAAAGGAACAGACGGTACAAAACCAAAATAAATTCTGAAATATAAATACATAGAGATTGTGGGGCATGGAGGGAACAAAGAGAGGATGCAACCCAATGGGTCATGATGGAGAATTCCTGATGTTTTGATGGTAATTACAGTATGGTAACATACATCTGAAGAGGTGTGAACCTAAATTGTAACATGTATAGATTTTTTAAGGTTAGTTAAGTTGCCTGAACTACTAATCCAATAAGGTTACAAACATACTTTTCCAAGTTCTGTTAGAATGGCCTTTGGAAATATATACTTATTTATTCAGACAAAGTGTAAACTTGAGGGTTACTAAATTATCTCTCTGAACAAAAAGATGGCAGCTACAATAATCACACAATGGTAATAGGTAAATTAAAAGAATGCCTTCAATGATGATATTCCTGCTCTGATTTTAAGCACCATGTTTTTCTCTTTTGTAATAGTTTTGGGTAGCATGTAGACAACAGAACCCTTCAAATTATACTCTTGTATTATAATGTGGAATCACAATTAGGTCTTCAAAATAATATGAGAAGAAATGTCAAATATGTACAAATTATCCAAACAATTTAATCACTTTTGGACTATCAATGAAGAAACATCTGATTATTTTATAATTAATGCATATTATAATAAATCCATTAAATTACTCTTCATAATTTTCTTAATAATTCACTATGAAATTTAATACTTTCAAAAATAACAAATATAAGTAAATTAAACAAAAGGAATATCATTCTTCTATGAACAAATATGTCTTTTTATTTATATTTCTGGTACATCAATGATGGTAGAAAAATTACCTAAGATTGGCTAAAATGTAATTACATACTTCTTAAAAAGTATATCAATAGGCCCTCCCTGGTGGCGCAGCGGGTTAAAGCACAACACTGAGAATCTAAAGCCGCTTCCGCATGAGTTTGATTCCCGCCTGCCCCGGAGGTGACCACATGGCGTGGCAGACCTCTCCTGACCCGCCCGCTGCTCCCCTCAGCAGTGTACTTCGTCGATCTGCCTGTTCTGCTCCCCACTCTGTCTCTGGTGAAGCCTCTCACCACCCCTGAGCCTCTGGCCTGTACCCCAGTTCTGTATGCACAAATAAATAAATCTTAAAAAAAAAAAAAAAAAGTATATCAATATGAAAGTGAATAGATGGAAATATTTATTGTTAAATATACAAAGGGATACCAATTTTAGCTTTATAGGAATGTGGCATTAAAATTATAAATCATGGTGAGTTTATTATCTTTTTAATATTTATTTTATTTATTTATGCATATAAGAGCTAGAGTCTAGGCCTGTGATGTGGGGAAGATGAGAGGATTCATTAGAGACAGAGTAGGGAGAAGTACAGGAAACTGACTGAAATACAATGTTTATGGGATCAGTGGGCAAGATGGGAAAGGTCTGCTGTGCAATATGGGTTTGCTCCCTGGCTGGGGAAGGAACTCATGCTGAAGGTGCTACTGATAGTTTCATAGTACTGAGACTTCATAGTGTCACCAAGCACACCCTAATTTTTTTTTAATTATCTTTTGATACTGAAAACGATGTTAACATAGCCTTATTGACAGTTTTTGTCTGTTTTGTTTATTATGTAGGTTCCATATGTCTATTGGTAAATATACTTCACAAATACTCAGTCTGATAGTTTAGCTTTCTGTCACTTTTTATATGCCTATACAAGATTAAGACTTTATCCCTACCTATCAGTGTTTAAATCCAAAGCCTTGGGTAATTTTATTGCTGTTTATGACTTAGCAGAGAGACAGACCAAAAAAAAAAATATCTCTGCACATTTCAGTTCTGTGATCATCAACAAATTCTGATATCCTATGTTCAGTCCTAAAGAGAGAGACTGAAGGGAAAGGAAAAGGAGAGGAATGGAGGGGTGAAAGGAGAAGGAAGGACAAGAGAGCACATGGGAAGGGAGGGAAGGGGAAGGGTAAAGGAAGAAAATAAAGGCATTGTTAAGAGTTGTTTCAGGAAGTACCAGAGCAGGACTCAAGTTAGACAGTGAATCTGAATATTAATGACTATTCATTGTCTTAGTGAACTGAACAACTTCACTTAATTGATTTTTTTCTTTACTTTCATCATATGTAAATGTAAATGTTTCTTCATTTGTACAAATGCCTGTCCAAAAAGGATGCTGTTAATAATTAATGAGCAACTCTATTTAAGGTACTTAACTGTATTTGATAACTGGCAGGTATTTATGTTGTTGTTATGATAGTTACCTTCATTGCAGTTACCACTTTGGTGACTTCTTATTAATATTCCTGATGATAGCTAAAGTTTTCTTTTTTAAGGTTTATTTATTTATGAATACAGAACTAGGGTGCTGGCCAGAGGTGCAGGGGCAGTGAGAGGATTCCCCAGAGACAGTGAGGAGCAGAACAGGCATATTGACTGAAATATACTGTTGAGGAGAGCAGTGGGCGAGTCAGGAGAGATCTGCTGTGCCATGTGGGTCATGTTGCAGGCTGGCGATCGAAGACTCCACTGAAGACACCACAGTGCACTTGCAGTGCTGTGCTTTAAACCATTGCACCATCAGGGAAGGCCCGGATAACTAAACATTTTCAGTGAAAGTAAATAATCAAAAAAAAAAAAAAAAAACCCTGAAAACTAATGGCAAGTAGATTCAATCAATTGATCCAATGTATTTTAATTTGACCAGATAGACATGGTGCTTGATGAAATATTCTAAAAACTAATGTAATTATTCTAATAACTAATATCATTGTACTCCCATTTATTAAAAAAAAGATTATGGACACGTAAATTAGCTGTTATTTCTTTAAAATTAAACTTATCTTTAACCCTTTTCATTTTAGATTGTTTACAGAATTGGCTAAAGCCAAGAGGCTAAATAAATTAAATCTGTTAAAATCCAAATTTCTACAGCAACACATGAATGACTGTCAAAATGAAGCAGAAACAGTTTAAAATTTTTCAATGTTATCATTGGACACAAGCGTACTGATTTCCACAGACTGTGTTTAGATGGGAAACTGTCATCTTTCTCTGATGATCTGCTATTATAGAAGAGAAAATGCAACCAAAAAGTTTAATGATGGCACTAGTTCGAAGTCCCGGGTTGTCCTTTCCCTGTTTTATTTTCTAGGTTAAAAAAAGAAAAAAAGAAAGAAAGAAAGAAAGAAAGAGAGAGAGGAGAGAGAGAGAGAGAAAGAGAGAGAAAATAAAAAGGACTTAGAAAGTACAAAATGACTTAAAGGATCACATTACAACAAAATGAATCAAATGTTAATCTATTGCTTTTGGTGAGGCATACGAGAGTGGGTATTTTCCCACTGCATACATACAACCCACAAAAGCCAAGGACAGCTTCCTGTTTGAACTAAATTTTGTAAGAGCAAATTTCTAAAACAAGTATATCTGAAGTTGTGGGACTTGGCTCCTTATTTTTGATTGAGAAATTTCATTATATATCAGAGGTTTAGGTCCTAGATTAGAACACCCCTGATAAATGTGAGAGAGGCTCTAACAATTTATGTGAAGAGATAACACAAAGAAGCTTACTCATTTTAATCACCAGCAAGCTGCATCAGCTATTCTTTGAGTCATAACTACCCCTCTCCCTAGATTTAATATATAGAGTAAAATCTAATTTCATTTTCATCTTTAAGTCTTTTCATATTTCCTATCTGTGCTAAAGAGTACTGCTTTCTGCTCTGTAATTTTTTGTCAGATTGGCTTCAATCACTCTACATTTTTTTCTCTAATATTCACTCTGAATGTCTTATTCCTTTTGAAATTAAATTTAGATCTCACAAATATCAGTATATGCATTTTCCTCTTCAAAGCATCAGTGTGCTCACATGTGCATGTATGTGTACCACCTGTACTTAACTTTGTGTTAAGAGTCGGTTTTTAAATGAAGTTTAGGTTTTTGATAATATGACTACTGAGGTTGACCTGATTAGAATATTGACCATCCTTCATTTCCTTTTATTTTTATGTATCATCTACTTAACTTTTTGAAATATTTATATAATTATTTTATACTCACAATAAAAATAGTTATTCTTTTATAGCCAGTACTATTTGATTGGATAATTTCCATAGCTTAGAACAAACATAATGTTATTCTCCCATATTATGGTCGTCATTTGGTTGCAGATAGTTACTATAGAGTGCAAGTTACTAGAGTTTTCTATTTAACATGAAGTTCAACTATTTTCTATAAACTAGTTGAAAACCCAAGCATTAATATACAATGAAAAATAACTTTATTTGTTTAGTGAAGTGGGAACTGCCCAGATTTTTAGTCTCAATGGAGATGGGTGGTTTCTTATGAAATGATATCAGACCCTCGTTTATACTACCTCTTTACCTGGGAATATAATACTTAGCCAATGAGTCTGTGATATATTTTAGTTTGTAGGTTATATTTGGAATTCTCTACTACTGCTCTGTTTCTCTCTGCAATCTTCCACCTTGCTATATGGTCCTTGCTATATGGTGCTGATCTTTTTGAATTATATCAGTTTAACTCCTTCTTTCTGGTTTCTACTTTTTCTGATGAATGAGAACTACCAAAGTGGGTTAGTGTTAATAAAGTAAGATAAGTTTGAGGATTTATTCACTAAGATTAGATCTCTCACTGCCTGACTATGAATTGGCCAGGTGTAAAACTTCTTTGTAAGAATTTGGCAACCTTTTCCTGAAGCATCAGGGGTTAGAGAGTTCTGGTGTCAACTTTTCACATGGAGGGTGAAACTTGCTGCTAAAATCATAGGATGTCTCACCACTCCATGTTAGTAGACCTGCCAAAACCTTTTTTAGAAAAATAATCAAAATAATACTATATCTTAAAGCACCCACCCCCTTTGAGTATGACAGGTGCATTCTTCCAGAAGCCTAACAACTAGGTTGCATTCATTTTTTTTTCCCAGAAATTTTTGCTGAAAGTCATTTTTTTTTGACAAAATTTGGGAAGCTAATTTTACGGTACCTCATTTTTTTTAATTTCATATTCTCAAGTATGGATATTTCTGTTTAGTGTGTCAAAAATTTTCTACTTTGTGCTGTCAGGTTATTCCAGAAGCAAAGTAGAACAATGGCTATCACACAGTAACTTTAAGTTCGATAGGCAAAAATAGGGCTTAGCAATTTTCTTAATTAAAAGAACAAAAACATTCAATGCTAACATCCTAGTTGTGATTAAATGTGGCTTTAAATAGAAGTTTGTAAAGCACTGAAACTCTGGTATCTCTCTCTGTCATTCTAGTTTTCTATCTCCGTGATGTTTTTAATGTATTTTAACCCACCCCCCTAACATTTTTTCCATCCTACTAAATCAAACTTGAATTATAGTGTAATTTCATTGCTCACAGATGTGAATCATTTTCTTGTCCAAAGTTATTTTAAAACTCTTGGATTAGAAACCCCTAATTAATCAAGAAGACAAAATAGGTAGGGAAAACTGTATAAGATGGACAAAATATATATGTAAAAAGTCATGGAAAAATTTGGTTTTCTTTTAAGTTCAGGAAGACAAATGTAAAACATGGTACATAAGTTAAAAATTAAATTAAATGACAACTGAAGGAAATACTTAAATTTTTAAATAGTCATTCTAAAATAAAATGTTTTGGTATGGATCTGTTCTTAAACAGATAGCCAAATTTAATAACACAGGGATCACATAACAAAGGCCATCATTACATTGTTCTTTGAGTTCAACTACGTTTACAGAATTCTATTACTGGAAAGTCAAATAACTAAGTAAACCAAAACTACTGCAAGCAGGCATATTCATCTGAAAAGTCATACAAAAAAAAAATCAAGAATATTTAGCAATATAATAATCATATACTTATGCTTAAAAATATACAGTTAATATATAATGTATATTATTCTAACCTATTTTAGTTGACTATAACAGATACTGAACTATTTTTATGCACAAGTTACACCTATGATTTAAGTACTGGCATAAATCTCATTTATTTTTATGTTGAGGTTTTAATAATAACCTGAAGAACTTTCAGAATAAAAAAATGTTCAAACATCTTTTGGATTAGAAACTCCTAATTAATCAAGAACACAAAATATATAGGGAAAACTGTATAAGATAGACAAAATATATATGTAAGAAGTCACGGAAAATTTTGGTTTTCTTTTAAGTTCAAGAAGCTTAGCTGGTTTGAGTCATCTTTGTAACCCTAAGAAAAGCTATCAGTGTTTAAACACAAGTTGAAGTATTGGGAAGAAATGTCTAAGTTAGAATTTATAGGTGAAGAATAAATAAGATTAAAGCAAGTCTATATTGCTTCTTTAAAAAAAAAAAGATTTATTTATTCATACAGAACTGGGGTACAGGCCAGAGATGCAGAGGGTGAGAGGATTCATCAGAGACAGAGTGGGGAGCAGAACAGAAAGATCGAGAAAGTACACTGCTGAGGGGAGCAGCGGACCTGTCAGGAGAGATCTGCCATGCCATGTGGATCTCCTCGGGGCAGGCAGGGATCAAACTCATGTGGAAGTGACTTAAGTTTCTTAGTGCTGTGCTTTAACCTGCTGCGCCACCAGGGAGGGCCATTTTTGCCTTTTTTAACCTAAATCTCTATATGAAAATAAATCTACGGGGTATAATCTTGCCAAACATCTCCATTAATGTAAAATGGCAAAATTAATGAAACATTTATAAATACATGTCTTCAGGAATGAAAAAAAAATCAATATTTCATGTTGTTGTTGTTTTTTTTTTTAATAATACATGTCAGTCAAAATCTTACGATTAAAAAAATAAGAAGAAAGGAAAAGCCTGAAATTTCAAACAGATTAGACACAGAAAGCTAAGAAAAGGAAGATGGACAGAATTGTTCACAGGGCAGATACTCTTCCCCATTCTCACTAAGAATAAGCAGAGTTGCATTTGTGGAAACTTAACTAAGCAGAAACCTGCAGTGTCTGCTCAGAGATGCTGACCTGCCAGCTGGAAAGAGCACTGAGTTTAAAGGGTTTAAACTCTCAAAGAAGACAAGACTTGGCTGATCATCTTGGGCTCAGCATATTGTGAAGCATATGAACATTCCCTTCAAAACTGGCAGAGAAAATTGAAGGAGAATTTAAAGTTTAAACACGGTAGTCAGTTAAAATTCAAAGAATTGTAAGGGTTGTTTTCTCTGAAGCATTTGGTTATACTCTAAGCTATTGAATAAGGGGATAAATGGTTTTCTTTTGATGAAGGACAACGCACCTTTAAATTAGTGCACTGAAAAGAAAAAAATAATAGGCAAAGAGAGAACACAGACATAGTGTCTTCCTATTCTACTTTGAAGTAAAGGAATTTCATTTTCTTAAAGTAATTTAGGGTTTTTGCTATCTGTAAAAACTGATTTGTATTCTTAACTTTTTAACAAAAGTGTACGTAAATTAAATATATTTTAGTTTGATATTACTATTCTAATGAATAAATTTCAAAAGCATTTTTTTTCAAATGAATCTGTGCAACAGCCCCAAAATAACAGCAATATATTATTAGTATTGCATTAAAAGAAAAACATTGGCTGGGTTCCAATAGTTAAAATACTAATTTCTACTTTATTTTCAGAGTTAACATTTCTGATTGCTTTTTATTTTCTGTCTAGAGATGTTCCTCGCTCCTGGGAGTGTAAGATCATGTCGCCAACACCTCAAACTGACAGAATTCTGATTTATTGCATCAATACAAAAAACAATACTAAAGATAGTCAAAGTTCACTGCTCCTGGGCACTTCATAGCTGGAGCCTGCAGGGCAGACACTGCCCATATACCTGCCATCTCCATTTCTCCTTATTTTACCCAGAACTACGGAGTGACAGGTTTTGAGCTGAAGGCTTATTGGTCACTGACATGTTTTTTTGAGAAGTATTTGAATGAAGCACTCAGTAAAGATATCACGAACACTCTTTCACGTTATATTTGGATTCATTTCTAGATTAAAAGGGAATGCAGAGAAAGTGTATTCCTCTAAGAATGAGAAACACATGAAAATAAAACACTGCTATTATCTCAGATACAACACTAAATAGTTACAAAATATAGATGAATATTAGCATTTGAATAAATTTTACAAACCTATTTTATATAGTTATTGTGTTTACTATTAGGTAGTCCTTGTTCTTAAGTTTAACTAACTTAACTTTAAAACTACTCTATTTCAGCTTTTGATTAAGTCTAATTACTGTTTCAAATATAATTTTTCTAGAAATAAAAGCAGAATCTATATTTTTTTAGCAAATTTAGTGGCACTAACTACATTGATAGGGAAGAATAAACAAATATTTTTAAAGGAATACTTTACTTGTTTTTTTTTAAAAGATTTATTTATTTGTGCATACAGAACTGGGGTACAGGCCAGAGGCTCAGGAGCGATGAAAGGCTTCACCAGAGACAGAGTGGGGCACAGAACAGGCAGATCGACGAAGCACACTGCTGAGGGGAGCAGCGGGCGGGTCAGGAGAGGTCTGCCACGCCATGTGGTCACCTCCGGGGCAGGTGAGAATCAAACTCATGCGGAAGAGGCTTTAGATTCTCAGTGCTGTGCTTTAACCCACTGTGCCACCAGAGAGCTGCCAGGAATACTTTACTTTTAACACAAATTTTGCAGAAGGGAAGGGGCAGGATTTGCTGATTACCTATGATCAGTAAATCTCATGCTATTTTAAATGTCCTCTGTTTGTGAAATAGAAAAAAGCCTTTCTAGGGAAATAGGTTTTCTTTTCAAAATGCTCAGGCTCAAAGTCTTTTCAGCTGAGTTGTTTTCATTATGCCAAACTGAAGTTTTTATAAACTGCTATGGTGTCAACGTTCCTTAATAGATCAATTGTACTGTTTACTCTCCAAGCAATAGTAAGTGGGCAACACCATATCTGTCAATGTTAAAAGTTGATCTGCCAACTATTAATGTTATGACTCAAGTAGGAGAGGCAGTTCCGTGGGAAAGCAAACTGTATAGCACTTCGCAAGATTTGGTTTGTCAACAATTTGGGTGAAGCTGTTTGACATGATACATTCTTTCTCCATCATATGCTCGGTCCTGTGTCAAAATGTATATCCTTACCTGGAATCAACTTGCTGAAAATTTTTTAACTTTAATCAGAAAAACTATGTTTAATATCAGTAAGTTATTTTAAAGGGGGCATTTGCATAATAATTTTCTTTTTTTAAGATTTATTTATTTACACATGCAGAACTGGGGTTCAGGCCAGAGGCATAGGGGCAGTGAGAGGATTCACCATAGTCAGAGTGGGGAGCAGAATGGGCAGACTGACGAAGTACACTGCTGAGGGGAACAGCCAATGACACAGGAGAGGTCTGCTGTGCCATCTGGGTCACCTCCGGGGCTGGGATCAAACTCACACCAAAGCAGTGGGCTAGATTTGCAGTGCTGAGGTTTAACCCGCTGAGCCACCAGGGAAGGCCCACATAATTATTTTTCAGTGAAGCTGTGATTACAAACGATAAAGAATGCTGGTTGCTTTTCATATACAACAGTAAATTCCCTTAGCAAGTCATAAAAAGAGAAAAAAAAATCTGACCTCTTAAAAAAAGCATTATATATGAAATTCCCTTTACCCAACTAAGGAAAAGTGCAGACACTGTGCAACTGAAGGGATTTCTCTGCAATGTTCAATGGTTGTATTATTTGGCTGTAAATCTCCCTCACAAAATGCCCTGGGTCTTGCTTGCAGGGTTGTAATGAAGTTACACTGCCTGAATGAAAATTTAAAAAACAAATTAGAAGAAAGGATACTGCTGGTATCCATGACTTATCCATGACTTATGGCAATGCTTATCACTGGGAGATATGGAGGATTTGATTTAAGAACACCCAATCTCTGTGACTCAGGCCACCATGTTTTACTCTAGTGTCAATATTCTAGGGGCAAATGGATGTTAAATTGTAACAGTCATAGTTAATATGGGACATGCTTGTAACACATGTACAAAGAAATTTGTACATCCGGGAAAAACTGTGACACACCCCCTTGTAACTTAATAGACAGTTCTTGTCTTCTGATTGATTCAGTAGCAACAACATACTTTTATACATAGTGACCTCCTTGGTCTTGACAGGATCTTCTACATAAATGTATGTATGTATGCATGTGTGTATATATATGTGTGTGTATATATATATATATATATATACATATATATATAATTATTCTGTAACAAGAATCAGTATATGTAATAACCTTCTGGTATTAATTTAAGATGAAATTCCAATCCACATCTTAATTTACAAAAAAAAATTACCTTGTAAAAAGAACTTGTGAAATAAGATTTCATTAATTTGAACTTTGTATTATGTCAACATTCAAATCCTTTTCTATTATTGTTCAAAAATGACAATACAAAAGTTTTAGCAAATATATGTTAAATAATAATGACATTAAAATGTAGCTTTTATAGGGGTTCCTCTCTGGTAACTCAGTGGGTTAGGAGTACTGCAAGCTGGCTGCAGCCACTTCAGTGAGAGTTCATTCCCCAGTCAAGGAGGTGATCCACATGGCACAGCAGACCTCACTTGGCTCACCCACTGTGCCCCTCAGCAGTGTACTTTGTCAATCTGCCTGTTCTGCTCCCTACTCTACCTCTGGTGAATCCTCTCACTGCCACTGCACCTCTGCCCTATACCCCATTTCTGTATAAATAAACCTTTAAGAAATGTAGGTTTTTTTTTTTAAAGATTTATTTATTTATTCATACAGAACTGGGGTACAGGCCAGAGATGTGGAGGGTGATAGGATTCACCAGAGGCAGAGTGGGGAGCAGAACAGGCAGATGATCAAAGAACACTGCTGAGGGGAGCAGCGGGCGGGTCAGGAGAGGTCTGCCACGCCATGTGGTCACCTCCGGGGCAGGCAGGAATCGAACTCATGCGGAAGTGGCTTTAGCTTCTCAGTACAGTGCTTTAACCCGCTGCGCCACCAGGGAGGGCCCGAAATGTAGGTTTTTTTATATGACTTTTAGAAATAAAAACCCTATGAACTTAAGTCAACTTAGATACAAATTCATAAAGTAACTGTTAATTTTAAATCATTTTATCAAACATTTACATTGTTAGCTTAAATAAATTTCTATAAATCTAGTTTTTAATTTGTGAGTGACAACGGCAGAGCTAGAATTGCAAAATGCAGTCACCACCTCCCCTGTGTACTTGTGCTCAACTTTTTAAACATGTAAACTTTCTGCATATCCATGGATAATGAAAGATGAGATTGTAGTATTTTAACAACAGAATTAAAAATGCATTATATAGCTGGCTAAGAAGAAAGGTGGAACTAGCACTCAAATAATGATACCAATGTTAATGACAAACAGAATCTCATCAGTAGTGAAGAAAGTGATTCTAAGAATTCAGCAAATAAAACATGTTCAAACAATGGTAAAATTAACACTTAATAGTTACAAAATTTGATCCTTGACTCTGCTGAGAAACATCACAAACATAGCAGGCTAAATGCTATCTTATTCTTTGTTTTCTACTCAAGTAATCTTCAGAAGCCTTTTCCCATACAATAATGGAGTTTCTCTGGTTACTAAGATCTAGAGAAATGACACCATCATGTACTTACCCCAAATAGTAATTAAAGAGAGATCAAAAAGAAGTTTACTAAAACAATTCTGATGTTTAAAGGTTTATGTGCCTTTAAAAACATTTTGAAAATTGCTACACATTTTTTTTTTGTTTTTCATTACATTTTACAAGTACATAGGAGTATATATATATATGTATGAAATTGGTTGTGATCATTCTAGGTTAACAATTTGCTCTATCAATTATCATAGGCAGGCTCAATTTGGGTTAAACATGTGTGACATTTGTTAAACATTTGTGATATTTATATACCTTTTACATGTATTGTGTTCACAACAGAATGGTCAGTCAGCATTTGTTATATATGTTACTCTTTTAGTTCAAATTATGCATTGAGGTAAAAATAGGTTTACACCTTTGTATATGCTCTAGGGGCTATAAATTCAAATTGCTACAAATGCATATTTTCACACCCCACACGCCATCAGTAGCCTCAACAATCCTCTACCATGTTCCACTTGGCCTTTCCCGGTGCCCAGAACCTTACTCCCATAGCCAATTGATTGTCTCACTTTTGCAATTAGATGTTAAGAGTTCATTAATTTTTATGATTAACCCTTTGATATATTTTCTATATTCTATATATGTGTGTGTGTAATTATTTTTATCATTTTCCTTTTGATTTATTTCATTTAGTATTAACCTTTATAGTTCCACCAATGTTATTGATAATGGGAGAAGCTCACCCTTTCTTCAGTTGAGTAATATTCCATTTTATAGGCATATATCAGATTTTTCTGCTTATCTGAAGATATTTCAAACAACCTTAAAATATTTAATACCATTTTTAAGATTGCCATAAGATGCCAGTCCATTATTAGAGATAGTTTGTTCACACAGTTGTTTTAAAACCTTATAATCAAGAAATTGACAAGAAAACAATAGTGATTCTCGCCTATTTTCCTGGTGATCAAAGAAAAAGGAGAAACCTTAGGAAAAAACTTAATTAGAAATGAAAGTGGAGAAGTAGTCGCATGTGACCTGGAAGTATAAAGGATCATGTGGACAGCTACATGATCTTGAATAATGGACCTAGTACACCATAGTTTCCAAAGACAAATGCAGAATAAAACAAAAACAAAAACAATAGTTTAATAAACTGATCACAATCATATAAATTGAATCAGTAGTAAAAATTCTCCCCAATATCAAGTCCTGACCAGTCAGCTTCATAAGTAGAATTTATGTGAATTTACTTAAATTATTTCTAAACTTCCAGAAGTACTTCCTAATACATCTTACAATACTAACATTACCCTAATAACTAAAACCAGAGGAAGATAGTACAATGCAGAAAACTTTAGGCCAATATCCCTGATGAATACTGATGTACTTAAACATTTTTTAAAAAATATGACAAACTGAATTTAATAATAAACCACAATGATTATAAATCAAGATAAAGTAGGATTTATAGCAGAAATATAAGGGTGATTGAATATGTTTAAGTCTATTAATGTGATGCATTATATCAACAAAGGAAAATGAAATAATCATATCAGTAGCTGCAAAAAGAGGATTTGATAAACTACAGAACTCAGTAAGTTGTGAATAGAAGAAACCTATTTAAACCTAATAAATAAGGTCTTTTATAGTGCTAAAGTAACACTTAATGATGAAAACCTAACAGCTTTCCTTTTAAGAGTTGTAATAAGATAAGAATGCCTATCATTTCATTATGACAACTTTTAATTTAGTGCTAAAGGTTTTAACTAAAACAATGGGACACAGGAAATCAGGTAGAAACTATCATTATTTGTGTGCAATACAAAACTAGACATAGAAAACATTAAAGTATCTCCCCCAAAAAAACTACTCGAAATAATGGGTATGCAAAGCATAGAGTTATAAAATCAACATACAAAAATGTGTTGCATTTTATATGCAAATAGTGAACATGAAGAAAAGAAAATCCATTCATTTGAATGCATATAAAAGTATCATATACTTAGAGACTAATCAAGGAGGTGAAGGACTAACCTAATCAAGGAGGTAAAGGACTATTACAATGAAAACAAGACATTACTAATGGGTATAGATCATAGCATAAGGATATGAAAAGTTATTACATAGGTATGGATAGAGAGAATCAATATAGTTAAAATGCCTATTCAACCAAAAGAGATTTATAAATTTAATGCAGACCCCATTAAAATACTAACAATAACCTTTATAGATATAATACAGAAGCATTAAACTGTATATAGAATCATAAATGATCCTGATAGTTAAAACAATCTTGACAAGGAGAAAGATAGACACATGATGTTTAATGATGATGATTCATTATATTATAAAGCAACTAATTAAAACAATATATTATGGAAGAAAACAGACAATTGGTTCAATGGAACATAACTGAAAGTCCAGTGGAAGCCCACATATCTCTCTCTAAGTATAATTAATGATAAAGGAATCATGATCACAGATCTTTGTTAAAGATCTTTAACAAATGCTGCTATGAAAATTGAATAAAGACTGTAAATGATCACTCTCTCACTTCATGGTGAAATACATTCAAATGGATTAAAGACTTAGATGTAAGATCTATAATGATAAAATGCAGAGAAGGAACTTTGACAATAAAGTTTATGGCATAAATTATAAAGTTGTCTTTGGAAACTTGATTCCAATGTCATGGGAAACATAATAAAAAATAAATAATTGACACTCAAAAAAAATTTTTTTAACAGTATGGGATAGATGTCAGCCTTTTTATTGATCTGCATTTTTTCCCAGTGAGTTTAGGACTACAAAATTTGAGTTGAGAATAGATCACAAGTGTGTGGTCTTACGCAAAAATTACATCTGAAGGAACTTTGGATTTACAGTTCTTTCCACATCCTGATGCAAGTTTCATTTAAATGCTCCACCTTTGGTTCATTTTACTGCTGGCAGACCAAGAGACTCCTCTTTGGAAAAATGTCTTTTTAGTTCTTCTGCCCATTTTTTGATGGTTTGTTTATTTTTGTTGAGTTTCATTAGTTCTTTGTATATCTTTGTGATCAATCCTTTATTGCTAGTTTTGTGTGAGAGAATTTTTTCCTAATCAGTGGGATGTCTGTTTGTTTTTTGTAATGTCTCCTTTGCTGTACAGAAGCTCTTTAACCTGACATACTCCCATCTATTTATCCTTGCCTTCACTATCGTTGCATTGGATGCTGCATCTTTAAAGATGTTGCTGAAGTGTATGTCATGTAGTGTTTGGCCCATCTTTGCTTCCAGGTATTTTATGGTTTCTGTTCTTATGTCTAGGTCTTTAATCCACTTTGAGTTGATTTTTGTGTATGGTGCAAGGTAGTGATCTAGTTTCATTTTTTTGCATGTAGCTTCCCAGTTTTCCCAGCAATATTGCTGAACAAACTTTCTTTGTTCCACTGTATCTTCTTTGCTCCTTTGTCAAAGATTAGCTGTCCATAAACCTGTGGGTTTATATCTGGGTTTTCTATCCAAATCCACTGGTCTGTATGTCTGTTCTTGTTCTAGTACCATGCAATTTTGATTATTATGGCTTTGTAGGATAGCTTAAAGTTTGGGATTGTAATGACTCTATTCTCTTTCTTCTTAGTCATGAGAGTTTTGGCTATTTGAGGTCTTTTGTTTTTCCATATGAATTTCATCAATATTTTTTTTCTATTTCTTTGAAGAATGTCATTGACACTTTTATTGGAATCGCATTAGATCTGTATATCACTTTTGTTAGGATGGTCATTTTGATGATGCTAATTCTCCTGATCAAAGAGCAGGGGATGACTTCCCATTTTATGGTGTCTTCTTGAATTTCTTTTAACAGTGTTTTGTAATTTTCTTTGTATAGGTCTTTTACCTCTTTTGTTAGGTTGATTCCCAGGTATTTGATTCATTTTGTTTTAATTTAAATGGAGATATTTGTTTTATTTACTTCTGCTTCTTTTGATTGGTTGTCTTGTGTATAGGGAGGCCTCTGACTTTAGTGTGTTAATTTTATATCCTGCTACCTTGCTAAACTGGTTGATGGCTTTGCTTAGTTTCTTTGTGGAGTTTTTATAGTTTTCCATGCAATTTAACATAGCATCTGCAAATAAGGACAGTTTTACTTCTTTCCCTATTTGATTTCTTATAGGTCTTTTTCCTGTCTTATTGCTTCTGGCTAGAACTTCCAATGTTATGTTGAAGAGCAATGGCGACAGTGGACACCCTTGTCTTGTTCCTGATCTCAAGGGAAAGGCTTTCAGCTTTTCTCCGTTGAGGATAATATTAGCTGTGTGTTTGTCGTATATGGCTTTTACCATGTTGAAACATACCATGTATGTACCTTCTAGTCTGAGGATTTTGAGGGCCTTAAACATAAATGGGTGTTGAACTTTGTCGAATGCCTTCTCCACATCTATTGATATTATGTGTTTTTTTATTTTTCCGTCGGTTGACATGATGGATTACATTAATTGATTTTCTGATGTTGAACCATCTTTGTGCTCCTGGGATAAAGCCCACTTGTTCATGCTGTATTATTCTTTTAATGCATTGTTGGATTCTGTTGGCTAAGATTTTGTTGAGGATTTTTGCATCAGTGTTCATTAGGGAGATTGGTCTGAAGTTTTCTTTTTTTGTGCTTTCTTTGGTAGGTTTTGGTATTAGTGTGATATTGGCTTCGTAGAAAGTATGTGGTAGTTTTCCTTCTTTTCGATTTTTTGGATGAGTCTGTGTAGAATAGGCACTAGTTCTTTTCTGAACGTTCAATAAAATTAATTTGTAAATCCATCTGATCCTGGGCTTTTATTTTTGGGGAAGGTTTTGATTACTTCTTCAATTTCCTTTCTTGTAATTGGCCTGTTTAGTTGTTCTATTTCTTCTTTATCTAGCTTTGGGTGGCTGCAGAGTTGTAGGAATTTATCCATTTCTGCTAAATTGTGGAACTCGTTTGCATATAGTTGTTCATAGTATTCTCTGATTATTCTTTGATTTCAGCTGGATCTGTTGTGATTTCTCCTCTTTCATTTATGATTCTGTTTATTTGTGCTTCCTCTTGTTTTTTCTTTGTGAGTCTGGCTAGTGGCCTATCTTGTTTATTTTTTCAAAGAACCCACTTTCGGTTTCATTGATTTTTTGGACTGTTTTCCTAACTCCATTTCATTTATTTCTGATTTTGACTTTTATTACTCCCTGTCTTTCACTGGCTTTTTTTTGTTATTTTGTTGTTCTTTTTCCAGTTCTTTAAAGTGGGAGGTTAGGTTGTTTCTTTGAGTTATTTCCTGTTTCTTTATGTGAGCCTACATTGCTATATATTTTCCTCTTATAACTTTTTTAATATGTCCCATAAGTTCTGGAGACTTGTGACATCATTACCGTTTTTCTCAAGTTATTTTTTAAATTTCCTCTCTGATCTCCTCATTGGTCCAATGATCTTCCAGTAGTGTGGGTTTCAGTCAGCACGTGGTAGATGGGCTTCTTGCTTTCTTCTCATGGTTTCTTTTTAGTTTGATTCCTTCATGGTCAGAGAAAATAGTTGGTATGATTTTGATCTTGGTGTGTGTATTGATATTTATTTTGTGACCCAGTATATGGTCAGTCCTAGACAATGATCCATGTGGAATTGAGAAAAAATGTGTACTCAGATTTTTAGGGGCGCAACATTCCATAGATGATGTTAGACCCATGTTGTCCAGGACCTTGTTCAGAGCTTTAGTGTCTTTGCTTATTTTTTGTCTTGTTGATTTGTCTGTTGTTGAGAGTGGCATGTTGAAGTCTCCTGCTATGTATGTATTTTTTTCTAATATACATTTTCATAGATAGTAGTTTCCTGATATATTTTGGTGCTTCTTCATTTGATGCATATATGCTGATGATTGTTATGTCTTTTTGTTGTGTTTTCCCCTTTATGATAATGTAGTGGCCTTCTGTGTCTCTTTTAACCTTTTTTAATTTGACGTCTATTTTATCTGATATAAGTATAGCTGTTCCTGCCTTCTTTTTTGGCCGATTTGCTTGTAGGATTGTTTTCCATCCTTTTATTTTCAATCTGTTTTTATCTTTTGTAGTTAGATGTGTTTCCTGTAGACAGCAAAACTTTGGGTTCTGTTTTTAAATCCATCCTTCAATTCTGTGTCTTTTTATTGATGAGTTTAAGCCATTTACTCTAAAACTTTTTATACAAACAACAAAAAAGGGTAGATTCAAATGATGCCATACTGAATAAAAGAAAATGTCCACACATTGCACAAATGGGCAGTGGTTCATATTTAAGATTTTATAAAAAAAAAATTACTCAAATTAACACTAAGAAAGTGAATAGCGGCCCTCCCTGGTGGCACAGCTGGTTAAAGCACTGCACTAAGAAGCTAAAGCCACTTTCGCATGAGTTCGATCCCCGCCTGCCCCAGAGGTGATCCACATGGCTGGCGAGATAGACCTCTCCTGCCTTGCCCGATGCTCCCCTCAGCAGTGTACTTCGTCCATCTGCCTGTTCTGCTCTCAACTCTGTCTCTGGTGAATCCTCTCACCCTTCGCATCTCTGGCCTGTACCCCAGTTCTATATGAATAAATAAATAAATCTTCAAAAAAAAAAAAAAAAAGAAAGTGAATAGCTTATTATAAATGTGCAGCAGATCTAGATCTATTATAAATGTGCAGGATATCCAAAAGATCAAGGCCCTCACTGGTGGTGCAAATGGGTTAAAATGCAGCACTACAAAGCTAACTCAGCCACCAGCATGAGTTCTACCCCAGGCCTGGGAGCTGACCCACAAAGTGTAAGAGATCTCTCTCCTGGGCAGTGTACTTCATCAATTTGCCTGTTCTGCTCCCCACTCTGTCTCTGGTAAATCCTCTCAATGCCCCTGCACCTCCGGCTTGTAACCCAGTTCTGTATGCATGAATAAATAAATCTTTGAAGAAATGAAATATCATCATGCCACTGGTATTGATATATATTAAAAGAATCAAGCAACAAGTGCTGTAAAGAGTATGGATAAAAGAGGAATTCTGTTCATCTGCTGGTGGGAATGAAAATCGGTACACTCATTTTGGAATAGTATTCCACTGTGTGGATACTACTTATAAGATCTTAGTGCACAGTTTTTTTTTTAACCTTTTAATATTATACTCTGTGATACATGGCTTTTATTATATTGTGGCAGTTTCTTTATTTTCCCATCTTGTTTAGAATTTGTACATAAGTGGTCCTGTATCTTTTGTCTCTTCATTTTAATTTTTTATGGATTTTAAGATGTAAAGATTTTAAACTATTAAAGTTCCCTATTATGTTATACTAGTTGAAGTAATAGGGTAATTGGTACTGGAAGGGGTTGGTAGGTCAACTCCAGTAGACACAGGAATTTGGACTTTCTATTGTGTTGTGGGTACCAGAGTTATGTGGTGGGATCCATAGTGATTCCCTCTTCCACACAAGCTCCTAGGTCAATGTGTCACAATCTCATGTTAACTTTCTCTACAGGCTTATTTTAAGCAACTGATGCAGTAGAAGGCCTGGATTACAGTTGATGTGGGTTCACATGTTAGAAGGGAGTTTTATCCTGGGGTGTCTATTTCCACTCTTGGTAGCTGGTCTAGCTCTAATTTATTCAAGCATTTTCTTGTGGGGGTTGAAAGGTGTTTTGATATCAAAACATTTTAGGTTGTAAAAAGTATTCTGGATATCTCATCCTGGGCCTTTTTTAAGAGAAATCCAGATGCTCTGACCAACTCAGGTTACAGCTCTGCTGTTAAGAGCCTCTGCTTCAAGTTAGTAGCCCACATTCAGTACCACAATCTCCATTGCTCTATTACAAAACACCCTCCATCCTAGGTACCTCTCTATGCATTCTTCAATTACTATAGGGCAAGGTCTTAGGAACATCAATGTTGACATCTTCCTGAGTCAATAACTGTAGGAGGTCTGCACAAGAGAAATTCCTCCCAATTGTGGGTTGTGCTGTCTATTATCATTCTAAACAAAGTTCACTTAAAGTTTTTCTACACCTGTAGATGTTCCTATTGTATACCTTGATTGTCAGTTTTCCTCTCAGTGTGTTTTGGCTTTATTTTACAGCACTACTTTAGTATCTGGAGGAAGCCCTGTATCTTCATTCTACCACCATCTACTAGACAGAATATATTAGTTATTTCTAAAAATCATAAGTGAAGCAGTGATGACTTAAACAATTATTGAATGTTCAGTGATGACTTGAATAGTTATTGAATGTAATTTATTGATAAATTTGTCAGCTATGGAAGACCCCAAGAGAATTCTCTTAATGTAGAGTAGGCAAAATAGGCTTGACCTGTCATCACAGATTAAATGGCTTTTACTTTTAATTTTCTCTTATTTATTTTTGTGAATTTACCATTAATATAATTGCAGCAGAGAGATTAAATACAGAAGAGTAAGGATGATTAGGTTAGCTTAGCTTGGATATAGTAGACTTGAAGGGCAAAAAAGTCATTGTTGATTGTAATATAATGCTATCACAATTTTTGAAAAATACAAGTGTTTTCCAGTATATGGAGGATTTTGATAGAAAATGTATGCATACACTACCAATGTCTTTCCTATTGTAGTCATAGAAAAATGTTTCACAAAAATACATTTCTTTAGGGAAGGAATGTTTGTGATGAGACAAACACTGTTCTAAAGTTTTTTTTGTTTGTTTGTTTTGTTTTTTTTCCTGATGCAAGGAGAAAGCAGAGGAAAAAAAGACTGCTCTTAAAAATACTTACATTAGGCCCTCCCTGGTGGCGCAGCGGGTTAAAGCACAGCACAAAGAAGCAAAAGCCACTTCTGCATGAGTTCGATCCCCGCCTGCCCCGGAGATGACCACATGGTGCGCCAGACCTCTCCTGACCCGCCCGCTGCTCCCCTCAGCAGTGTACTTCATCGATCTGCCTGTTCTGCTCCCCTCTCTGTCTCTGGTGAAGCCTCTCACCCTCCACATCTCTGGCCTGTACCCCAGTTCTATATGAATAAATAAATAAGTCTTAAAAAAAATACTTAGCCTACATCATTATTTTCAGAAATAAAGAAAATTTGCAAATACATATCTATGCAGAGAACTAAGGGGGACAACTATGATTTCTGACATAACTTAAATGAACCTCTTTTTTAGACTGGTTGGTAAAATCTATCTTGGACAAAGGAAGAGGAGAAAATATAACAATAGCATCAGAAGCTTGAATAAACTAAACTAGTTATGGTATGAGAGAATGATAAAAAAGATAAAAATCAGTTGGAGTTTATTTTGCTCCATAGTGTACCTTCCTACACACTGACCACAACCATCTTGGAATAGTCATTATCTGATTCCTTCTGCTGAGATTATTGGGCCTATGGGGACATCATGCATTCTTTTAGGTGAGGCACTGAAAGATAGTGAAAGTAAAGTGATTGTATTTTATGATTTTTTTCTACTGATAAATAAAAAAAGCAAACATTACCTTCTCTAGCTGCTGCTTCTCTTCAGAATGTTAAGGTGAAGTCCTAAAACTGACCTTGTGGAATAAGTCCAGTTAATTATGGGTTGACGGGGCCAGAAGGTCACCATCCTAAGTCTCATCTTCTACCACCTTCTTGAATTCATCCAGACCAGGTGCTAGCCTTTAACTCCCTAAAGTATATTTCAAACCAAAATAGTTGTCAGGGCCAAGAAAATAACTCCTGGAGTAAATAAAATTAGATACTTAACGATAATTATTTATCTTCAAAGGGAAAAAGATTGAACATATGCCTCATCTAAATTAGAAATATTAAACAATCAGCCAAAATTGTTTCAAATAAATGAATCATGACAGAAAGCTCAAAAATATATGAGAAACCCTTCAAAAAACAAAAGGAAATATTAGTTATACAAATGTATTAAAGACTAGATAAATGTAGACGGGATTCAGCTGATGATTAACCTGATCATATTAAGGAACTCTTCAAAAAGGAAACATAAGAGATAATAAGAACATGTAAGATTTAGGACATAAAGATAATAAGAACATGTAAAGATTTAGGACATGTATACAAATATACAAATTTAGATAAATTTTTAGAAAAGTAAATAGAGATTTATATTTGAAAAATTGAGTAGGATAAAATGATAATTATTTTTTGAATTGAAAATAAAGGATAGACTCCAGAACAAAATGCTAAAAAGAGCAGCTGACAACATTAATGAAAAAAAAATGTTTACAAGTTATGGTAAAATATTGTAACTAAGCTGGTGGAACAGATGAAGGGGGACACTAATTTGATTAGAGGGGTCACGTAAGAAACATTTCCTTAAAACCTTGAGAAGTAATACAAGATTAATATAGAAATCAGGAATTATTTAATAGATGGGGCTGGGAAAAATTCCCCTCAGATATCTCAAAGACAAAAATAAACACTAGGTAGTTTAAGAAATTTTAGAAGGAAGCATAATGTTTGTCTTTCTGACTTGGCAAAAAGAAAATATATATTTTTGTTTTGTTTTGTTTTGTTTTATGCATACAGAACTGGAGTGCAAGCTAACAGTGAGAGGCTCACTAGAGACAGAGTGGGGAACAGAACAGGCAGATTGATGAAGAACACTACTGAGGGGAGAAGCAGGCGGGTCAGGAGAGGTCTGCCATGCCCTGTAGGTCACCTCTTGGGTGGGGATTAAATTCATGCTAAGTGGCTTTAGCTTTTTAGTGCTTTGCTTTAACCTGCTGTGCCATCAGGGAGGGCACGAGAAAATATTTTAAGAAATACAAAAGTAATTTTAAAGAAAAACCTTAAACATAGAATTTAAAAATAATTCATACAAAGGTATCTAAAGAAGTGCAGAATATGTTCTGTAAGATATATTTGCAATATATCATCACAAAGAAACTTTATTGGGTATGTATAATGTATAAGTTTAAAAAACCTGAACATTAATTTTAAACAGATCAGTGAACAAAAGAAAAAATGTCACACATCATGAATACAAATATTAAACAATATTTATAGCTTACACATTCACTAAAGGATGGTACACCTTATTATTAGCCAAAGGAAAACAAATACAAACATAAATATGATAGCCATTTAAAAACATTTCAGTGGCACAATTTAAAAGAACTGACCATATAACAAATATGAAAATCTGCTCTAATCTGTAATGCTAAAATATTGCTAGTGAGAGTTTTCAAACAATTTCTAAAACAACTTCAGGAAGTATTTTATGAAGTTGAATCTCATAAAAAGCAACTTTGGGTCATATATTAAAAATCTATCTCACAATTCTAAAGTTGGCGTTTCTTATACTACATCAGTTAATTCAAGTAAGGTCAATATATTTATATAGATAAAATACAAGAAATATTTACAAATGGAGATATTGAGCAACAATAATGAGTTAATGGACATTTATAGTGATTACTGTAACAGAAAGAAATTCACTGGTTTGTGGGCAAAAATGGGGGTCTGTAAGAGAGATCTGTCTTAAGTAGTGAATCTGTACCTATGACCACCTCCAGTTTTGAAGTTACAAGTTTTTTATTAACCACAATACTCATTTTTTTTTGAAGATTTATTTATTTATTCATACAGAACTGGGGTACAGGCCAGAGATGCGGAGGGTGAGAGGATTTACCAGGGACAGAGTGGGGAGCAGAGCAGGCAGATCGATGAAGTACACTGCTGAGGGGAGCAGCGGGCGGGTCAGGGAGGGTCTGCCGCGCCATGTGGTCACCTCCGGGGCAGGCGGGGATCGAACTCATGCGGAAGTGGCTTAAGCTTCTTTGTGCTGTGCTTTAACCCGCTGCGCCACCAGGGAAGGCCCCACAATACTCATTTTTTAATGCTTCCATCTTTGTGAAGTAATTCAAGTATTTAGTATGTCAATGTGTGCCTTAATTTCACTGTAGCTCCTATACTGTCTATTAAAATGGTGAGCTGGTAGTATCCTGCATAAAATTCAAAGGTAGTGAGTGCTAGGAGCAGGTCAAAGTTATATGTTTTGCTTATAAAACTTCCTTACAAATCTACTAACTGTTCTATTACTGTCAGACTCTAGGAATATATTATTTTATTAAAATGTAACTGGGCAAATATTTTAATTTTATAAAATACTAATAATGTTCCAGATATTCTAACACTTCTTTTATTGTATTATCTCTTGTTGATTTTAAATCTTTGTCATTACAAATACCAGAGGTTCATCATTTATTATTTTTATCTATATATGTATAATTTCAATGCATGGATAGTTTTAATGTAGTGTTAGCTAAAGATCAAAACCTATTGTCATAGATTTTCTTTCATTATTAATAATTCATGTATATTGAAACCTATAAAGATAAATGATTAATTTATTAATATTTATAAACAGAAAAACAAAATAATTAGACCAAATCTCTACTTTTAATGTTATCAGTCCAATTCTCATTGTGTTAAACATGCCAACAAAGTATAACAAATGCCACATGTCCTAAACTTAATGAAAATCTACAGCATCATATATGGAACAACAAAGTTCTTATTTTCAAAATTCAATTTTCATTGGCATACCAATGTCAAAATTTATGAAAGTTAGTCATTTTCATCCATAATTATTGGTTACTTTTGAAATTCTCTATATATCCTCTATCTTAATATAATTATGGGCTTTGAAAAAATCCACTATTTAGCTTTATACCAATTTTTCATTAATTACAACTTTTTTTCAAGGGGGGTAAATATGATAGGCATTTATTTGGTGTTTATTTTGAGAACAACGCAAAACATATGTTTAAGAGAAAGCATTAAGTTATTTTTATTCCAAATTAAATAATGAAATAATGTTTTTCATGTCATTTATTTTTCTTTTAAAAAATGTATTTATTTATGCATACAGAACTGGGGTACAGGCCAGAGGGGCATGGGAGATGACAGGATTCACCAGAGACACAGTCGGGAGCAGAATAGGCCGATGGATAAACTTAAACGCTGAGGGGAGCAGTAGGCAAGAAAGGAGACGTCTGCTATACCATGTGGATCATCTCTGGGTCCAGGGATGGAACTAACATTGAAGTAGCTTGCAGTACTGCATCCTAACCCGTTGTGCCACCAGGGAGAGCCCTTTCATGCTATCTTTTATATCAAAAACTGAAATTGACTTATACTGAAAATATATTAGCAAAAATAGGTATATATTAATAGTTTTTTGCCTGTTTACACATAATTATTCTGATCATTCTCTATACCAATGAAGTATTACATATGACAATCTGCTTTGAAAATTTATCTATTCACATTTATTATTTCAACATATATGAAAAAAACTGAATAAATAAAATATTTAACCATATTTATTTTGAAAGAGCTGGTATGTATTCTCCTTGCTGGTACATTGGGTTAAAACAGAGCATTGCGAATCTATTTACAAACACTGCACCAGTTCAATCCCGGGCCAGGGAACTGACCCACATGGTACACCCTCAGCAATGCATTTCAGTAGTTCTGCCTATCATGTTCCCCATTCTGTCTCTGGTGAATCCTCTCATCCCCCACACCTGGTACCTCAGTTCCATATGTATAAATAAATAAATCTTAAAAAAAAAAAAAAAAAACAGGCCCTCCCTGGTGGTGCAGCGGGTTGAAGCACAGCACTAAAAAGCTTGAGTCACTTCCGCATGAGTTTGATCCCTGCCTGCCCAGAAGGAGATCCATAAGGCATGGCAGACCTCTCCTGACCCGTCCACTGCTCCCCTCAGCAGTGTACTTCGTTGATCTGCTTGTTCTGCTCCCCACTCTACCTCTGGTGAATCCTCTCACTCTCCGCATCTCTGCCCTATACCCCAGTTCTGTATGAATAAATGAATAAATCTTATTAAAAAAAAAAACGAACAAAACACAAACAAACAAACAAACAAAACGGATACATGATGAGTTATATGAAATGAGAACTTTTAAAATTTCTTTTCATTTTTGTCCATATTCAACAAGAAAAGAGTCCTGGCTTTATATTCTTTTTTTATTCTATTATACTTTTTCCAGCACATAGCACAGTACTTGGCACATCATGAAGAGTCAATAGTTGGTCAATGAATGAATGTGTGAGCAAAAAATTCCATATGCAGTTAAATATATTCCAAGTGATTTCTTGTATATGCCACTGCCCATTTTTGTTTCACTTTTTATGGAAAAGTGACTACTGGAAACCCTTTCAGAAATTTCATGCAGAATAACTCACATCTGATTCAAATCAGAAGAACAATCAATTTGGCGCCATCATAAGAGTTCTCAGATGTTAAAGGTGACAAAATGGGCAGAACTCCTCCGAACAGATTATGGATACCATGTGTGACAGAATTAAGTAGGAAAATATTTTGTAGAAATGCCAAAGTGGAAGGCATGTCATACCCATGTGGCTTGGCTGTAGGACAATGCATTCACTGACATGATGGCAGTTAGGTGGCATATCACGTATGGCATATGGCAGGCTTCTGCTAGAGAAAATGCATACCACATGCCAAAAAGTGGTGAGTATTCTACTGACTACTCTAGTTTTTTTCTTCCAACTATTCAAAATTAATAGTAAACTTTTTGTAACCCAAAAGAAACACACAAAAACTTGAAGTGCACACTTTAAATTATTCAAAAGATTTCGATTTTAATGATTTATCCACATTAAATATATATATTACAATCACTTAAAATTTTAAGTGTTCATATATTAGTAAAGTAGTAAATATGTTTTTATATATATGTACAATGGAATATCAAGGTTGGGGGAGGCCATGAGAAAGGTAAGGATCTGAGTAGATTATTCCTGTGATTGAGTTCTTAAAATAAATTACTGATTGGTCATTTAAGAAATGAAAAAATATTACAATAGAAAGAGCATTTGCAAAAGGAATGAAACAAAGTTAATATGTTGATTTCAGGTGCTATAAATTATTTAGAATATAGCATAGTGTACAGTTACTAAGGAAATATATCTGAAGACATGTAAAGGCAGAGAGCAAACACACCAAATCATTATATGTTCATGCTAGATTTTACACTGAAGTTTTTATAAAACCAAGAAGGATTTCAAATAGAAAATGATGATTAGATACATGTATAAAAATTATCCATCTTCAGTAGTTTCAATAATGGGGAGAATAAATAAGGAAATGATATTGAAGGTCAGTTCAGTAGTCTAAATGGCAATAACAGGGCTTACGTAATGCATTATTAATGGTGGTAGTAAAGAGAGGATTGTACTTAGAGTTATGGCAATAGCAGGATTGGCAGGTCTCAGTAATAATTTTGAAGGTTCTGGAAAGTTATGATACCAAACGTTTTTGCTTGGTAAATTGATTAACATTGGAAAAGTGAATATAAAAAAGAGTTACTAAATAAATGATAATTGTTTTGGAGATTTTTTTTTAAGATTTATTTATTTATTCATACAGAACTGAAGTACAAGCCTGAGGTCCAGGGGCAGTGAGAGCATTCACCAGAGACACAATGGGGAGCAGAATAGGCAGATCAACGAAGTACACTGCTGAGGGGAGCAGCAAGCAGGTCAGGAGAGGTCTGCGGCTGGGGATCGAACTTGCACTGAAGTGGGTGCGGCTGGCTTGCAATGCTACATCCTAACCCAATTCGCCACCAAGGAGGGCCCTGTTGAGATTTTTAATTTAGCAGACCAATAAGTTTATCTAATTGAACCACTGTGAAGAGTTTAATGTATGGGCCCTATCTTAAAGGAAAGACTTTGCCAAAAGACACATACACCGTTCTTCATGAGAACATGTATTCCATTTTAGGGGTGTAATTTGCATATATATCCATTAGATCATCCATGAAGGAAAGCATTTACATTTGCTTTAACAATATTTTTGTTCATATGTTTTTAAATAAACTTGTATTTTAGGTATTATCCTGATCTCAGGTTATGAATAAATTTGTGTCTACCCCATGCATAATGAAAATTTTTTCCTTTCTATATGAATATAATACAATTGGATTAATACATTTATCCTTTGCATTATTGCCTTTGGGTCACATGTTTCTTTGAGGGAAGATGTTTAGATGTATGTGTATATGTGGAAGTCATTTTTACTACATTGATTTAATTGAAAATATCTATTTCATCTATGTTCCCTAATATATCACTGTGTCATTATTTACAATATCCATTTTTATATTTTTGATCTGAAAATATCTACAGTGGTCTTTCTCTCCATCATTCATATTGTTTCTTTCAATTAGTTCAACACTGTATATTATAAGCCAAACAAAGGAGATGTTATTACTTATACTATGATAGGTATAATCTGGGAGTGTGACAGCAAAATGGGCCACAGGGCCAGAGATCGATGACTAGGTGGCTTTATATTTTCATTATTCAGCAGTGACATCTCTTTTACTTTATACATTCTTATGTCTGTGCCATAAAAAATAATTTTAATAAATCTAAAAGGTAGTACATTTAAAAATTAGACAACTAATAAAATGTGAATATAATGTCCTTGATAATTTATAAGCAGCCAATAATAATACTAATTGCATAATGAGATTAAATGGCACTTAATGTAGAATAAGAAGTGAAACCTGTCTGTATTATAACTGATAAAAAATTGAAGATAACCTTCACTGAAGACTTACCATGGGAAGACCTATATAATTCTCCAAGTATGCGTACTCAATGTTATCCCCACTTGCAAGATGGAAAACTGTGACTGACACTGTTCAAAATCAGGCAGCTGAAAAGGGGGGAAGAGTGATCCACACTGTGACTCTGAATTTGTCTATCACTTAGTCACCATTCATCATATTGAAAATTTCCTATTTTAAGTAAAATAATCACTCTACTAACATATGCGTGTGTGTATGTAATTATTAACTAACCTTATATTTTCATATAGAAATCCCTTCTTTGGTTATCTTAGATTACTGGAATAATGGGCCTCCCTAGTGGCACAAGGGGTTAAAAAAACAGCACAGTGAAGCCATCCACAGCCACAGTAGCATGAGTTCCATACTGGGCCAGGAAGCTGACCACATGGAGCTGCAGACCTCTCCTGTACTACCCACTGCTACCCTCAGTAATGTACTTCAGTCAGTTCTCCTATTCTATTCCCTACTCTGTCTCTGGCAAATCCTCTAGTCCTACTCACCACTAGCCTGTGCCCTAGTTCTTGATACATAAATAAATATTTAAAAAAATAGATTAGTGGAATATGTATTTAAACTATTTAAATATGTATTCAATACTAAGATATCCAAATGCCAAAAGTATTTCCCATTAATGACAAAAATTTTAAATGACTCATTCATTCAAGCTAAAGATAATAATGAACTACTACTACAGTGTTAGGTTCTGGTTCAGTTACTAAACATATAACATTGAACAAAGAGACAGTTCTGGCTGTCTGAGAAAGCAGAAAATAATGAAATGAGCCAACATATAATAATGGCATTGATATTTATTATATATGTTATGGTAGTATTAATTAAAAGGAATATAAATGAGGTAGCATTAATGGCTAAAAAATATCAATACTCGTGATGATATATCAAACCTGATGAAGTTATGGATAAATTGTGGAATTCTGCAAATAGCACCCAGGCCAGATAATTATGAAAGATTAATTCCTCCGCATCAGATGGAAATGAAAAAGTGTTTTCTTTTTGGCAGCAACAATGTCAGTGAACAAGAAGAGAAGTAGTGAAGGATAAATTTTGAGAAGTATGATAAAGGATCCCGCTGAAAATGAAATGCTAAACTTTTTCTATTTGTTTATTACTGATAACAACACACAGTACACTCCATCATTACTCAAGACAAACTATCCTTGAAATCCCTGATATCTCTCCTGCCATAGAATATGCAAAATATAATGGTAAGAAAGCTTTATCCTCATGGAAATGGACACTAATGGGAGTTTGAAATTTACAGAGGCACACTCCAAAATGAAGTCTGTAATGACTTTGTGCTGTGCAGGCTAAATTAAACTCCAGAAAATTCCCTGCCTATATGGCAGAGGAAAGACAAATCATAAGTGATTCTCTTGCAACATTTTGCAGGAAAGCAACAGTTATTTTTGTAGCACTCAGACACACATACCTCCTTCCAGTTTTCCAAACAGGAATCTAAATGTTACCCTTAAGGAATTTTGCAAATGTAATCAAAATTACTATTAATTACCTTTAATTCAGAAGGTTGTTTTGATTAGACCTACTTAATCAATTGTCAGTTCTTTAAAAGAGGTCACAGCCTTACCTGAAATAGAGGAAGAGTGAATGAAGTAGCATTGATAGCTAAAAAAAAAATATCATTTTATTATTTTACTGCTATTTTTGCATTTAAATAGAATTAACTGCATTAATGCTATTTGAATCTGCAAGTGATCATTCTCTCCTGAGTACCAGCCCCTACATTGGACAAACCAGTTCCTAAGATTAATCCATATATTTCCTGTTGGGTTAATCCAAAAATATATAGGGAATACTCATCAGAACTACTCAGCGGGAGAGACACTACAAAACATATGGGAAAAGCTATTGATAAATTTTAAACACCTGCCAGATCCAGAGTATGAGGTCAGATCATTTTCCCATTCTCTTCTGTCTTTCCTCCACTCAAATCTAAAGTGAAAAATTCTGAAGGAAAATCTGGTAGAGCTTCTGTTTAACTGTTTGTAAATTGTTTCATTTTAAAGGGCAAAACCAAATGTGATCACATACAAAAATCCAAATATATATTGTATACTAGTTTTGTATGGCTGCTATAGCACACTATAAAATTAGCCATTTAAAACAACAAAAATTTATTTTTTACCATTCTATAGATTAGAAATTACACCTTAGCTCTCAGTGGGCTAAAATTGAGATATCAGTTCCTTTCTGGAGACTGTAAAGGAGAATCCACTTCCTTGACTTTTCCAGTTTCTAGAGGAAACTACATTCCTTGGCTTACATTCCCTTTCCTTCCTCTTCAAAGCCACAACATGGGGTGGAGTCCTCATGTGATATCATTATTTTCCCTTTCACCTCCCAGACAATTCTAACTATTCTCTTTATTTGAAGGGAATCACATTAGCATACTTTACTGGAACCACAACCTTAATTTTCTTTGTTTTGTAAACAGCTGTCCCTGTTTGTTTTGATTTGGTAGGAGGAGGGGTAGGATAGGTAATTATTTTGTCTACCACACAGGAGTTCTTTGCATATTTGGATCTGGAATAAAAACATTTTTTTTAATCCCTTGATAAAACATAATGCTACCTTGACAAATGATTCCCAACTAACAGGAAATCACTCCTGTAATTAAATTATAAAAATGAAAAATTGAATTTGTCAACTAACTTGTATTTACAGCCAAAGCCATAATTTTTCTTTTTATTGCTATATACCTGAAATTGTCATTTTTATTTGACATTCACTTTTGCACATGAAAAGTATTATCATTAGTGTAGAGCTCAGTATATTTTTCTTTAGCTCTAAGATGTATTCTATGAGTATTTCTTTATAAAGATTTTCCAGTATATTACTAAAAGGTAGCTTTTAATATGAAGAGGATAATAGGCCTTTGGTTTGATATTCAAAGCTATTTCAAAAAAGCATTTGCTTAAAAACGTTAAAAATGGAGGTCATTATACAAAATTGACTCCAAATGTCTTCCTACTCAAAGAAAGATAATTAGGTGCTTCCCTGAAGAAAGGGGTATATTAGGAAATTAATCTCTATGGAATTGATACCCTTTCTGAATTTCAGTGATTTCCAGTTCTTATATTTGATTATACAATCTGAAAACCTCCAAATATATCAGCAAATCGACAGGCCCTAGTGACAGCTGCTGGAAGAGCCAAGCAAGTGAAGGGAAAACAAATTAAAACAAAAACAAAACCATCCAATTTGATTTTACCATCAGGATTTAAAATCTTGAGAACTTTGATTGCACATTTCAGCACCACTAGTCAAAAAGCATGCTTAAAGAAGGTGACTTGAAGTAAGCACAGGTAGTGATGATGAGGGAAATGTGAGGACGGGCAGTGCATTAGTGCCACCTAAGAACTGTTAGTTCAGAAAAAGAAAGGGATCAATTAGCTTAAAAGGTTTGAAATCATTTTGTCATAGTTTTAAAGACAAAAGAAAAATCATCCTACAGAAATGCAGTTCATTGTTGAGAGCAATGAACAATGAATTCCATCAGTTTTGTAGGCAACATTCCTTCTCCTTCATACAGTACTATCCATTATTAATGAGCACGATTTCTAAGTGTGAAAGAACTCTGTTTGAAAAACATTAACATAGTCTATTGGATGTGATTGACATTGTCATTCCTTTTATTTTGCTGTTGGCAAGAGGCATCCCTGTAGACTTATGTGCATCTGGACATTACTAATATTCTTCTCGTTATGCACTCTGGGCAGCTGTGATATGGAAATTTTCAGCATTGTATTTTATGGTTTATTTTTCAGCTTTTACATTGTATTCTGTTGCAAGATGCGTAAGTCAAGCCTTTCGTATGCAATGATGAGAAAAATTATCTCTTCTAATCTGACTCCTCCAAATTTTAAAAGAATTTATTCAAATTCTGGAGATGTGCAGTGACTGTCTACAAGCCAGACAGTTATTTACATCTATAGCTATGCATGGTATTTCTTTTTTACCTCCAGTTTTCAAAGCTTATTACATTTTTAATTGTCCTACTGCAAAAAAAAAAAAAAAAGAAAGAAAAGAACTGTAGTTAAAACTGTAGTTAAGATCTACCTGCTGTTCAACAACATCACAGCATTGATGTTCCCACTCTCACAATATCTTATAATCAGCAATACTAAGTAACAAAGTCAAAGATTAGAGGAGTAATGAATTAAAAAAAAAAAGCACATCCTGTTGACTTTTAAATACGTATATAACTAAGCTTCTTTTTTCCTCTCAGCTGCCCAGCTTCTTCCTCCTCACAGCCCATATGCACATTTACACATAGATCTGTGTTCCTAAGTGTTGCTGACTTACTTCATATAAGCATACCACAAGTCAGTCTGTTTTTTAGTACATTAATAGCCTAGCAGTGGAATAGAGATTTAAAACATTTTCAGTCAGCTAATGCTGATAATCATTAATCGATGGAGATAAACACAATTGCCCCTATTCTCATTTTTGATATTGTACTGTCAGTTCTGCCAATCATTTCAAGTGTCCTAAGAATACAACTTTAAAATGTCCCTCCAATATATGTTTTACTTCTAATTGATATACTATATATCTATTAATATAGCACAGACATACACATATGCACACACACATATGCACATGTGAGGGGAGAAGGTTCCTGGGGTAAAATTAATATGGAAAGGCCTGTTTCAATATTTGAGTACAGTAGAGTTAGGTGAGCCTTATAAGGCTGACTTGAAACAGGATTCCCTAAGAAAGATATTATAAGATTTTCTTAAATTGATATTACTTTAGAATGATTTCATTTAATCGACTATCTACAATTATTAATGCTCTATGGAACATATTTTGGGAAATTCTGACTTAGTTGTATCTTCCTATTAAGCAGACTCATATCAGTGGGACCAACTGTAGGGATAGAAAGAAAAGTTTACTTCCTACTCTTTGCATACATAGTATAATACTTGCCATGTGACTAAGAAAGGCTGACTCTGGAGTTCTACTTCCTGAGTTCAAATACTTCATTCTTTAATTACTAGTTGTATGATCTCAATCAAATCTTCTATATTTTCTTTAATTTTCACCACAGTAAACTGGGAAAAATAATTGTACAAAAGACATGAAATGTGCAAAAGAAATACTATTTGTATCTAAAACATTTCATCTCACTTATATAAGGGTGGTGTATTATGGTATATTACATGACATAATTTGCTTTATTCCACTTGGCTCAGATATGAGAGAACTTTCCAGGAATTGCTACTGTCATGTGTTCTAAAATTGGCCATCAAAGGTTATACACTCTGGTGTTCCATACTTAGAGTTTATGAATTAGTCTATTTTAGTGAAAGTGTACAGCAAGCCTGCATACTACAACAATATTAGTGTATTTTCTGTAACTCTCTATAGATATAGTTTTCCCTTTTCCCATTGTTAGATAAATGTGCTGCTGTTAGCAAGCACAAGCCTATCAACACTGATAAGCAGAACACCCTTTAAAATCACCTCAATCCTATGCTATCTGGTTGCACCAATTTATTTAACATTGTTGTGTTGTATAGCTATCATGTATCAGTAAGATATAAAAAAAATGCATAAACACATGCATGACCAAAAAAATTCAGAGAGCAACAGATGATAGAAATAGAGCTAAATGGGTGATAAAATAGAGGATGGCAGAGGTGTGAAGAACTTTAGTCTGGGAAGTCTGGAGAATCAACACTGTAGAAGTGACACATAAGCTAGAATATCAGTAAAAAGAAGGAACCACATGTGCAAAGATGTATCAAAGAGAATGAAGGTGTTACAACAGGAATACACTGGTGAGAAAGAATGAAAACTCTTTATGCTGAATTGTTATAAGGCAAGAAGATTGAGACATTACACAGGAGAAAAACAATCACATCTCCCTTTAAAATCAGAACAGATTGAATGGTGGTATGCATACAGAGCATGGAAGCAGAGAAACTATTTGTGAATCAGTAGCATTGATAAATGCCAGAGCTACTTATCAAATGTGATACTAGGTCAAAGAAAGTGGAAAACAATGAACTTTGAGAGTTAGCATATATTAAAGATATAATATTAAAATTTGTAGATTGAATAGGGGACAAAATGGAAGCAAGAAATCAGAGATAACATCCAAGTTTTGTTTTGAGAACCAGCTGAATGATAAGGCAGTTTATAATAAGCCTTTATAAGAATTAAATAATCATGGATATAAATTCAGCATTCTGCTTTCATCACAGTGATTTTACATAGTTAATAGGTGCCCAAATGGAGAAGTGAGCTTGTCAAATGGGTATATGAGTTAAAGCTCAGAGAAAAGATTTGAGTAAAATATTTGCATTAAGAACTTATTTTATCTATTGTGCTGATTGCCAGAAATAAAATAATGAGAAAAATTATATATGTGGTAGGCAGAATTTTTAAATGGCCACCATGATGCCTGCTCCTTGATGAATATTGCCTCAGTGTGGGTGGCAACTCTAGGGTTAGGTGACATTTTATGACAGTTTGGTTTTAAAACATAAGATTATCCTAGGTGAGCCTGACCTAATCAGAAGGGTGTTAAAAAGGATTAGGCTTTTGCTGCAGAGAGGTAAATGTGATTAGACGTATGAGAAAGGAGGTAGAGGAAGTCACGGCTTAAAGCCAAGGCTGATAGTGGTCTCTAGTTGAGAGGTAGCTGGCCAAGAGCTAGCAAAGCCAGCCTCACCATACAGCCAAAGAAACTAATTCTGCCAACCACCTGAGGAAGCTAGCAAGGGGGCTTAGTTGAGGCTTCAGCTGACACTTTGATTTGGACCTGGTGAGAACCCAGCCATGCAGTGTTGGGTTCTGATTCATGGATATTGTAAGATAATATGACTTACATTTTTAAGCCACTTTATCTATGGCAATATTGCAAACATTAATCAAGAACTAGTATATATATATATTGTTTTCTTTCTTGAGCCCGTAGTTTGGTAGAAAAGAGGAAGAAATAGAAAAAATGGGTTTCAGATTTTCATTTTTAGAAAAGGTTCAGATCAATAAGATCAGTAAGCACATTGGAGATGAATGGAACTGGGCTTGATTTTTTTTTTTTTTAAGTGTCAGAGGATGGATGTAAAGGATGGTGGGCTACTGAAGTCCAAGTAAGAAACTACAGATTAGTATGGTGGTAGTAAAGATTTAGAAAAAGATGGCATATTTAAGGGAATTGTGAGACAATATTGAGAGACCGGAGAAACAAATAAAAAAACAGATATGGACATCATATCATATTTGGCTAGCTCTGTTCCACAACATTGAATATAACCTTAAGTCTAACCTAATCTCTGGGGAATGAGCTTCAAATTATAACAACAGGGAAATTGGGAATGATACCATTTAGCTATTCCCCACTTGTGTTACTGCAGTTGCATTTTTTTAAGCCATACTCAAATTAAATATTGTTACTGTTATCTTTTTGTACATGGTACATTATTAACACTTCAAATTTGCAGGAAAGTGGGTGCTGTTCTTTAGGTAACATAATATGTCAACCACTCTATTTCTTAATGCTTAAAACATCCTGAAATCCAGCTATCACACCAACTTAATTACCTGTAGTTATGTATCCATTGACCCCAGGTCTTAAAAAGCTATTACACTTTCACTTTTTAAATTGGTTAGTGTTAGAATACAAGAGAATATCCCATATTTCCTAAGGGTAAAAAATAATGATTTATTTTCTTTCCTTCTCCTTCTTTTCTTCACTTATACAAGAAAATATACTATACAAATAAAGACATAATCTCTTTTCATTCATAGAAGAACAGAGAAATATATTTGGTGCATTCATTGAGGTTATACCTGAAAAGGAAAACTGAACTTTTCCTTCAGCTCACTTTGTCTTTAGAACAATTCATAATTCACTGGTTAGATTCAGATCTCCTCACCTTAGGATATTAGATGAGAGTCATTTCTTGCCTGGCAAAGAAATGGCAGTTTAAAAGGAATTTTTATTATTTTGATAGACTAATATCACGTTACAAGATATATGGATACACAGCATAGCCCTAAGTGGGCAGTAATTATTTGCCTACACACAAGTTAACACTTATGAGCTGTGAAGTTTTCCTCAGAGCTTTTATGTAACAGTACAAAATACCACTCTTCAGGCTCTGACACCAATATATCAATATGACTTTCCTTCAGGGGCAATTGATATCTAGGAAATTCTCTTAAATAACAACAACAATAACAATTGTCATTTATTTCATTATTATAATCCTGGCCTTGGTAGATAAGAGCAGGAAGATAATTAAGTCAATGACGAGTTGCAGGTACAATGCTATTTTAGCCATTAAGAAATACATGGAGGATTACATGTGGGGGTCATGGTGGCAGACATGTGAGGGGTATCATTCTTTTCAGATTCTGTCTGGCCTGAATGATAAAAGATCCCTCTGTATCACAGCATAGGTAATTAAAAATAGATGGATTAAATAGGAGGAATGAGAAGGAGGAAGAAGAAGGTAAGAAGGAGGAGAGGCAGGAAGAGGGAGAAAAGACAAGACAACAAAAAAGGTGTGTTTTAGATATACATAATGGACCATTATACAGCTAGAAAAAGAAATCTTACCATTTGCCACAACATGGAAGGAAAGTAAGGAACTTATGCTAAATTAAGCAAGTAAAAGGAAGAATAGCAAATACAATCCGCTCACACGTAGAAGATGATGACACAAGACAAATGCATTAACTAAACAAAAGTAAATACTTAGATTCTGAAAACAGAATGATGATTATCATATAGGAGAATCGGTGCGGAGAGTGGATAAAACAAATAATGTGGGTTAAGTATATAATGAGGGTGAAAACTGACTTTTGATGGAGATTAGACTGTAGAATATTTACAGATGTCAAACTGTAATACACTACAGCAAAAATACATACAAAGTTGTAGACTAGGGCTATATACAACAGGTCTGATGTATTTGTATAATATTTTTAAAAGAACATACATTTACATATAAAGAGTTTAGCAACACCTCTTTCCTCATGGCTTTCTCCCTTCCAAAAATATTTAATATCTATTGTGTGTCAGAGACTATATTATGTAAATATATCAGAATTCCTGCATAGATTGATAGAAACATGTATCAAAATTAGATGACTAAGTATTCAGGGAATTTTCTAGAATAGATCATAATTGATTGGAGTTATTTAAAGGCAAGTAACAATTAGTAAGAAACAAAATAAAGGAAAAAGGGTGGGATGTTGAAAGAATTTATATCTGAATGCTCAGCAAGTAAAATAAAAGAATATATAAATGATATTCAGTGACCTGTTATTATAGTAACTGTTGGGGGCAAATGACATTGTTTCCTTTCTCATTAAGCTTATAATTGTTAAGTAAGAAAACAAATTACATATGCAAATAATTGTAGTAAAAGTTAAGATAGCAGTAAATGCCACAGAGTACCAAAAATGCTTTAGAAATTCAATAAAGGGGTATAAGAGTTTGGTTACAGAAAGGTTGAAATAGGTGACTTTGAAACAGTAGCAAAAGAATAGACAGGATTTCTGTAGAACTATTTTAGAGAAAAAATTGATTGTGGGTAACAAAAATAGTCAGAACATATTAAAAACCCTTGTATTTTGCTAAAGAGATGTGGTTTAAGATAAGCATTGAGAAGCAAAAAAACAACATTTAATTGAAAACCCAGAGAAAAAGTAAGGAAAGGGCCAGAATTTAAAATGTTTAATAATTCATTTGATTATATCCTTTTTACAGGAAGGCAGTAAATTTTATACATGTAAGTACACATATATGCACAACCTTACAAACATTTTAACATAAGTATGCATCACACTGCATACTTTATTTTAATATAGGTTTTAATTTAATGTGGATACTGCCAATATATTTCTACATGATGTTTCACATACAATTTAAAATGTAACAGAATTTTAAAGAAATGGGTCATTAAATTAGTTAAAATGGTTGACTGTGCAGTTTCAAACTATCCCTCCATAGACACTTTCAACAAATCAAACAGAACCAACTTCATTAGAATGATGAAAAAACAAAGGATTAAGCAACCAAGAAAAAGTTGAGCTAAGGAAAACCAACTTAAAATCAGTGGAACAGCATTTTGATGTTTTCATTTAACCTTATCCCACACCCTTCCAAACGTGGCAGCTATTTTGAAGAGGGCATCTTAATTTCAGGTATGGAAGGAACTCTGGAAGATACAGGGTTGGGGAGGGGGAGAAAGAAAAAGAGAAGACATACAAGGAATTGTGTGTCTCTACTAACATGTCTAGAGGCAACCTGAAGGACTAATGCAAGGCATTTGTGTTTGTTATCTAAGTAGGAATCTACTTATGGTGAGATGTCATTCTTCAAATACTGAATGAGGAATCTCCAGCAGCTTGATCAAAAGGTTACTTTTAAAACATACACAAGAGACATGTTTAAAATATTTAAAATATTATTTTATTTATGTATGCATGCAAGAACTAGGGTGGAGGTCAGATGCATGGGGATACGTCAGTATCCACCAGAGATACAGCAGCAGAACAGGCAAATCTATTGACATACATGGCTGCCGGGAACAGCAGGCAACAGGAGAGGTCTGCTATACTATAAATGAGGGTTAGCTGCTTGACCTGGGATCAAATACATGCCACAGTGGCTGGTAATAGCTTGATACTGCTCATGTTTTAACCCCTTTGCCACCAAGGAGGCCCATATGCAAGAGCACATTTTATTTATTTAAGATTTATTCATTTATACATACAGAACTGGAGTACAGGCCAGAGGTGCAGAGGCAATGAGAGGATTCACCAGAGAGAGAGAGAGAGAGAGTGGGGAGCAGAACAGGCAGATCGATGAAGTACACTACTGAGGGGAGCAGTGGGTGACAGAGGAGAGTTCTGCTGCACCATGTGGATCACCTCCCCCAGGACTGAACTCACACTGAAGAAGCTGCAGCTAATTTGCAGTGCTGCATCATAACCCACTCCACCACCAGAAGAGGCCCCACAGGAACACATTTGAAAAGCTTTGGAGAAAAACAAGGGGAGAGCATATCTTTAGAAAATGAGAGAATTAAAAAGTGTTTGTGGCCCTCCCTAGTGGCGCAGCAGGTTAAAAGCGCTGCACTAAGAAGCTTAAGCCACTTCTGCATGAGTTCGATCCCCACCTGCCCCGGAGGTGACCACATGGAGTGGCAGAACTCTCCTGACCCGCCCGCTGCTCCCCTCAGCAGTGTACTTCGTGGATCTGCCTGTTCTGCTCCCCACTCTGTCCCTGGTGAATCCTCTCACCCTCCGCATCTCTGGCCTGTACCCCAGTTTTGTATGAATAAATAAATAAATCTTAAAAAAAAAAAAAGTGTTTGTGTATTCCAGTACTAGGCTGTTTTGATTACCATTACATTTGTGGCATATTTTGAAGTTGGGAAATTCTAACTTTCTTATAGTTCTTAGTAAATTATTTTCATGATTTTTGTTAAGAATATTGCTGAAAATTTAGATTTATGGACTTTTTAAGATGCATTAAATCTGTGTATTGCTCATTTTTAAACACATTGATTCATCTAGTTCATGAGCATGGGGTTGTTACTTTTTTTTTTAGCAACTTCTTCAATTTAATTAGTGTCTTATAGTTTAGTATAGGTTTTAAGTACTTGGTAAATTCATTCAGACATTTCATTATTTTCGGTAAAACTGTGAAGCCATTATTTCCTCAATTCCTTTTTCTGATATTTCATTGTTTGCACATAGAAATATTTTATCATTTGGCCATTGCATAACTGTAATGAGGCTGTTTCACCTGCCTCACCATCCCCTCTCTAGAAATCTGGCCTTGGACAAACAGTTGTGAACTCTCCCCCATCCCTAACACTTGAAAAAAAAAAAAAAAAAAACTGAACATTCCAGAACAAGATGACTCTTTCTCACACACTCATGTAGATACTGACATTGTAAAACTTTGTGTAGTTTTGTTAACCACCCAGGTCCTATTATAGATCAACAGTCTCACTAAAGAAAAAACTGGTCAGCATCTGCTCAGGATCCCATCTGTGATTTTTCTCAAGATAGTCAAGCTAAACATATATTAGCTATACCTTTACCTATATCTATGGCTAAATATGTATCATATGTCCATCCATTCATTCATCCATCCATCCATCATCCATCTATCCATCCATCCATCTCAATCACAGACTTACTAAGACCCAAGGCATAATTTTGTTTTGAATTTTCCCATATTCATTCTTGAATATGTACCCCTACCTGCAATAAAGCTTTACTTATAACTATCTACTGAGATACATGCATGAATTCTTCCATGTACAAAAGTGAAGAACTCAAACAGCAAAGGCAATTTAGAAAAAAAAAAAAAAAAACACCTCTAACTTAGCCTTTATTTGTCTCCATTTTGTTTAGCTATCCCTATAACTTTGTTCCAATTGGAAATTTAATGCAGTAAAAGGTTGATAGAAGTAATAAATCAAAGGACAGAGTTTGAAAAATGGAGGATGGATGAAGAGAATGAAAGCTGAAACAGCTTCTGGTGCCCCTTGGTATCTGCAGACCCGTCAGAAATACATTCAAATTCTGCATAGTGAATTTGTAAACTGCAACCTGCAACTTTACTGTATCAGTTTATTATTTCTAATAGTTTATTGTCATTAAGGAGTCAACTGTATATGAATGAAAACCAGATTTCTGGTAATACACATTATTAGTATAAACAGATATTCATGTATATATATCTATCAGCACACTTGAAACCCATATGTCATAAACCAATATTCCTTTAATAATATATATATATATATATATATATATAT
>NW_004567102.1:41616510-41661215 GCF_000260355.1 Condylura cristata
CAGGAGAGGTCTGCCGCGCCATGTGGATCTCCTCTGGGTCAGGCGGGGATTGAACTCATGCAGAAGTGGCCTAAACTTCCCAGGGCTGTGCCTTCACCCGCTGTGCCACCAGGGAGGGCCCCTGAATTACTATTGTATGCCTTTTGCACCTTAAAGAACAATAATAATTCAATATTGTTTGAGGATGTTCTTTATTATTGGGCAAATTACTAGTTTTTAGTACTAATACACTATCAGTGGATTAAAATTTAAACTATTTTTAATAAAACTTAAGTTTTTATAGAGTTTAAAACAACTGCATAATTTGAATCAAACTTGAAATAATCATGTGGAATGATTTCTGAATTGAAAAAAATGGTATCACATTAGGAAGAAGCAATACATTCCTGATGTTTGTAAAAGCTATTTTATTATACCTATGCTTTTGGTTTTCAGGGAAATTTTGTTTGTATGAGAACATCAGGGATCTGTTCTAGGCAGATGGTCTCAACTTAGTGTGCTGGAAATGAGAGGAAGGGAGAAAGTTACCTAAGGGAAAAATAATCAAGCCTTGTGAGGTCAAAGGGGTTGTAACAAACAGTACAGTTTAAAGGAAGAATGAGAATGATTACAAATCTCTTGTACATGCATTTCTTTTTCTAACAATTTTAACATATTTCTAAGGAATGTTCCATTTTTTTTTAAGATTTATTTATTTATTCATACAGAGCTGGGGTGTAGGCCAGAGATGCGGAGGGTAAGAGGATTCACCAGAGGCAGAGTAGGGTACAGAACAGGCAGATCAATGAAGTACACTGCTGAGGGGAGCAGCGAGTGGACCAGGAGAGGTCTGCCACGCCATGTGGATCTCCTCCGGGGCAGGCGGGGATCGAACCCATGCGGAAGTGGCTTAAGCTTCTTAGTGCTGTGTTTTAACCCGCTGCGCCGCCAGGGAGGGATGAATGTTTCATCTTTTTAAGTAGGAAATGTTAACACTATATAGGATATTTATTAAAAGTGAAATGCAAGAAAAACATAAACTTAATACAAAATTAGGTCAAACTAAGAAAACAGATGATTATTATTATTTTTTATTTTATAATAAAATTTTAATCATCTCTAAATGCATGAGATATCCAATAGGGAGAAACTGGAAAAAGGAGACATGGTGTTTAGTCTATTAAATTTTTATAGCAGGTGGATGCAATGAGGACAATGGCAAAATCAGACATGACTAGCCTACTAATAGGAAGATTCTTTTCTGAAATGTACTTCCTTGCAGTGATAGGAAATAGAAGACTCTCTTATTGCAGCTAAACACCACTTCTGACCTGTGAAAATAGTTCAGTATCAACAGGACCAGAAATATCAACTGTTGGCAAGAATGTGCAGAAAATGGGAGTCTAGCACACTGCTGCTGGGCATGTTGACTAGTCCATCTCTATGAAAAACTATATGAAGCTTTCTCAAAATATTAAAAATGAACTTACCATGTGATCTAGCAATTCCACTCCTACCGGAAAAATACAAAAACACTAATTCAAAGGAATTTATGAATTCCTGTGTTCACTTCAATATGACTTACAATAGCCAAGCTATGGAAACAACCTAAATGCCCCCAAATAGATGAGTGGATCAGTAAGATGTAACATATATACACAATGAATATTACTCATCTATTTAAAAAGATAAATGCTTAATATTTGTGACAACATGGGTATAATTGGAAGAGTTATGTTAAAATAGAGTAGAAAGAAAAAGACAAACACCAGATGGTGTCACTTATATGTGGAATTTAGAGAAGTCAAACAAAGGGACAGATAAGTCTAACTACAAACTCTAGAAATATGGCTATAGAACTGAGGCTATGAGAGGGAGGGATAAGAGGGGCTTGCAATAAAAAAAAAAAAAAAGGTGGGAAAGGAACACAATGAACTATGGTATGGATTACAGGTGCCTTGGTGGTAGGTGTAGTAACAACACCTGAAGGGAAAGATCCTGTACTTCTGAAACACAAAACTGTAAACCAGTGTTACCTAAAAGAAAGTCAGAAAAAAATATAGCTTTTGAGTCTTTCACATATAGACTGGAATTACTAGGAGAAATACTACCTTAAGTTCTTATTATTTTATAACTTGCATGTAATTGATTCCACAGACATTAAAAAAAAAAAAAAAACTTTGCACAGGACCCAGAATAAACACAGTCAAGATTTCACCTGAGGTCAGGCCTAGATACCAAAATCTCACATAATTTCCATTATGGGAGTTTAATAGGTAAAACTCTCTGTAATTTTATTTTATAAGTGTGCCAATATCATGTAATACCAACATACAAGTGTTAAACAGGGTGTATATATCAGGAGAAAAGCCGAAGGCATCAGGATGACTATAATACCATTTCTTGTGCAACTTCACCAGACAGTTATTCTATGTGGGTGTAACCATTCTCTTAAAATCTTATATTTGAACAAAGTAGTGCACACATATCCTTTGATTATTTCTAAAAGAGAGAATTTTCTCTAACAGAATATTGGTTACAATTTAAATGTATTTAAAGTATTTTTAAAAGATTTATTTATTTACACATATAAGATCTGGAGGTGAGAGGATTCACCAGAGACAGAGTGGGGAAAAGGAATGGAGTGGTAGGTGGGGGTGAGGAGGGATGCAATATGGGGTGGGGTTGGGGACTGAACAGGAGAGGTCTGCCATACCATCACTGTGAAGATAGCTTCACAGTGCTGTGCTTTATCCTCTTGTGCCACCAGGGAGGGCCCAAACTAAAGCATTTGAAAGCAATTCAAATTAGATGCTGCTTGCAAAGCAAAGTGAAATACCTATTATTCATTGTTTCCTAAAGAGAACTGACTGACAACACTTATAAATAACTTTTATAGTAATAAGATAAGAAATTCTCATTCATGACTATTTGGGTTTTCCACAGATCTACAATGGCAAAAATATAATTTTGGCATGATATATAATTATATAAACAAAATATAAAAATGTCAACTTCTGAATTCACTACTGATTAGTTTTTTTTTTTGCTATGATGTCACATTTCACTAATTCAATTTCTTTTTTTTTTTTTTTTTTTTTTTGCTTTCCTATGGTTTGGACCTAATCCTACTAAAATACTTGTTTGCTTTGCTTTGGGGCATTATTAAAAAAAAAAAAAAAAAAAAAAAAAACTACCAATGATGATTGCCTTATATTTTTATATTTTAACATTAACATTTGATTTTAATAATGTTAATAACTTAATATTAAGCAAAATAAGATAGGAAGCCTTTCAAGCCACAGAGAGTGATATAATAGTGAACTGTAGTTCAACCCAGAGTAAGAAAAAACAATCAGCTATAATAAAAAATATAGGCCCTCCTTTGTGGTGCAGCAGATTAAAACACAGAACTAAGAAGCTAAAGCCACTTCAGCATGAGTTCGATCCCCAGCCTGGAGGTGATCCACATGGCTCGGCAGACCTCTCCTGGCCCGCCAGCTGCATCCTTCAGTAGTCATTTTGCCTGTTCTGCTCCCCACACTATCTCAGGTGAATTCTCTCACTGACCCTGCATTTCTGACCTATACCCCAATTCTGCATGCATAAATAAATAAATCTTAAAATAATAAATAATAAAAAATATAAACTAATTCTATCAGTACTGCAATTTATTTAAATTCCACTTTGCTTTGATATTTCCCAATCAGCAATAATATTTAAATTTTGATGTATCATTGCTGTAAATATTAAATTCATAAACATCAGTTTATGATGTTCATATCCTCAGAACTTACAACAAATGAAAATGCAGAGGAAAATAAACCAAATAAAAATCTCAGCAGCAAAGAAAACATTAGTAAATTTTGAAATCATAATCATACAATCCGTTTTATCCAGGTACAAGGTTCCATTCAATCATTCAATTATATATACATATATAAATATATCATTCAATTTTAGATATATAATACATATATATATATATATATTTATCAGCTGATATTTCTCATAGATACAACTTTTGGGTGTTACTGCTTACCTAGTTTAGTACCAAATACCAATAAATAGACCCATAATTCTAGTTAGAAGCAGCACCTACTAGAGTATACTTTTGAAGAATCTGAAAATATACATATTGAAAAGGTTTTATCTAGTTCCTTTGATATTTAACCTTGATCAATTTTCATTTGAAGAAGTAATTATAAAATCCCAGAGTCCCCAAAATAACTTAATTAGGCACTCAAAGTGCATGAATTCTCATTCACAAAAGATCTTGCCTTTTGTCTAAATACACTGATCAGTTTAATAACAAATTATGGGAAAAGTGAAGGGAATCATAACATTTAATATTGTGTGTATTTGTATGCCTTACAGTGATAAAGGTAACAACCAATATTGCAGTGAAACTGGAATTTATAAATTACTGAGTATGTACTGGTAATTTATGATTTTTCATTTTCTATCTTTCAAAATTTTTCTGTATGTGGAAGGGAGGATTACTACAGGGAAAGAACTACATTGTTTCCTATTATGAGAGTCAGACAGAAAATTGTATATTGAAGAATTGCTATGTTGCAGTCATAAAAAAGTCTTGTACTTGTAACTTTGTCTTTTGTCCTACTTTGGGCTGAAAGGAGTATGTGCTAGTGGGGAGAAAGAAATAGGGATAATCTAATGCAAATAAAATGCAACTACAAGGCTCTTAGAAACTTAACCATTTAAGCAAAGCAGTGCAGGAACTTGCAATCTAAAAATTCAATCTTTGGCTGCATTGGGGTTATAGTTCAACCTTTATAAAGATTAACACAAGTAGTATTTAGTACTTTGTTGGCTGCCACACTGGACCTTGAATAAGTAAAAAATAAGCCTGAGAATAAGCCCCTTTTTACAGTATATGGATTAGAGTAGTAAGATTCTTGAAAACTATGAGTCCAAGGAGTCAAACATGAGATGACAAATATGGATCATGCTAGAGAAGTTCTCAAAGTATATTATTCTTTTTTTTTTTAAATTCCTTCATTATACTATAAAGTTTTTACTTCCCTTATTATTTCAGGTAAGTTTACTAGTTGCACATTGTTCTGTTTAGGTAAAAGTGAATCAGTGAAACTTACATTAGACAAGAAAAGCAGATATGAATTCACCAAGAGAGCTAAAGATGACTAGACAACATCCCATTAGAGGTGATAGCAATCAAATCTTCAAGGTATGTTGAGCAATAGCAAATTTGATTTGGAAGGAAGAAAGGAAAGAGGAAAGAAGGATGGAAGGACAAAAACACTGATCTCTTGTTAACAGGTAGAAAGGAAGCTTTGTATAAGTACTTGCACTGCTCAGATGTTAAACATAAGGTGATATTCTGAAATCTGAGCAAATTGAAGTTTAATAATATAACAAATCTGAGCAAACTGAAGTTTAATAATATAACAAAGTTACATAAGTATTTCCACATCTATCTTTTACCACAATCAAGAAAACCTACTAATTAAAAACATAATAATAATACAATTGTGCTTACAAAATCATATTGAATATCTGACCTCTAATTTAACTCAATTTGGGTTAAAAGGTATGAAGGATTATTGGCAGTAACAATGAAGAGTGACAGAATCTCAGTATTAAGCTAAGGACATGAATAAGAAAAGAAGAGAAAAGGAACAGTGAAGAGTGGACAAAGGTAACTGAAAAAATGAACTGAATATTTTTCAAATAGTACCCAATTCATTAACCTACTTCTGAGAGACCTTTCTGATGCTGAAAACAAATTCTTGAGGCCAGTGCATTTTTCTAAGAGTAGGTTCACAGAATTCACCTAGATCAGGTATTTCTTCACACCAACACATCAACGATATTCAGCTATTGTGGAATAATTTGTGGAAATGAGCCATTCATATTCATTTTGTGGCAGTTGCTATATTTTATGATGATATTCGCATATCAAAATGAAGAAATTGACTAAATGAGTGATGAACTACACATTAGTGAAGAACTTCTGCAATTTCAGTCACTGCTGTTTCATATGGAAGCTGATAATCATTTATTTTCTTATAGATGGAGAGGGAGGACACTGTAGGCTTCACTTCTTTTCATTCCCTAAGTGATTTACTCTCCACTTATCACAAACCCCATCAGAATATCCCTGAAAAAACTGATTAGAAAGTGCATTTTCAGTAAAAGGGGAAATATTCACATTACCTCAAAATGACCACAAGTCTGAAAACAGCCAGAAGCAGATGGCCCCAGAAGCAGATGGCCCCATCATTATAACTAAGACTCCATTGGCCTGTCTCAGCAGGATACAACCATCCAGCAGCTACTCATCATCACACTGGGGGGGGGGGGGCAGTGGATAGATGTTGTCACATCTAAATGCACACAAGGGAGGATTTTGCAAACATCCTGCCAATGCTATATAAAGACATTTATGGAACTGAGACATTTATTCACTCTTTTTAAAATAATCTAATTATATATACAAGATGAATATCTTGTATAGAATAGAAGATGTGACTTTTTTTTTTTTTTTTTTAAGATTTACTGGAATACAGGCCAGAGGTGCAGGGGCGGCGAGAAGCTTCACCAGATAGAGTGGGAAGCAGAACAGGCAGATTGATGAAGTACACTGCTGAGGGGAGCAGCAGTAGGGTCAAGAGAGGTCTGCCACGCCGGGTGGTCAACCCCAGGGCAGGCGGGAACTGAACTTGTGCTGCAGTGGCTTTAGAGCTTCTTAGTGCTGTGCTTTAACCCACTGCACCACCAGGGAGGGCCATAACTTTGTCTCTTAATTCTATCACTAGTTATCCAAAGTAACTAGCATTTTAAAGATACCATTTGTTACCTGTGAAAGATGAGCCATTTATTTTTTCTTTCAAAATATTACTCATTCACTAAATAATACAAAGGGTCCCGACTATTGTTCTCAACTATATTTGCTGTGGGAAATCAAATATTAATAGGCTGTGAGTGTTATCTTCTTGACAACTGGGGTATGTAAGTAATGCAATATCAGCTGTTAATGGTAAAACTTTCTATGAGCTAATGTAGAGGGATTCATTAGTTGAGGATTTAAGCTGTCCAAAAGCAGGGTGAGAGATAAGAGCACAGAGGGGATGTAAGAATAAGAACTGTATGTAACTTCCACTTTTTAAATTTTCTCATTCTCTGCAAAAAAGAAAACTTCCAAGAAAAAAAAACACCTAAATATCAAAGTAGTCTTTAAAGCAATTTTGAATTAAATTCCTGATTCCACTAACAGAAATTTCACTTGTTTCTCAAACCTTTATTCAATGGGTTTAAAATTGTATCACTTAAAAATATTCTACTTTAAATATTCTAAGTTAATTTTTTGGTTGATTCCCCCTATTATATATTAGATGTACTTGATGAGAAACTGAGTAAAAGAACTGTTAACACAGGGTTTTTTGACAATGCAAATCACTTAAATTTATTTACAAAGTTAAAGGATGAAGCCTAGAGAAGACTGAATTTCAGCTATTTTAATTACTCTTATATCAAACCAATGAAATTGCAACTTTCTATACCATCCTGAGGTTTTCTTTTAGTGTAATTTTTTTTAAAAGATGCATTTATTTGTGCATACAGAACTGGGGTAGGGGTTGTGATGGGATTCACCAGAGACAGTGGGGAGAAGAACAGGCAGATCTATGAAGTACACTGCTGAGGAGGAGAGCAGCAGGCAGGCCAGGGGAGATCTGCCACGCCATGTGGATCACCTTTTCACTCATGCAGAAGTGACTATAGCTTCTCAGTGCTGTGCTTTAACCCGCTGCACCACCAGGGAGAGCCCTCTTTTGGTGTTATTTTATTTATCTTTTTTCATGTTACTATATATTCAGGACACTACTATGTGAGAACTTCATTTATTAATATTGAGTTGTAGATAATTGCATTAATTAAATATATAGCTATGTTCAGTACAGGAGGTTAGATTTTTCTACAAATTTGTGTTACTTTTTTTGCATACTCTAACCAGGCTGTTCTTGTTACAACAAATTGACTGATAATGTGAAAATGCTCATCCCCCTAAATATTTTAGGAAAAGACCTGAAAGTTTTCCTCTTTACAAAAGGTATTTTCTAAAGCAAGACATATTTGATTTTTATATAATGTATTTAAAATTTTGACTTAAAAAGAGCACACTATCTCTTCCTTCACAGGTTTACAACAATCATGTTTAGTGTGTCGTCCACTTACAATTGTATTTTACATACATTAAACTTTCCTGGCCATTCAGAAACTCAAGTCAATTTTCTTCCACTTCTTCCTCAAAGAAAGCTATTTTGGTTAATCATGGATTTAATAAAATACTTTTAAACTTGAAGAGAATAATTAAGCTTTTCCACTCAGATTAAGTACTACACTCTACAGTATAAGTTCAAACCCTGAGCTGCAAGCAAGAATTTCAGAAATAACTCCTCCTTTAATTATAAAATGTTAATAAGCATGTTTAGAAAATAGGACCTCGGAGTTATGAAGACTAATGGTGAAAGGAGTCTTTTAATTTTGTGTTGTAAGAATGATCTTTTGAACCAGTAAAAGTTTCAAGGATCAATATACCATTAAATTATAAAAAATTACTAAAATCTCAAAGTACATTGTTTATTTATAAAGCCCTAACTGTTCTTTTATAGCTATGAGTCTTGTTGGTTCCACAGCATTATGTGGCTTAGATTTTTCTCTCAAACAAATCACAGGCAGGTAGTGGATGACATGTTAATATTCTTTCAGTTGAACTATGAACACAATTTTCTACTTCTCAGTCATTCTGTTGGTTTCAAACACCCACAGAATGTGAAAATAACAAAGAAAATCATTTGTTCCTTTTTTTTTTTAGCAATCTTTTAATTATTAATTAATTGTTCCACTCAATGACCAGTTGGTTGTTTCAAGATGCCTCATTATCCTCATTCAAAAACTTGAAAATGGCATTTAGGTAATGATTTTTTTTTTTAGTATTTCATCCTATCTGTTATATAACTGATAAAATCAAGTGGTTAAATGTCTTTTTGTTTTGTTTTGTTTTGTTTTTTCACTTCTCTACAGTAATACTCATGGTAACTGCTTAGTAATTTTTTTTTTTAAAGATTTATTTCTTTATGCATACAGAACTGGGGTACAGGCCAGAGGCTCAGGGGCGGTGAGAGGCTTCACCAGAGACAGAGTGGGGAGCAGAACAGGCAGATCGAGGAAGTACACTGCTGAGGGGAGCAGCGGGCGGGTCAGGAGAGGTCTGTCACGCCATGTGGTCTCCTCCAGGGCAGGCGGGAATCGAACTCATGCGGAAGTGGCTTTAGCTTCTCAGTGCTGCGCTTTAACCCGCTGCGCCACCAGGGAGGGCCACTGCTTAGTAATTTTGAGCTTCAGTAAATACTGTCATAACCTATAGTCTATTTATGGTTTATGAAATGTTTGTTGTTAAAGAAAACATATCTCACATTCATGACTACTGTCCATCATCATCATCATCACCATCATGATGTACTTGTCAACAAGTTCTTCTCTAATGGCTCACAGATACTGCTTCTAGTCTGTTTATAAAATCTAAAGTGACACAATAGCTAGGTCAGTGTCTTAAAGTGAGAATTTTGTGACATTTTAAAATTCATTTTGTGAAAATTAGTTATTACTGAAAATATTGAGCCATTACTATGCTTTAGATAATTTTGTTAAGAGAATATAAATATACTTTAGCTTCTGCTATTTAATACTTACATTTTAGCATAACTTTAAAAAGTAGATAGGGGAGACAGGAGACATAATGGTACTTAAATGGCAAAGCAGAAAGGGAGGGACGAATGTTGCCTCTGTGATTTAGATAAGTATGTAAAAGTTGAACTTAGAAAGGAAAACATACACATACCTTTAGGAAGGAAAAATTTTGAAGAGGCGTGGGTGACAGTAAAGATAAAAGGAACTGTGAAAGGAGTACATACAAGACATTAGGTTATGGATTTTATAATGATCTTGTTACTTGGAGGCCATTTACTCTTCTTTTCTTCTGAAATATAATTATAATATTAGATTCCCATATTTTAAATAGATATGAAGGGAAGAAATGAGGTGTGTCTTATGCTATTGGCAACTGGAGTGAAAAGATCAAAAACAAAAAAGATAATTTTCTGTACCATGCATACATATAAAAAGAAACCAGTTTATGCACACATGAATTCTAAATGAGAGGCAGAGAGTAATGTCCACATAAAATGGAAGTGATCTCTGATTTTCAGAAGTTACCTTTATATACAGTTTTAATATTTAAATTATCTGGCTGCCAAAATAGATTTAAAGAACAACATTCAAAAGTAGATTAAGCAATCTGTAAATTCTATTAATCTTTAATATTATCAATCTACTCATATAAAAAGTCTTTCTACATAATTGATTTTTTCTTGTTTGCAAGTTGAATATAACTTTTTTCTTATAAGTAAATTATTTTCTGAGTTTCAGTGTTCTCACCCCTCCCAGTTATCTGCCGATTGTAGATGTATCAAATAAGGAGAAGTATGGGCACCAGGATATAGTGGCTTTGTTTTTTCTAGGTCTTTGTTCTCTGCACTATTGAGTCTCTAATAGCTTAGTTTCTTTAGAATCACATTTTCTTTTTAATCAATGTTCTGTTTTTATGATATTATTATGTTTGAAAGTAACTTAAGAGGATTCAAAATTTCTCTTTAATAATAATTCTTTGCTTCAGTTATTCTTGATGTGTATTTATTGCATTGTCCCTCTATAAATTCCTAGTCTCTAATCCTTAAACAATTTAAGGATGTGCCAAGCATTTATATTTAAAAGAAGTATGAGCTGGCATAGAATATGATGTAATGAACATCACTGCCACAAAATAAAGTATTTAAATTAAAAAATAAAGACCATCTGTCAACTACCAGCACAAAAAGGAATAACAACAAGGTGAACAGGAAAACTCCTTAAGAAAAGGAAAAAAAAATGTGGATTTGTGCTTTCATTCTTATTTTATTTCTTTGGAGAAGGGATAAAGCTCTAGGCACAGATTTAAATATTGGCTTGAACAGTATTTGTGTGTGAGTGTGTGTGTATGTGTGTGTGTGTGTATAATGTGTCCAGGATATCTCTGACTAAGATCCAGATTCAAGTCCATTGTAGTCTCTTTTCATGATGCAACATATGGAAAGGCAGATATGTACAGGATTATTTTGTGCAGATGTAGGATGGTGATTGATGCTATGCTGTGAAACTGAAGATAAATATAGGGGTATACAAAACTATCAATTTGATAAAATGATTATGACTGGAAGAAAATAATAGAACATAATATTGAAACTTTTAATGGTCAAATGGAACCTAAAACCAGGTTAGACTATAATGAACTAACTTGATAGTAGAAATCAGATTTTGGACACAGTGGAAATGAGACATGGCATTTTAAAAATGTGATTACAATATCAGATCTCACTGAAATCCTAGTCATATTACAAAATTGTAGGAGAAATGTTGAATTAGGTGGCAATATGAAAACTGAGTTTTTAAAAAAATCATTTTTTCAAATATTGTAATATTATTTAAGTATCAGAATTTAAGTATTTACATAAAACTGCTTACGTCTATATATAGAATACAGTGATGCCTTTGCATAAAAAAAGCAAAAATGGGTTATTAGCTTGACATTCTAAAAGGGAGATTGTATTTGATGATTTTATGAAATTCTTAAGGAAACTTGCCATTTACCATATTTTTTAAGAATATTTGTCTATCTTCTTCTCGAGTTACTTTCCCAAAAGTCAAATTTGGTCAGAAATAGTTCTTAAACTGCTCATAAAGCAAAAGACCGACGATACAGTCTTTCCAATTCCTTTATTTATTTATTCAAATATTACATTAAAAACCATAAACCAATTATCACATAATATTAATGACTATTTTTATAACTTAAAAAGTAATCTATTTTTTCTTTCTCTATACAATTAAATATTCAAAATGCTGTTGTTTTTCCTTTAAGAATATCAAATTATAAGGTATGGATACAAATGGTAATTTTATACAGTTAAGGTCATGAAAATGCTTTCTGGTCTTAGTTCATTTTAGTCTCCAAATATGTTATTTTTATTAAGTTTGAATACAGTAAGTCTGCCATAAATTATATCTCAGATATTAGTATTAGTTATCATTTAATCAGAAGCATTAAATACATATTTATTTAGACAGAACTGAATTGGGGCTGATATGCCAACACTTAGAAAAAAAGTCAATTAAGAATTAAGAGAATGGAGAATTAAGAGTAATTCCACTAATAATAAAAAAAAGAACTGTTAAAATAAGAAAGTGCAATTTTGAATATTTTACCTTAAAATATGAAAAAAAAATTTAAGAAATTTTATACTATATTTTTAGCCATGAAATAGACAAAAATTAATTATATTACACACAGGGATAGTACTGTGGCCTTATATCCTAATAGAATTGTTTCAACCATCCAATATTAAAATTTAGTGAAAAAATAACAGTAATTAAGCCTATGTAAGAGTAACAAAATTAGTGAGTCAGTCTGTCTCTCTGTCTCAGTGTTTTCTTTCTTTGCTCAGGTATAGTCCATAGAATTTCCACCACCAATTCATCTGTACTACAACACCATAGTCCTTTGTGCTCTTACCAACCGCATTTTGATCCTTTTCCTCCTCTTTCCCTGAAGAATGTCTGATTTACATTTTCTGTTTTGCTTTATTGTTGTCATTTCCCCCCCTTAATCCATTATGTCCCTCTTGTAAGTGAAGCCAGCTATCATTTTTTCTTTTCACTCTAACTTATTTCCACTGAGCATAATCCCTTCAAGCTCCATCCATGTTGCTGTGAATGGCATGAGTTTTTTCTTCTTTTTTTTTTGATTGATGAATAGTATATTTAATTGTGTATATATACCACATCTTCTTGATCTAGTCATCTATTTTTGGACATTTGGGTTGAGTTCAAGTCTTACCTAGGGGTGCCTGTATTCTTTTAAATTAATGTTTTGTGTCCTTTGAGTACACAGGAGTGGACTTGCTGGGTCATATGGTAGCTCAATTTTTAGGAAACTGAGAAAACTCCATACAGTTTTCCATAGTGGTTTGACTCACTGGCATTCCTACCAGCAGTGTAAAGTTCTTTTCCACCACATCCTCACCAACATTTGTAGTAACTACGTTTTTGTTTGTTTTTAAAATGGGCTATTTTTTATTTGTGTAAGGTGTTGGTGTTATCTCAGTGTGGTTTTAATTTGCTTTTTTCTAATTGTAAGAGCTATGAACATTTTTCCATATGCCTGTTGGCCATTTGCATTTCCTCTTTGAAGGAGTATTTATTTTTATTTTTTGTATATATTTTTATTTTTAACATCATGTTTCATTTTGTGCATTTTTTTTTCATCTCAGTTGTAATTCCCACAGGCTTTCCATCACCAGTTCACCCATGTGCCATCACCATAGTATAGTGCATTTTTCCCACCCTAGTTCTGATCCCATTCCCCTTTTTACCCCCACAAAATGTCTCTGGTTTACAGTTGTTCATTCTTTTTATTTTTACCCTATTACATCTGTTTCTCTCTTGTTCCACCACCACCCCTCCCCATCTCTTATGCTCTTGCTATGACTAAAACCATATGGTATTTTTCTTTTTCTTCTGGCTTATTTCACTAAGCATAATCCTTTCCAGCTCTATCCATGTTGCTGCAAAAGGCATGGATTTTTTGTTTGTTTGTTTGTTTGTTTTTATTATGACTGAGTAATATTCCATTGTGTATATGTATCACATAGTTTTAATCCAGTCATCTATTTTTGGTCATTTGAGTTGATTCCACATCTCCCCTATTGTAAATAGAGCAGCAATAAACATGGGGAGTGCAGGTGTTCTTGAATTGGTTTTTGTGTCCTTTGGATAGATACTTAAGAGTGGGGTTGCTGTGTTATATGGAAGCTCTATTCTTAGCCTTTTGAGAGAACTCCAGATAGCTTTCCATAGTGGTTGTATCAGCTTGCATTCCTACCAGCAGTGTATGAGAGTTCCTTTTTCTCCACATCCTCGCCAACATTTGTTGTTGCTAGTTGTTTTAATAAGGTGCATTCTCACTTGTGTGAGATGGTATCTTATTGTGCTTTTAATTTGCATTTCCCTTATGACAAGTGATGTTGAATATTTTTTCATATGCCTGCTGGCCATATAAATCTCATCAATATTTGTTCTATTTCTTTGAAGAATGTCATTGAAATTCTTATGGAATAGTATAAAATCTGTATATTGGTTTTGGTAGGACAGCCATTTTAATGATGTTAATTCTTCTGATCCATTTCCTTGTGTCTTCTTGGAGAAGTATCTTTTTAAGTTCTGCCCATTTTTTTTTTTTTAAGATTTTGTTTATTGTTCATACAGAACTAGGGTACAGGTCAGAGGCTCAGGGGCGGCAAAAGGCTTCACGAGAGACAGAGTGGGGAGCAGAACAGGCAGATCGACGACGAAGTACACTGCTGAGGGGAGCAGCGGGCGGGTCAGGAAAGTTCTGCCACGCCATGTGGTCACCTCCGGGGCAGGCGGGAATCGAACTCATGTGGAAGTGGCTTTAGCTTCTCAGTGCTGCGCTTTACCCGCGGCGCCACCAGGGAGGGCCAGTTCTGCCCATTTTTGACTAGATAGTTTACTTTGTTTTTGATGAGTTGTGTGAGTTCTTTGTATATCTTTGTAATCAGTCCCTTATCTGTGGAACAGTGTTAAAATATTTTGTCCCAGCCCTCCCTGGTGGCGCAGCGGGTTAAAGCACAAAGAAGCTTAAGCCACTTCCGCATGAGTTTGATCCCTGCCTGCCCCGTAGGAGATCCACATGGCGTGGTAGACCTCTCCTGACCCTCCCGCTGCTCCCCTCAGTGGTGTACTTCATTGATCTGTCTGTTCTACACCCCATTCTGTCTCTGGTGAATCCTCTCATCCTGCGCATCTCTGGCCTGTACCCCAGTTCTGTATGAATAAATAAATAAATCTTAAAAAAAAAAATTGTCCCAATCAGTGAGGTTTCTCTTTATTTTGGTTAGTGTCTCTTTTGCTGTTTTATTTTTATTTTTTTTTATATAGTCCCAGCTGCTTCTTTCCTTTCATTTTCTTTGTTTTAGGTGATGTGTCTTTGAAGATGTTACTGATATATATGCTCCATTGTCAAATATTAATTGTCCCTAATCTGTGGGTTTATTTCTTGAGTTTCTATTTAATTCCATTGGTCTATGTGTATATTTTGTTCCAATATCATGCAGTTTTAATTATGAAGGCTTTGTAATATTGTTTGAAGCCCAAGACTGTGATACTTCCATTCCCCATCATTTTAGTCAGAAGAGCTTTTTTGGCTGTTCAATGTTATTTGCTCTGTTTCTTTGAAGAATGCCATTGAAATATTTATTGAAATAACAATGAATCTGTAAATTGCTTTTGAGTGGATGACCATTTTGATACTAAATTCTTCCAATCCATGAGCAAAGGATGTCTTTATATTTCCTTGTGTCTTCTATTTCTTTTAACATTGTTTTATAGCTTTTTTTTTTTCCAGGTCCTTCACTTCTTTTGTTGGGTTTATTCCCAAGTATTTGATTTTTGTTTTGTTTTGTTTTGTTTTTTGTTTAATCTCTTCTCCAGCTTGATTGTTTGTAAGTAGGAAGGCTACTGATATTTGCATGTTGATTTTGTATCCTGCTGCTTTACTAAACTGGTTGATTATTTTTGCTTAGTTTTTCTATAGAGTTTTGGGAAATGTCTGTATATAGTGATAGTTTTAGTTCTTTTCCTATTTGGACTTGTTGTATGGCTTTTTCTTGCTTTATTGCAAAAGAAGTGGTGAGAAGGATACCCTTGTCCTGTTACAGATATAAAGGGAAAGGCTTTCAGCTTTTCACCATTAAGAATGATATTGGTGGGATCTCTCTGCTGGTGCAAAGGGTTAAAGTGAAGCACTGTGATGTTAGCCACAGAAACTTCAGCTTGAGTTCCATTCCAGCTGAGGTGACCCACAAGGCACAGAAGACCTCTCCTGTCTCATCCACTGCTCTCCTCAGCAGGGCACTTCATTGATCTGCTCCCCACTGTTTCTCTGGTGAATCCTCTCATCCTCATCCTCCCACACTTCTGGTCTGTACCCTAGTTCTGTATACATAAATAAATAAAATCTTAAAAAAATGTTTAAAAACAAAAGAATGATATTAGCTATGGGCTTGTCAGATATAGCCTTTATTATGATAAGTTATGTTCCTTTTATCTTGAGTATTTTGTGGGCTTATCATAAATAGATGTTGAACTTTGTCAAATGCTTTCTCAAATCCTATGTAGTTGTGGGGAATTATCTTTTTGAAGCATTGCTATATTATGGAGGATTTTGCATCAGTGTTATTACAGAGATTGACCTGTAATTTTCTTTTGTTGTGTTGTCCTACTTAGTTTTTGATATTAGTGTAATGTTGGCTGTTTAAAACATGTTTGGTAGTATCTCTTCCTTTTTAGTTTTCTAAAACAGTTTGTGGAAGATAGGCACTAATTCATTTCTGAAAGTTTGGTAGAATTCATTTGTAAAGGCATCTGGTCCTGAGCTTTTGTTTTTTGTGAAGGATTTTGATTACTGTTTTAAATTCACTGCTTGTAATGGTCTGTTTAGGTGTTCTATTTATTCTTTAGCTAGCTTTGGATGGCTGTAAAGTTTAGGAATTTTTCCATCTCTTCTAGATTGTTCAACTTGATTGGATATAATGGAGCATAGTAATCTCTGATTATTCTTTTGATTTCTTCTAGGTGCGTTGGAATTTTTCTTCTTTCATTTAAGTGCCTGTTTGTGTTTTCTCCTAATATTATTCTTCATAAGCCTTGCTAGACATGTGTCTATTTTGATTATTTTTCAAACAACAAACTTTTAGATTTAATGCTCTTTTGGGTTGTTTTATTAACTTCAGTTTAATTTATTTATGCTTTTTTTAAATTATTTCTTTCGGCTGGCTTTTCTATTTTTTAATTGCCCTTTTTACATATATTTTAAGGTTGTTTTTGAATTCTTGTTTCTTGATGTGAGCCTAAGTATTTTCCTCTAATAACTGCTTTTTCAGTGTCCCATACATTTTGTATAGTTTTGTCCTAATTATCATTCATTCCAAGGTATTTTTTATTTCTTCTTTGATCTCCTATTGATCCAATGGTCTTCCAGTTGGGTGGGTTCCAGTGGTCTTGCAACTCTCTACTTTGCAACAATGAGGCTAAGGCTGTACTTCCCCAGTGTTCACAGCTCCCCTTGGCAGATGTCCCCTCTCAGCTCCAAATCATGCTGGGCCCAGTGCATGATTTGCATTCACTTTTCAGCTCACCTCTGTCTACATAACCTACCCTTTCTCAGTTCCACAACTAATGGATTTTTAATTGCTTTATTTCTATAAATCTACGTATTAAAATAACTACAAACTCCAATTATTTTGCTTCCTTTCTTGGTAAAAGTATCCAGAATGTTTTGTATCCCTTTTATTACACTTATGTCATATGAATAGATTGTCATATTTATTTTTTTTCTTTTTATCACAATTGCATATATGTAATGCCAGTATTACATGTATGTAATACCAATTCTTTCACTCACCAAGAATTTCAGTGGATTATATGCTATCTTTATTTTTAGAAATAAGAAATAACATGGATAAGTCAAATTTTGGCTTTGTGGAGATTACTTTTTAGTTATAAGTAAAAGTCCATAAAAATGCATGTAAAATATAATGACAAATATTGATAAACCTTTGAAACCAATCAAAGAAGATAAGGCATAATATGTTGGGAAGAAGCAAGGGGAAGAGTGTAGACAATTTTAAATAAGAGGATCTTTGAGATACTCACTGAGAATGTGACTGTGAGTAAATACTAGAATAAAATATGACTTGAAGGTGTCCCTGTGGCACAAGTGGTTAAGTCACAGCACTACAAACTACTCACAGCCACTGTAGAACACATTAGAGCCCTAGCAAGGGGGTTAACCCACATGGTGCAGCAGACCTCTCCTGCCTCAACCACTGCTCCCCTCAGCGGTGTATCTCAGTAGATCGCCTGTTCTGTTCCTCACTTTGTCTCTGGTGAATCCTCTCACCCCACACACCCCAGCTCTTATATATATAGATAAGTATTTTTTTTAAAATGATGTGAGTTAAATAAATGGGAGAATGGGAAAAGTAGAAGGTGGTAAAGAAACAGAAAAGTAATACATGTTGTATGTTTGGGTTTCAGTAAGTTATTAATTGTTATGATAAAGCTATATTGTTTTCTTTTGAACATAAAAATAACAATATATGACTTATTTCCAAACAATCATTTGGGGTTTCATTAAATTATTAACTATGTGATAGAACTATATTGTTTTTTTTTTTGAACATAAGAAAAACAGTATATATGATTTTCATTTCTAAATGATCATTTTGCACCTTATTTTATTTTATTGAGCATAAACTGACAGTGACTTGGAGTGGAGAAACTAGGTTTAGGATTCAAATTGAAGGTAAAGCCATTACAACAGACTGATAAAATATAAAATATTGAAATTACCTCAAATTAAAAAAGATATGCACAGTGAAAGAAACATAAGGATATTAAAAAGATAACCTACTGCACAAGAGAAAATACTCACATATTACACAATATCTGGTAGGGGTAAAGTAGATGCTTTTTGAACTTCAACCAGATGCTACAAATAATATTCACAAAACCTTTCAATTTAATAATAAACTAATCAAATAACCCAAACAATTCATAAGCAGCAGTTCTGCAAAGATAAGGAATATCCTCATCAAAGAGGATATTCAGAAAGTCATGATAAGTATGGAAATCATTTCAACATCACTTCAATTATGGGGGTGCAGTTCAAATCACAATAAGGATTCTTCTCACAACAGTGAGTATGGCACATATTAAAAAAAAAGGCCCAAGCAAGAAGCGTTTGAGAGGATACGGAAAAGAGGAATGCTTCACATTGCTGAAGAGAAAGCAATCTGGATTTACCTTACAAGAGTAAAAATGGAACTGCTGTGTTACAAAGCAATTCCACTTTTGGGAATCTACCTGAAGAAAATGATACCATCAAATGAAAACAAAATAATAATGAAAATAAAAGTTCCATAATGTTCACTGCAACATTATTTCAATAGCTAGAACAGAGAAACAGTGTAAGTACATCCATACTGGATTAGATTTAAAAGATGTGGTGTGGTGTGTAGTTAGGGAAACAAGTTGAGATTTGTTTTCTATTCTTTTTCAATAGAGTCTTACTTTGGTGCACTTTTCCTTATATTAGGATGTAGGTGCTTCAAATACTGCTTTTTGGTAATATTATGTGGTCATCTTGGTGCTGATTTTGGGTAGGGGTAAAGTAGATGCTTTCTATTACTTCACCAGATGCTACAAATACCCTCTCTTATAAAGAGATGCAGCTGATCTTATCCAGTCTTCTCAGCCAGTTGTTTCCTACTTTTGTTTTGTTAGTCACAGGCTTGAAGCAACAATCGAAACACTACACTGTTATTCCTATAGTTTTCACTTTGTCCTGCCCACAGATTTTGAACCCTCTTCTCCACTGTAGTTCCCAAATATTAAAGTTATCACTGTGGACATGTATCCTTAAGAAAATAATAGCAAAAAAAAATTTGGTATATACACCACTTTCCCTCTCAGAGGTTATACTTTTCTGTAGCCAAACTCAGTTTAATGAGTAGTTTTTGATCATACAGTAGCCATCTATTCATCATTTAGGAGTCTTGTCTGTTTAGGTTTAATTTGGTCGTGACTATGTGGAGGGAATGAGCTGAGTCTAGCCAAAAACTATGTACATATTGTAAAAGAAAAAGATCAAAGATATTTCTGGTGATTGAATATAGTGGGGTTGACCTGATTGTAACAAAATACATCTATTGTAAAGTAGGGAACAGGAAAAAGTAGCACAGTAGTTGAGTATTCACAAAAGTCAGAAGTACATCATGAGTATAAGAGATGACATAGAGTCCCCATGAGAAGTTTAAGTGAGTGATTACCTTATCATTCTGTTGAATCTTAAGGGATGTCAGTTTGAGTAAACATTTCCTAATTGTATTTTTGGAATTCAAAAATATTTCTACTGAATTTATTCCCATTTCTCAGAATATAGCCTCATGATTTTGCTCTACAAACATAAAACTCATACAGTTAATTAAAAATGTTCAGTATAGAATACTGTTTAAAATTTGAGACTTAAAATGTACCCTACATTTTAAAGTACATATTATGTATCCATAGTCACCTATAATTCAGCCACCAAATTAGCATCTTACTTTTACTCAAACTTCCTTGCCAAAAACAATTTTCACTTTTAATCAGCTATATTATTTTAAATATTTCAAATAATACTGGCCATTTAGTATGGCTTCAATTATTTGCATATTAGTTATTATAGCATACAGAATGTGTATGCTTAAATGTAAACTGAGGATAACAGAAATATCTGATAATATAATAGTAATATTGATTTTAACTTTATTCACTGAAACCCTAAATATTGATTTATTCCTATCATAAAAAGCAAAAAATGAAAGAGCCATCATATTACTTCAAGAAAAAAGATAAAATACACTTAAAATAAATCATACAATATAAACAAAGATTTGTTCTAAATGTCTTTGAATTTATAAGAATGAAAAACATGATCAGTAAAGATATGAGAAAGGGAAAGGAAAATGAATGTTCAGTAAGTATTGGGTAACTGGATAGTTTCCTTGAACTTGAACAAAAATGGCAACTAATTAATGTGTCAAAAATTCTGATCTTTGTCACACACTGTGACATGAGTAAGCCAAGCAATCCTGTTTCAGCCTTCTTAAGTATTTCACTTTCCAATCACTATATTATTATGCTTTACCTTTATTTGATAGAAAGTTTGCATTTCTTTTCTCAGTGATCTCTGCATTTGTTTCAATAAGGAAATTATTATTAAATTGAGTTTTCTAGCCTCTTATCAACTGGATATTTCACTTGCATAAAAGGTATATTTTGAATAGTGAGGAGTTTGGGGGTCCTTATAAGTCCATTTCAATAGTCTGTCCTACAGAGAGAGTGCATTACCCTAACATTGAATCCTTACTTAAAATTTGTGACATCAAAGCAACAGTGTTATCTCACAGGTTTCTTTCCCTATAATCCACTGATTTCCCCACTGCATTGAGGAACTTGGAGAATAAGGAGCATAAGGCACCAAAAACAATACAAAGCTATTCAACACATTGTAGATGTTCATATTATAGTTCATGTGGGAAACACCATTTGTGTACCATTTGCTACTTAAAAGTAAAGAGGAAGATTACTAGTTTTGTTCTCAAATACTCAGCAAATTACTAAGCACTGCTTTTTATCCATGTCATATTGTCAGTTCTAGTGACTGCTATTACTTTGCCAGATAAATTTATATTTTATTCACTGATATAAGAATTTCAGAATTTAAAAAGTATATTAAATGTACTCAGGTTATTCCAAATGATAAAAAAAAAATTCTGCTGTATTAAGTAGTAATGAAACATCTATTTCTAATGTTAATCTAAATTTTGGTTTTATAGCAATTGATTTTTTTCAATACTGTCAACATATATAACAAGCAGTGATTATTTGCTATTTTTAAAAAATCATAAAAAAGGAATTGGCTCCATAAGAAATATTAATTTGCTCATAAAGGAACTAAATAAAGCACCATATAGAATTTTAATTTGCTTTTACTAAGAACTTTATTGGAAAATAAAGTCCAATTGTATAGTTCTTTGGACAAACACCTCTGCAACTCCTTAATATACAACTAAAAAACTCATGTGTAGTTATGAAATATCTAACTGCAAAACTATCTAGGTCAAATAAATGATTCATCGTAATAAATATGTATTTCAAATATATCACACAATTAGGAAATAGAAAGCCCATAATTATATATACACATATATATATATATATACATATATATTCATATATATACTCACAATAATTTCCAAGAGAAATATATTTTTATGTGACCCCTAGCATCCATAGCTATGCAAACTGCATTATTCTTTATACTAGCAATGACAAAATTCTCTCAGCAACAAATAATAAAGGAATAGATAGAAAATGTCTTACCATCATCATTAATATAATACAAGGAACATAAAAGATATATATTTGAAGTAATAAAAATACTAATTGAACTATGTATAACATTCAAATAATTTAAAGGAATATTCTAAATATTTGTAGCACATTTTCCAACAGTCCTCTTCCATTTGAAATTAAAACACTTTGTGAAAGTCAAGATTAATACTGAAGATATGATAGTAGGAGTCAAAGACAATCCTTCTTTAAGGATTTCCCTTCTGGAAAAATGTCAAAAATAGACAACAAATTATAACTAAATTATTGCCAAAAATGGTTACTCCCAATAGTCTTATCATTGATGTTAATACTAAGACCATGACAGAAATTATGTCTAATATCAAGTGAAAACAGCTTTCGTCAACATAGGTAAATTACTAAAAAATAATATAGAAAGATATGCTACCTTAACTACAGGTACTGTAGGTATGTCTATGTATGTACATATAATGCATTTCTATTATTTTATTTATTTTGGTTCACCAAAGTAACTCACAAAGAGGGTTTATAACTAAATTATGCATGATTTTCTCCAAATTTCATATATATTAAATGTTAAAAAAAAAAAAACCTCACAAGATAAAGAGTATCAATACCCTTTGCCTATATCCATGCAAAAATACTGCTTTTACTCTTTTATGAAACTCCCAACATATCCTTTGCATCTCCTCAGGAAATACCACTTTCTCTAAGCGACTTTAGTACTTCACTACAACTTTAGTAGTGAAGGTTTTCCTTGATGACTACACCTGCTAATCCTAAGAAGACCTCAGTACAAGTTACATTTAATTTAATATTACCTGTTTATACAAACAGCACAACACACACACACATCTTTGTTGTGAAAGCCTTAGCTATGCTTATGTATGCATGGAATAAGTCCCCCAAACACCTATTCATTGTTCTCCAAAAATGGCTTTGTAAAGTCCTGGGCAGACACTTGAAAGTTTTATTACATAGGTATTTAAAATAGAAGAAAAAAGAAAAACAGGTTACATATGACTTATTTATATTTTGAAGACCTAAGACTTATCAAATAAGGGGATGCTCTCACAAAGTTAACGCACAAGTACAAATTCAAATTATGTATAAGGCATTGGCAAGAGCCCATATAATCAGAAGCTCTGAAGATTAAGATTAAATTGACTCAAATATGTTACACTATCTTACTGACGGACAATATTACTGCCATATTCATTTGTCTATTTTCTATAAACAGTCTATTATTATTAGGTGTTCTATAATGTGTTACAAACACTAATACACAGCAATGACAGCAGATGTTCCTATATCACTTGCCTTAATTGAACACATGGGCAGAGATGGAAGCATGGACATTGGCTGATTATGTTATTAAACCATTGAATATTTGGAAGCTTTGGGGAAGAAATTACATACATGGAGATATCTGGAATATTTGCAGTACTCTAAAATATTCCCCAAACTGTAACACAAATGATATAATTTAAACAAAAATTAAATTAGGAGAATCCTATGTCATAATCCATTGTTCAGCAAACGGTGCTCATTACATCATTCTTGATTTTTAGCATGTTGACTTTATTGTTGTTTAAAAAATTATCATAAACTTGATCCGCTGTTATTTTTCAGGCCAAAAATAAAAACGGTAATTTTAATTTTTTTCAAGGTATCTAAATCTTAACAGAGTCCTTCCACTGGATGACACTACATTTGAAATACATTCTCTGAAAAAAAGCTTTCTACTATGTAAGGATAGGTCTATAGGATATATTTATTAAAGTTTGAATGCAGATTAAACTCTGCAAGGTTAAATGACAAGGTTAAGTGTCTAATTTTGCAGCTCTTTTATACCTGGTGAGTGTTAAGAATTTCCTAATGATAGGATTAAATTTGGTTTCTAGCTACAAACAGTTGCTTGTCATTCCCTGTAGGTTAGTCACTATATTCTGTGCTTATCACAAACAGAGAGGAAATAACTTTCTGTGTCTTTTGTGAGTCTTTTAAAATGCAAAGACTTTAGGGAAATCATATTTTCTTGAAGGAAATGAGGCATGACCAATCACACAAAACGTGGGAAAATCCCTTGATAGATGACCTTTGCCACATGTAAAAGAAAATGTTCGGTGACTGAGGTTTCATGGATTTCATGCATGGAAATCAGATTTTCTGGCCACCGTGCTGTTCAGTAAATAAATAATCCATCATTGTGTCAAATAGTTGAAACATGGAGATACTGCCCTTGCTATCTGAATAGACATTTTGAGTTTGTAACTTATGTAAACTATTTGCATGTCAGTGTTCTGTGAGCAGTGTTCTAGTGTTCACCATGTAAAATAAAAGCACTTAGCTTTGGTGATGTTAACCTAATGGTGAATACTTTTGTTTGATTCTGCCTATACCTCTAAAATTACTGATGCATGGTGAAGGCATTAGGCTGAGAGCTCTGAAATGGAATCTGGTGTTGCAGAGATAAGCGCTAAATTGGTTAAAAGGCAGTGCTAAGTGCCAATGACGAAGTTAAATGAGCTTACATATTATTTCATTAAAACGAACATCAACAGTTTCTTAAAGTAAGTTGTCATGAGTCTTCCTAAGTAGATTTTAAATATTATTACAATAAAGTTGTTTATAGTACTAATTTTTGACATCTAAATGTTATTTTAATTTCAATTGAGAAAGACATATCTACTTGTGACTTTATTCACCAGCTATTTTTATCAATTTAGCTAGTTTTAGTTCTTCTTACATTTTTATAATTTATTTATCTTGTTTTATCATTTATACAGAAAAATATCACTGTATTTACACACATAATGTGCATACACACACAAATGTAATTAACAAAGCTCCTACAAATGTGTCAAATAGTCCCTTCAAATTTTCACTCGAGTATGCTTTTCCTAAACAGATAGATATATTTCAACAATGTTTCTAGTAGTAAATGTACTATATTGCTTTTGAGTGAACTCATTCACTCATCTTTAATATTAAAGCATTTTCTTGCTAAAATGTCAGGTCAGGTCTCTCTGCAACAACAAAGTTTCTATTTCTTTATTGTTTTAGGTATTTGCAAAAAGCATCTTATTGACAATAATGCTTTTTATACTTGAAGAGTACGGTAATACCACTTTAATATTTAAGGGTAATTTATACAGAATTATTAATTAGTTATGCTTTAGAACATAAATGTGTCAACATAAATATGTCAGTTTTATCCTGCCAATTTATTCCAACACTTTTGAGAAATTTATTATGAAGCTAGCTGTGAAGTGGGTATAAAATAAGACAAATGTATAAGAACAGGTGAAAGTAAATGCAGTTAATATATACTAGGGTGAAATTTTTATGACTCATGGAGCAAAGTTTCCCCAGCAATTTTATCATGTTATCTATCAGACTGTAATTTTTCAAATCTATTTAAATATATTTTAGATAATAAAACTGAACGATAACAATTATGTGTTTAATATCCCTGAATAGTAAACAATGATTGGTATAAAAATAACTTTGCAATGACAAATCTATTTTATTTTCTATAATGCTAGTTAATAAAATCTGTATGAGGGCAAAAATGACATAAAATAAGATATATGGTAAAGTTTCCTGGAAATGGAAAAATCATAAAACTAAATATAAAAAAATTACATTTCAAATATTTAGTACAAAGATTTTATATTTAATCCAATATATGCTATAATTGTACCCTGATTCCATACTGTAAGAAATTCATTGTAGCAGTATTTTTAAAATATTAATCAGATTACAGTCTAATCAAATTTAACCTAGGTTTATTTTAAAGATTTATTTATTTGTTCATACAGAACTGGGGTACAGGCCAGAGGTTCAGGGGGGGGCGAGAGGCTTCACCAGAAACAGAGTAGGGAGCAGAACAGGCAGATCAACGAAGTACTCTGCTGAGGGGAGCAGCGGGCGGGTCAGGAGAGGTCTGCCACACCATGTGGTCACCTCCGGGGCAGGCGGGAATCGAACTCATGCGGAAATGGCTTTAGCTTCTCAGTGCTGTGCTTTAACCGGGTGTGCCACAAGGGAGGGCCTTCCCCTTGTTTTTAGCTATGTTATGATAAAGTTCATTTGGTCTTATTTTTGAAACCTAACCTCTACCATTGCTATGAAATTCTGAATTACGTTCTTACTACAAAGTGGGACTCAGAGTATGAGAAAGGGAAAAAAGAAGCTTATACCTATTCTTGCATATACTCTGAAACAAATAACTAAACTTTGTTTGCTAGTTATTATTTAATTTACTAGTTACTAGTAAAAAGTAACTGGTGGTAATTTGCAATTCAAATAATAAAAGTAAATAAACTTGAATAGTCTTTATACACTTTCTTGCTTACATTCTAAAACAAATCAATCAAAAGATACTGGTTTTCAAAGTTGTAATGTAAACAGCAATCAAGGAAATTTCAAGATAAAGTATTTATAAGAAAATCTGAAGTGCATGACAGTAATTCATTAATAACATTTGTTCTATATTGGCTTTAAAAAAATCATTATTCCCTGATTCATCCCACTCAAATTATGAAGCATTTTTTACAATAATCCATTTGTCAGAGACAAGGCTTATGTACAAGAAGCACAGATCAATTAATGATACTGCAAGCATTTGCTTCAACTGGACTAGGCTACTCTAGGATGAATATTCTAATTAGCATGTTTTCTAGCCTACTTCTCAAGCTTAAAACCATTATATGTATATATACTAAACAATGCTTAGTACATCTGAATGCCCTTTATTCTTCAGGCTTATTTGACATGTATTAGATGCTAATTGTTCCAAGATTAGGAGAAAGGCAAGAAAAAAAAAAAAAAAACAGCACTATCGGGCCCTACCTGGTGGCGCATTGGGTTAGGATGCAGCACTGCAAGCCAACCATAGCCACCTCAGTGTGAGTTTGATCCCCAGCCTTGGAGGTGCTCCACAAGGTGTAGGAGACCTCTCCTGTCTCATCCCCTGCTCCCCTGTTCCCCTCAGAAGTGTACTTTTTCAATTTGTCTATTCTACTCCCCACTCTGTCTCTGGTGAATTCTCTCACCACTTCTTACATCTCTGGTCTGTATCCCAGTTCTATATGCATTAAAAAAAAAAAAAAAAGCACTAGTGACAATGTGACCAGTGTCATCCATTCATTTTTGGATGTTTTCAATGTTTATAGTTAAAAATGACAATAAAGGGAGGAAGTCAATACTACTTAGGCTTACTATTCTACATCTCATTTAATTTTTCCACTTCATAATGCATTGTGAAAAACTTGTATTTAAACACATAAATGTATGAGGTAACCAGTTTTACTATAACAATCAAGGAAACAGAAATAACTGAGGAAACTATACTAGAGAATGATGTTAACAAGATAAATCACTGACTTTAAGCACTGTTGAATGGTCTGGGATGTGAAGACTAGGAAAGTTATGTTCAGTCAATCTGTAAATCAAAGGGTTGCAAAGATGCCACTTGAACAACTGGAGTATATTTCTATGAAGACAGTGGTTCTAAAGAATGTGTCAAGAGACACCTAAATGTTGCTAGTTAATGCAAGAGACACATCAATGTTTATTGCAGTAACTAACATAACTACAGGACGATTGTGGGCAAATGTCCTGAGAAAACAAGGGTTTTCCTCCTTTGCAATAAGCTAGTAAAAATAAAAATAAAATAAAATCTTCATCAACTTTCTAGAAAGACTTTTCAATAAATAGTGGAATCTTAGAAGAAAAGTGGTTTGTTTTTTGAGAACTAAGGAACTCATCCATTAACAATTTGAACACTGATCAGGGGCTAAAGTTTCAATCATGACAAATGGCGGCAAAACAAAATTTATGTGCTGTTATCACAACAGTCATTTTAAGGGACCAGTGTTGTCCAACAAATATTAGGGTTGAGAGATTGGAGAAGGAAATTATGGGGATTTATTATGACATTACATCTGTTGTTTATTTTCTGGGTCATGGTAAAACAGCAAATTATCATCTCTAGGTGACAAAAAAAAAAAAATCTAGCCTGGAAAACTTCTGGAAAGTGATTATGAACCTATACTTTCCTCCCTTGAGATAACAGAAGGGACAGAGATGCAGGCAAGTTGTTTGCTAAGTGTAATTTTTAGAAATAGTGTTTCCAATTTTGCTGATTTATATAGCAAAATTTAGCACAGTGTAGCACATATATGCCATATAATCCAGAAAAATTACAACATGGAGAGATCATACATTACTTCAGAATGGAAATATGATTTTTGAAAAGATTTTATTTATTTACACATATAGAACTGGGGTGCAGGGCCACAGGTGCAGGGACAGTGAAAGGATTCACCAGAGTAGAGTGGGAAACATAACAGTCAGATCAACAAAGTACACTGCTGAGAGGAGCAGCAGATGAGACAGGAGAGGTCTCTTGTGCCATGTGAATCAACTCCAGGGCGGGGGATCAAACTCACACATAAAGTTGCTGCAACTAGCTTGCAGTGCTGCATCCTAACCCACTGGGCCACCAGGGAGGGCCCGGAAATATAATTTTTTAAGGAAATTCATAGAAACTTAACTTTGGGTTTGTAGTCAAGAAAGTGCATCTCCAAATATCAGAATTCACTTATTTATTATTTTATATATTCACTTACACAAAACTGGCTTAATTAACCTATTCTATGCAGAATAGGTAAAGGCACCAGAAATTTGAAAATGTGTTTTTTGTTTTGTTTTGTTTTGTTTTGTTTTTAAAGATTTATTGATTTATGCTTACAGAACTGGGGTATAGGCCAGTTGTATGGTGGGTGACAGCATTCACCAGAGACAGAGTGAGGAGTAGAATCAGGCAGACTGACAAAGTACACTGCTGAGGAGAACAGCAGGCGGGCCAGGAGAGGTCTGCCACACCATGTATGTCATCTCCCTAGCTGGGGATTGAACTTGTGCTGCAGTGGCTTTGGAGAGCTTCATAATGTGGTGCTTTAACCCATTATGCCACCAGGGAGAGCCCTGAAAATGTGTTTTAAGATGAGGTCACTATGATCCAGATACTTATAATCAAGCTAATGAAAAATGGCAGATAGGTTGCCATTAAAATAAAAGCCAAAAACAAAAAACTCAAGGAAGACTATGTGGTTAAACATATATATATTTACAATTCTGAATACTAATATGCAGTATTTTGAGTATAAAACATTACTAAATATGGGGTTGGGCCCATAACTGAGCACAATCAGTTCAACAAACCAATGTGACTAAACATTGACTTAACATTTTGATGGGCTGTTTTCCTTATATTAGGAGAAAAATTCCAAGAAATGAAAACTTTGATAAACAATCACAAAAAAGGAAAATTCATTATCATATAAAGAGAATAAAACAGAAAATTTTTCTAAGACATTAGTGTTATTTATGGGTGACTAGAAGTCCTATTTTATTTTCTTTCAATAACTCTTAAGATGTCAGATATTTAAGAATACATCTGGAAAGAATAACATTGAAAGAAACTTAAATTATATAAAATATAAAAATATGCACATACTCATATGCACATATTCATCCTACTAGTGAATCTAGGCACTTTCTAATGATGCATAAATGAGAAAGGTAGAATGTACACTTAGAATTTTTTTTATTTCAAATATCATTGATGTAGATCTTATAGTCACAAATGTATGTTTCATTCTGAATTTTGTCATAATTTTAAATATTTCCTACCTGAAAAATATGTTTTCCATTTATATAAATATACAGTTGTATTCCCATATTACTTTAGATATATGTGTGTGTGTGTGTGTGTGTATTCAGACTGATTAATCCTCAGCATAAGAAGCAATCCTTCATTAAAAATAAATAAATAAATAAATAAGGAAAAGCCTGCATCCAACACCCTAGAGAAATCCTGAGTGTGGTTTGATACCCAAAAAGAAAAGCCTTTGAAATGAATCTAATGTCATGTTGTTGAAAATGGAACTGCACAGATTAACTTTTTTCACTCTGCAATGGCTTACAAAGCTTCAAATACCCAGAAATCTCCTAAACCAGACCATTTAAGGAATCTAAATAAGCTTGAACAGTTTTAAGCTTTCTGACTTTGAGTGTTAGCTTTGAAGTTTTGCCAGAACCTGACTGCAGAAGACTTGCTTTAAAATTGAATTCATGACACTGGAATTAGTGTTGGAGGCTCAATATGTCTTATAATGATTTTTAACTATGCTAACCATAGACAGCCATCACATATGGTACCTCTGAATTAATAATTCTCCAATGATAAGATGTGTAACATCCTGGTTCCAATATTTATTTTTTTTCCATCATTGTACACTGGTTTTATACACTTTTCACTTTAAATAACCAATTCCTATAATAGTATGACATTTATTCATGCTTAAGAAAGTAGGAGAGAAAAGAAACATGTAAATGGTTGAATTGTAAATCATATTTCTTTCTCTATCCCCACCACTTTCAGTTGCATTAAGTGAAAAACCTATAGCAAAATCCCACTGTGCCTTTTTTACTAACTTCCAACAAAGACCAACTCAATTTTCAAAAACTTTTCTGGATCTCTCATATCAAATTTCTTCTAACAATATGAGGTTAATTATAAATTCCTTCAAATATTGAGGTTTACAATGAATTGAAGGCTTCTATTTTGTCACTCATAAAATGAAAATCTACATATTGATCTTTCTTTCTATCCTAAATTTGATGTAAATTTTCCAATCACACACACAAAAAATATTTCAAATCTCTGCCCTGGGAGGGCAGAGTTATGTATGGAAAATTTATTATTGTTTTTTTGGTTCCAGATTTTCTAAGGAAAAGTTATTACTGTCATTAGTATATAGGTCTGCAGTGTCACAAAATTCTGTTTTACCACACAAGCTTTATAATTCTACAAATTAAGGTACGTTGATCAGTGATTCAAATGAAATGAGTAATAGGCAGATATACTCAATCAATAAATATGAAGAAGTTTCAAGAAACAAATGACTATGTATATAGATACCTGCACATATATCTCAAGTAGTTCTTGCAAACATTAATCCAGATGGAAGATATATTATTTCAATATTTTTTCTTGTTATAGTGACTTTTAAACTACTATTTTGTGAGTCTTTCTACTGAAAGGTGGTCCTAATTAAACTTTTTAAATTAAATTTAGTCAATAAAAAATACAAACAGGAAATACATTAATTAAACTTTTTAAATTAAGTTTAGTCAATCAAAAATACAAACAGGAAATATATATACTTGATCCAAAAACATGTGTCTCAAGATATAAACCATTCATTTAATTTATAGTAGATTGTATTTTAGTCATCACAATTATACTATCTATAAATTTCACAGTAGTGAAATTTATATTTTCATTTAGTACTATACACAATTTAAGTACACACATTTAAGTACAATTTAAATAATATTTTTTGTAATTCTAATACCACTTCTATATATTCAACAGTTTAAGCAATTTTAAATGTTTAATAAGATTGTATTGAAATACCAATGATCTACAATAATACCTAAATTTCAGGGGTACAACCTACCTCGTGCATATAAATGTCTCTCTTCACCCACCACCAAAGTTCTAGTCCCCTTTCTGCTATCTACTCTTCCTTCTCATTTACTTTCTTTGCCCCTCCCAAGTAATCACTATAGTCTTTCAGAGCCCTAAGGTTAGTTTTATTGTGATTTGTTAGTTAATTTGCTTTGATTATTAAAATTCCACATGTGAAGGCTACTACCTGATAATTGTTTTTCATTTTCTCACTTCACTTGACAAAAACATATCAAATCCAATCCATGTTGTAAATGACACGATTCACTTTTTAATGAACTGATTCTAGTAGATAGAGTAATTTGCTGTAATCTTCATTTTAAAGTAAATGTTTAAAATCCAAACCTCTCAAATAATAAATACAGAAACTATAATAGGTAATGTGTCATAATTGTAAAAATTATCTTATCTGTATAAAATTAAATGGAAGAACTTATTGTACTTAAGTGAACTATACTATTAATTTAAAAATGTATAAAACACTTTAAAATTAAATGGAATAAATAAAAAATTACTAATTGACTTTGATCAGTAATCAGCCAATATGAATATTTTCTTTCTGCTAGTGTAGAAACCTACACACTGACATACAGAAATATACACACAAACATATACATGTCTAAAGCACATAAAGCCTAGAGACACAAATATCTTCCTGACTTCTTCCCTTTCTTTTTTCTTTTAGGAATGGGGTATTTTACCTTTAATCAATTATATTCCTTAATAGGAGCCCATTTTGGTTTCCATCTCATTCAACAATTACTAAATATATATGTAGTTAATCATTTGTCTTGCCTTTGGTGATACTGAAATGAAAAGAAAAGGTGGCATCATCTTTCAGAATCACGCAATTCTATTGGTTACATGGATAAATATGATAAATATTGGAACAATAATGCACTATGTTTTGTTTTATACAAATGTGAAACATGCAAATTTCAAAGAGAATGAAAAAATGTTACTGAAGTTTTATGTTATCTGAAAACTTTAAAATAGTTGAAAACAAACAAAATTAAAAATTCATCAGATCTACATAATTTGAAATTTTATATGCAGATTGAATTTAGAAAAGTCTAATGGTTTAAGGTTATATCAAGTGAATTGTTAAAATATCACCCACCATTTATTTCCAGAATTAAGTTTGAATTATGTGAGTTTGTTCAGGTAAAAACAAATAGGATTCGACTATAAAAAATAATGTTGGTATGAAAGCAAGAATCTAAGCCTAGATAAAGATGGCACAAATGTTTCAAAGGGGTAATAACAACTGAAACTAACCCCTGGAGTTTGTAGGAGTTTTCCAGATAAAGAGGTAGAAAAGACTCAGCATGTTGAGAAATAATCATATGCCGACAACTGAATATTAGGAGCTACACAGGCTAAAGGACTACCACTCAAGAATGAATAGTGATGTGCAATAAGTGTGGATGAATAGCAAAAGATACATGTAAAATGACTTAAGATGCATTATATTGGTGATCACGAGTCTTTGAAAAACTAGGTTTTTCACAAAAAAAATTTACTATTAATTTTTTTAAAAGATTTATTTATTTATGCATGCAGAACTGGAGTACAAGCCAGAGGTTCAGAGGTGGTGAGAGGGTTCACCAGAAACAGAATGGGGAGCAGAACAGGCCGACTGATGAAGCACACTGCTGAGGGAGCAGCGGGACAGGTCAGGAGAGGTCTGCAGCACCAGGTGGGTCACCTCTGGGGCAGGGATTAAATTCATGCTGAAGTGCATGCTTTAGCTTTTTAGTGCTGTGTTTTAACCCACTGTGCCACCAGTGAGGGCCCTATTATTAATATTTTTAATCTTCAAAGCATGAAAACCTTTAACAAATAGCTCTCTATAATTAAAATTTTTCAGTAACAAGGGTAAATATATTTCTGTAGAACACAGAGGTAAAATACATTTTATAAACAATATCATTTAAGTAATAGATACATTTAGTGCAGACTGTATTGTATTAATATTCACAGTCACCAGTGCTTACTAGAGTTAACTTGCAGAAGTAAGCATTCAATAAATGGTCTTTGAATTAAATCACATTTCATTTGATTAAATAAATCAGTCACAATATGTTTTAATTATTTGCAGGCAATTGGAACATTTCCTTTACTCATTTTATAATTAAAAATAATTTTATAAAACTACTTGTGTCTCAAATTTCAAATATATAAAATTCTTGCTTTTCCTATTTCAAATTCCTTCCTAAGGTAAAACTAAAAATTGTCTAAATATAAACTTGATTTAATTTTAAAATGTTTTATGTAATGTAATTATTTTAGATAACAGTGATCACTCAATGAATAGTTTGACACATCCGTGGATACAAAACCTTTAGGAATTCCGCACATGTTTTAGCCCTTACTGATAGATTCTTATTGTATTTTAAAATATATTAGCTAAGAAGTCAGTGGTTTCATTACTGTAGTTTTTTATAAGTAATATATAAATATATTATTGGAGAGTTTCTGTTCTCAGCTTTGGTGGACTAATTTGTTTCAGATCAAACTTTGTGATGAAAAAAAACATGAAACCCTGACAGAAAATAAAAACTCTGTTTGAAATCATCTAAAAGCTATCATAGCAGTGAGAAATAAATCCCAGAGAGAAGGGAAATCCAAGAGGAGTGCTCAATATTGGCTATTTTTTTTTTCCTGATTTTAAGGTAGCTGAAAAGCTGCACAGAATATGTGAAAACTTAGCTGATGGGAATCAAATGAAATTTCACATATTGAACCATGACAAAAGCAATAACCAGGTTTTTTTGTTAGAAACCCAGTGGGCTATACCTAGTTAAAATATGTAAATATGTGTACACACACACACACACACATACATACATACATACATACATACATACATACATACATATGCACACAGAGAGAGATATATACATACATACACACACACATATATATATATATATCTAATATGAGAGATAACTATATCAACAACCATCTTAATATTAATATCAATTCAACAACTGACTGGGTGAAAGAGATCCCTAATCTATGATCTGTTAGAAGCTATACCCTATTAGAAGCTATACCTGTTGGAGATATATATATATATTTGTTATAGTTTCAAGTTTTCATATACAATATGCACCGCTCACTAAAATGTAGTCATGTAGTCAGCTTTGAGTAATGCAAGAAAAGACTGAAAACCCAGAGGGAAGTAAAATGAATATACACCCATAGGAGATCCATATTTATGTGACTGGATATAAATTTATCTATAATTGTTATTAATATGTTGATCAGCTTAGGGATACTTTGAAAATTTCAGCATCATGTGAAAGAAAAAAATCAAGTGAAAATGTCAGAGCTAAAAAAAAATACATTAGTAAGATCAATAATTAAATGATGATGGTCTTCTATTTCTGACATAGGTGGAATAAGAGAAAACAATATACCGTCCAACCATTGTTCTTGCTCAAAAAAGTCCAACTTTACAAATACATTTAAGACAATAGATTTGAGGAAATTAAAATTCAGACAATGAAGAAAAATTCTCTAGAGAAAAAAAGCAATGTAGATAAAACCAATAAATTTCCTAGCCTATAGTCTCAAATTTCCATACTACAGTGCAAGGAGAGGGTTTTGTGACAACTTTAGAAGCTGAGACATTGAATTTGAGAATGTGGGGAAATCATGTAATATGGAATATGCAAAGGAAACTGCTGGAGTGGAGGGTGGTGAACAGCAAAAGAAATAAGGAGACCTGCAGAGAATGACGGGAGGGTAACAAAATAAAACATACCTAAGGACAGGTAACAATGCCTAAGTAGTACGATACAAGGTCCAGGAATAGTGCTGGTTTTTACCAAATAGACTAGAATCCTCATAATTTATGACATGGTACAGAGTACCTGAATAATTTTATTTCATATTAAGGGGAAAATTAGCCCTAAAATAAGTGTCTCTCTGTTACTATATGACTAATATTAAAAGTACCAAAAACCATTTCTGACTAATGTCATTGTAAAGGAAAATTCAAAAACATTTATGAGTGCAAAAACACCAGATACATAACAACAGAAAAATCATAGTAAACGGCATGCAATGAAACCAGTTTCCACATACGAAAAGAAGGAGGAAAAAGCAATTTATGATGAAATAAAAAGTGAAGTAATTTAAATTTACTTAAAATTGACACAGGTCTAATAATTAGCAATCAAGTATATTGAAACAAGTACATGTGTATAACTTCAAAAAATAATTACAAAATTGGAAGGTATATAAAAGTATTCTGAAATCCTAGCATGAAAACACACTAGTGGCTGTCATAAATACAGTGGATAAAATTATGACAGAACAGATATTACAGAAAAAAAATGTGACTGAATTTGAACTGAATTTACCAACAACCAAAAAGATAGAGAAAAAATAAATAAAAAAAAATGGAAATGGCATCCTGACATATAAACAACTTTAAATGTCCTAATACAGTGTTAATTTATAACCCCAGAATATGAGCAGAAAATATATATTTCAAGAAATAATGCTGCTAAATTCTAAATTCCATAAAATCTATAAACCAAAATCCAAGAATTTCAAGGAACAATGTTCCAGAAACACAAAAATCGAAAAAACATCATAATTAAATTACTCAAAACAAAGAATGCAGAAAAAAATCCTGAAGACATAATAGGAAAGCATCTTTAAAAAAAAAAGGGATATTAAACAGAAATACAAGTCTATACAATAAAGAAAAGGTACCTTATGGTATGAAATAAAAATATAAGAATTTTCTTATTAGTAGGTAAGCCTTTTTGAAAACATATGCTTGTATTTTAAGAAAAGAACATGAATGTAGGGTGTAGTTTATAACAATATATGCCCGGAGTTTATAACAATATATGCCCAGTGTATATAAAAGTATAAACTAAAGACCAGGATTTCTTATCTTATACATGAAAGTTTTAATAGTATCAACAGAAAACAGACTATGATAACCTGAGTATTGTGAGACTGAAACCAATCATTACACTAATAAAGGTTGAAGTAATAAGGAGATGGCTAAAAATTATAGAAAGTACTTCATTTAATTTAAAGCAGAAAAAAAATGGGAAAAGAGCAAACCATACAAGAGAAAATAATAGCAATATATAATAGAACTATACTAATATGTACATGGGAAATAAATGATCTAAATATTCACAATTAAAAATCAGAGGTATAATGGGGAAAAATAGCAAAATTCAACTGCTGGCTGCCTACAAGAAATACACTAAGGTTTTGATTTCTGTTTTTTTTTTTTTTTCATGAATATGGGTCACAATTTCCAGTTTCTTTACATATTTTTATTAAAAACTAGATATTTCTAATAATTTTATAGCAACTCTGACTTCTGTAGACTTTAAAAAGGTACTACTGTTTATTATGTTTTTCTTAAAATGTCTCATAAATAAGCTACATGTGTGGTATTTGTTTTTCCCATACTGTAGGACCAATTTCAGGATAAGCCAAAAGTGTAAAAAACTTGGAGTCTCTGTAGGGTCCTCTCTAGCTAGTCTCCCATTCTCCCAGACAAGACTGTGCTGGCCCCAAAAGAAAACTCAGACTTGCATCCAAGCACCCTGCATCATCTTTTTCATGAGCAGATGATGCAGAATGAACAGGACCCCATGTACAGCAAACAGGAAAACATGCGTTTATCTTAAAAATAATTCAATGGGCCCTCCCTAGTGGCACAGTGGGTTAAAACACAGCACTGCAAGCCGGCCGCAGTTGCTTCACTGCGAATTTAATCCGCTGCCCTGGAGGTGACCCACATGGCACAGCAGACCTCTCCTGACCTGCCCGCTGCTCCCCTCAGCAGTGTACTTTCTCAATCTGCCTGTTCTGTTCCCCACTCTGTTTCTGGTGAAGCCTCTCACCACCCCACCACCTCTGGCTTGTATCCTAGTTCTGTATGAATAGATAAATAACTCTTTAAAAAAAGAAAAGAAAAAAAAAGAATTCAAAGACCTTGCCATATTTTGGATATAAAAATGTATATGATGCCTTCATTAAATTATTTTTCTATTTTTATAAATTATATTATTTCACTATACAAATCATTTGGTCTAAGCAATGCATTATGCTTTTAGCGGATTTCCTTTGTTCATTTCACATATACCAAATCATATGATCGTTTACAAGCTAAACTTAGGTACTATTATTCTAATATTCTAATAAATTGTTGATGTTTTACAAACTTGGGAAATGATAATGGCAAAAATATAGACTTTGAGTTCTGGAAAATCATAACCTAATCGAGAAACTGAACAAATAAAAATTAAAATATCAGCCGATAAAATAAATTATCTACCCTTTACAATACCGTCTTGGAATTCTTTTATTTCACAAAATGTGTTCTCTCCAACACATTTTAATACAAGAAACATCTGTTGGTTTCTTGTGTGTAGACTGAAGCAAAAAATCCTGAAAACTTAGAAAACTCCAAAAATAATTTTTTGTTAAGTCAGTATCTATTCTCAAACGTTTCCCATAATTTTCAATACACATTTGACATTCTACTGAATCCCTCAAAGACCTAGTATTCCTTAAAAGGTTAATTTGGTACTTAAAGAAATGTAAGCTATACTTTTTGGGTACAAGAACATTTCCAACATTCTTTGCCAAAGAATAAAAACAAAACATAAACTATATTTTTCAAGATATCAACTAAAAAATTGTTAGCTCACTGTCATTTTCAAGGAAATATGAAGCCAAAGTGTGGCTTCATAGTGATATACTCAATTCCCTATATATTTCCCAATGAAAGAAGCTCTACAGGGTAGATTCACAATGAGAAAAAATGAATGAAGTGGGATTAGGCAGCAGTTAACCGACATTAAAATGTCAAGCACAAGGTGAAAATAATCCTTTGATTGAAGATAGTAGAGTTTATGGAGTTCACATATTTTCACAAAGATGAACAACTATTTCAGGAAAGATATTTGCTTTCATTTATTTGAAAGGATTCCTTTTTTGTTGAATGAGATGAGGAAAAAAGGGAAGAAGAGTAACAACTTCTGTATAAATCAGTATAAATTAAGTTATGCTGTTGTAAGAAACTAACTGCAAATTCTCAGCAGCTTAAATCAACAAATATTTCCTACACTCAGTGGAAGACTGTGATAAGGTCTATGCTAATCATGGCCACTGAGGTAGATGTTAACATTTATACATGACACTTCCCTAAACATTTCCATTCACATTTCCATAATCAAAGAAATTCACATGGCAACCCTAAATAGAAGAGTAGGGGTGTTCAGTCCAACTAGCTTGGACTGGTACTCAACATGTTATGAATAGGGCCTCCCTGGTGGATAGCATTTAAAGGCTCAAGACTATCAAGCTACTGCAGTCATTGTGACATGAGTTTTTTTCTCCAGCCAAGAAGGAATCCATATGGTGCAGCAGACTTCTGCCTTGCCCGCTGCTCCCTTCAGCAGTCTGCTTCAGTAGATCCACCTGTTCTTCCCCCCACACACCTCAGACCTCTTGTACACCCAAGTAAATAAACTATATATATATATAACTCATAACATTTATATATTTATGTATATTTATAAATATATATTTATATATGAATATTTATATATAAATGTTATGAGTAGTTCAATTATATCTAGATTTTTCATGCAATTTACAATTTAATGAGGCAACTGAGCATTCATTCTAATGTCAACATAGGAGAATAGGAGATATGATAAAGGGCCAAAGAATACAATGATAAAATATGATGATGATGAAAATGAAAATATTTATAATGTATGATGTATCAATTTTTATTCTTTCATACATAATTCTACGTATTCTACATGGTACTAATGCAATTAATTCTCAAAATAACTCTATGAGAGGCAGGTATGTTAATAGTTCAATTTATAGATGAGGAAATTGAAGCCTAGAGAAATTAAATGATTTATATGTACAGAGTTAGGTACCTAGGCAGTTAAGCTAGTCACTGAACAAAGATTAAAATCTAAGTAGTCTGGTTCTTAAATGTGTACCTTTAAATATCATAGTAGATAATAGTCTGTTGTTTTAATACTGCAGACATAAAATTGTTTTTAATTTAAACGGCATCATTTCATCTTAAAGCTTACTAAAAGTCTTAATGTAAGAACTAATCCAAGTGACTCATATTTGGTTAAAGTGAGGGAAAAAGAGGGTGGAGACCTTAATTGGACAGCGCTTATTGTCTTGTAGCTAAAGATCTACAAAGGTGGCATTAAAACAGAAATTCTTGACATTTATTTGTTAAAAATATCACTACTTAATATGACATTTCACATCCCCATAACTTACTTAAGTATGCAGTTATAACCACTGCTATTGTAAGATTATAAAAGGGAAAAAATGGAAAGTCAACACAGAATAAGGTAATGACATGGAAAACATTTTTTTTTTAATTTTTAGAATTCAATATTAAAAAAATACCAACTACTTGCACGAAACAAATCCAGGATTAAAAAATATAAAGAAAATAAATGGACAATCCATTTTATCAGTTAATTGTTAGTTAGCTGAATAATCTTTCTTTCTATAAAGGGGCCAAAACCAGCTATATGGCAGCACTAACAATGATCGGAAATTTGAATATCCTGAATATTCTAAGAAACCCATGCTACCTGGGTGTAGTGTTTGTTCTTCCAATCTTAAATGTGCTTCTAATTATTCTCTTTATTAACATTTAAATGAAAAAATATATATATATAATTATGTATTTTTCTGACTTTTCCATAACCTCATTCCCTAAAGCTGACCAAGTTTAAGAAAAAAAAAAGCAAGTTAATGTGTACAATATTTCTTCTCAGTGTGCACTATTTAACTTCAATAGTCATCACTTCATATTATTTTAATCAAATAAGCATGTGAAAACACCACCCGATTTTCCAGTCAATGACAGTATAAATATTAGGCATCCAAAATTACCTTTAAAATATTTAGGTAGTTGGCCCTCCCTGATGGCACAGTGGGTAAGGACTCAGCATTGTAAGCTGGCGGCAGACGCTTCAGTGTGAGTTGATTCCCTGCCCAGGAGGTGATCCACATAGAGTGGCAGACCTCTCCTAACCTGCCTGCTGCTCCTCTCAGCAGTGTACTTCAATCTATTTGTTCTGCTCCCTACTCTGTCTCTGGTGAATCATCTCACTGTCTTTGCACCTGTGTCTTGTACCCCATTTTTGTATTCATAAATAAATATTTTAAAATAAAAAAATAAAGCAATTTAGGTAGTAATGTGGGATATGAGAAGTAATTTAAGTAAATTAATGCAAAAGTAAATAAATGCCTATAGTAAATTAAAAAAATACCTACAATGTATCTTATACATAAACCTTCCCCCACACATAGAGCAATGATCATTCACTGAAAGATTTTGTTTTCTATCGTTCAACTTTAGCAAATCTCATGAAGATATTAAAGCTCTTTTAGTCTTGTCATATATAACACAATTTTAGACTACATAATTGTCGCTGGGCATCAGATGCTTAAAAAAAAACTATAGATTAAAATATTTAATTTCCTAGCTTATTTTCAATTCTACCATTAAGATTAATCTATAAATGGAAACTAAGAAGGCACTTGGGATTTAGGTAGCAAAATTGATAATATATCAAGTGTAGTCATTCACCATTTAACACTGAATTAAAAAGCATAAGAATGTGACTCATGAAAAGAGAGAATAGTATGACATGTTTCCTTTCAAGTGTCTTTATACTTGAGCTTTCTAAAAAACTCCTTAGAGAAGTTTTACATCAGACATACAGTAAAGCAAATTATACTAGAAAAAAAATTTTCATTTCAAATATTGTTAGGTTTTCAAGTCTTTTCTTGAACTTGCCACAAAAATGGACTATTCTTTTTGAGTCACTTCCTGCTAACTGCTTCTATATTATTCCTTAAGATACTCAAAAGTCCTCATTTTTATTTTATTTAGTGATATTTGTTCTTTCATGGAAATCTGGGCACAAGATACTTAACATTTATGCTAGATAATGATTTTCCTAACAAAGTTGTTACATTTATTGAATCAGGCTGTTTAACTCCCAAGAAGTCTGCTATATTCTCCTTGCTATGTTTATAAAACTTGCCATTAGTTTTTTTTTTTTTTTTTTAGATTCTACAAGCATCTCTATATGTGTCCCTGTGCTGTTGTTTACTTAAAACATTGTAACAATATTACTGCCATTGTCCAAAATTTTACTAAACTCTCCTGCTGCCATTAAGGACTCATCTACAAAGTTTAAAATACTTAGACTTTGAGAAATAATTTTCCTGACACCCAGCGACAGCAACAAATGCTATGATTCTCAATATTTATCTCTCTGTATCTTTAAAGGGTAACATCTTAACAGAGAAAGAAAGTAAAAACCACAGGAGTATATTCTAAGAATGAGTTATATTAGCTTAATTGAAGAGTTTACAGTAAACTGAAAATAATTGAAAATTTATTCTTGATCTAATTTTTTCACTACCTGAATATATTATATTTTATAATTCTGAGATTTCCAACTCTAAATTAGTAGGTGCTTTAAATCAAAATAAATGAATTTGGCATTGAAGAATGCCACTATCCTTTATTATGCAAACTAAAAATTTACCAAATTTTTAACTCCCCTTTGATTTATTATGTAACATTGTAGTTCTGTAATGTCATTTGATTTTTTTTTCCCAATCTGACATCTTAGCTGCATTGTCATATGTGTTTCCTGCTCTCTCGAAGGGAGGTGATATAGTTTAATGAGTTTGAACTCCACAGATTAATACTCTATAGTAGCAATCATTTTTTCAATTGGTATTATTTCACTATTTCAATTTTCTGAAATCACTTGGGGACCATACTAACCTAGAGGGATGACAAACAATAAAATTAAGTTAGAACAGCCATGATGTAAATTTTCACATAACCTTCAGAAATATGAGTATCAATTTTGTTAGGATTAAACCAAAAATGAGCTGACTGCTGCTGAGGCAAAAAGACAATTTGTTCTTTAAAGGATCTTTCAAAGATTTTTCCCTAAGGCTTGCCCTCTAACTAAAATCAAACCCAGGAGATAAACGAAGTCAAGAGCAGAATGTTTACTGAGGTTTGATCAAAGAGAATCAGACTATTTTTTAAAAGAGTAGAGTGACAGCATTGATGATGCAAATTATTCTAAGTTGGTATATTACAATGACTGTTGAAATCTGCAAGGAATCAGAATTTGTTAAATTGAACGTGAACATATATTTTAGATATGTAGTTAGGCCACTTTTGGAAAAGAAACAAATTCAATAGTTAAAAAAATGGTATATGATTATTTTACATTACTTAAAAATACATTATCACAAAAGAAGTATCTTTAAAGAAAAAAGATCCTCAGAACTAAGATTTTGTTCACCTGCCTAAAAAGGTTTCAGGTGTTAGAATCTTGTTCTAGGACAGCAGTACAGCAGTAATAATAAGAGTAATAATATGAAGTAACATGCAGTATTTTTGCAATCATTGTAATCATTTGCACAATGTAGTTATTTGCAAAAAATAAAATTCACTTTATAATATATCATTAATAATGAGTAACACGTATAATGTTTACCATACTACAAAGTGATTTAAAGATACTGTTTCCTTTATTACAATGAGGAAACATACACTTCTCAAAAAAACATGCTTAATAAAATTTGATCAGTGAGATATTGGACTATTTTAATACCATATTATTCAATTTATTAAAAATAAGATAAAATAATTTTACTATGTTTATTGTGAATACATATTAGAAAAGTTAAATAATTAATTATAAGTTTTAAGTTCTTATAACTTCCACAAAGGTTGTAAGAATAGCATAGCAAACCTTTGATACTACCAGGAACCTTAAGTTCTTAACCATGATCTGATCATGTGACTCTTCATTACAACGTAAAAATTCTGTTTAGGCAATAGGCTCTAGGTAAAATCAACACAGGATGCTGGTAAAGATTTTAAAGCATAGTCATTGAGTTACAAATGACCATTATTGTATTGTGAAATTATTATTATTATTAAAATCAAAACACAAGCATTTATTTATAATTCTAAGAATATACAGCTGAAAGTAAATACATGCTTATGAAAGGAAGTAAAAAAATACAAAAGTACTGTCAAAAGAAATGATATTCATTACTCATTAAATGACACAATAAATTAAAACTATCATAAACTAAAGAGAATTGAACAGGTAAATTTGGTCAAAAAGGAATTTTCATTAAAAAGAATGTTCTAGAAGAATAAATAAGAGTAGGAAAAAAAAGTAGAAGGATATTACTAATGGTAAGAAAAGTACATATGGAGATTTGTAGCCTATAATAAAAAATTTAATAGACCAGCTTTAGTCATGCATGGTCCATGAGAGTTTTGTACTGGTGGAAAAAAAGAAAAAAAATAGATGACTAACATAGTTTTACAAAGGCATTTTTAATTTTGAAAAGGTATGAAGAAGTATGTAGATGAGCAATCGAATCTTTAGGTTTTATATAAGCAACAGAGAAAAATATATATACAATGGCGACAATCCCAAATGTCCCTTGATTTGAACTGTTAACATAAATTCATAAATGTAAATTCTTAATCAAGTGTAATGACCACAAATTCCTTCAAACATTTACACACAACAAATAAAATTTAAGTTTTAATGATCTCATGGAATTAACTTTAAGGCAAATAAAAGCATTTTCTGAAGTGCCAAAAGTAGTAAGTGGAAATACCACTATGGAAGAAAGAAATATGAATTAGTTGTTTTTTAAGATGGCATGATTTTGAGTATAGACTAATGCTTTTGAAAATAAATTTTGAGAGTGTAATATAGACTGCTAAAATTTTTAATGCTAACACAACTCTTAAAGAAAAGATTTATTGAGTATTTTCTTTTGCCCCAAGCTAGACCTCAGAAATATATTAAAGGTCACCCTCCCCTGGTGGGAAACATATATTTTAATGAGAGGAACAACCATATATTTCCTAAAAAAAAAAAAAAAGCCAAAAAAAATTCAAGTCAGTTTTTTTTTTTTAAGTTTATTT